>NC_058083.1:300264997-300573940 GCF_014858855.1 Bufo gargarizans
ATATATTTATAATGAAGTAATATTTAAGTATTTTCATTTTCTTAATTCCCGGAGAACCCCTTTAATGTACACAGATATGTAGATTGATTACAGCTGCAGGATTGCCAGATAGTATCTGCTAGACTGCTCTTGTTTAGGATGTTTAGCATGCAGTTGGAATTACACTACAGACTTTGGACACAAAGTCAAATATACCACAGGTATTCATTTAATGCACTATGCTAATTATGTGTTTGTAAATAAAATGAATAATCGGGGATTATTATTATACATCTATGTTACACACATGGACAGCCATAGCAGGAAAACCCTATCTCACCGATCCCTGCCGATTCCATTCCAACACTTCTAAGGTCCCTGGTGGTATTTTGTTTTCTAGCCCCTCATGATAAACAGGAAATTACCGCTTAGCTATCACTAGCTGCAGTGGTGAACTGCCTTAGCCAGTGATAGGGTGAGTGGTCATTTCCTGTGTGTTGAGAGGGATTAGGAAGTAGAAACAGGTGGGGGGACCAATGAAGCATTGGCAGAAGAGCGGGCAAGCATCAGTACAGAAGTCTTGTTTTCGTAACAATAGTCTGAGCCTGTTTTTAACCCCTTCACTACCAGCGCCATACATGTACAGTGCTGGGGCGTCATGGCTGGCAGATCTCTGCTGTTTCATACAGCAGAGACCTGCGGCTACTTACCGTGACAGGCAGTAATGCCGATCGCGGTAATTAGATGCTTTAGATGCCGTCATCAAGCGAGATCGCTTCTGGGCCTCCTACCGATGACCCATATGGCCAATTCAGGAATCGGTAGTTGTGCTGAACACTTTCAGCCTCACTGATGAGGGTAAAAGTGTTCATGCTGCAATTCCTATTTTGGCCACCAGGTGGCAGGCCAGGATAAGAAATGAGCAAATGATGGTTCAAATGTCAATTTCAAAATCTCTGATAAAACAAACTAAAAAAACACCTAAAAAAAACATTATTTATAGGCTCATATAGGAACTTCAAAATTATCAAAAAAAATGTTGAAAAAACATATAAAAATATGATCTTCCTCCTCCTCTGTCTGGTGTCTCCTCCTCTTCTCATACGGGACCCGGCCGCAGATTGCAGTCTCCTCGCCCGGAAAGATGATGCCGAGTCGGTCCGTGGTTCTGTCATGGGTGCTGCTGGTCAGCATGTCCGGGGAGATGGGGGAACTGCAGCAGGAGGAGGACGACCCCCACAGCAAGCACCTCTATTCCGCCGACATGTTCAGCCATGCTATCAGCCAGGCGCCACACTTTATCATGTTCTTCGCTCCCTGGTGTGGGCACTGCCAGCGTCTGCAGCCAACCTGGAAGGAACTGAGAGATAAGTATAAAAACATGGAGAAGACTCCGCTTTATGTTGCCAAGGTGGACTGTACCGTAGAAAACAAGATCTGCTCAGATAACGGTGTCCGCGGCTATCCCACTCTAAAACTGTTTAAACCGGGTCAAGAAGCTGTGAAGTACCAGGTAGCAAGAGATTTCCAGACTCTGGAGAACTGGATGCTCTAGACTGTAAATGAGGAGCCAGAAGAAGAACCAAAAGTTGACCAAGAAGCTCCCAAACCTCCAGAAGCTAAGCAGGGCCTTTATGAGCTTGCCTCATCTAACTTCAAGGATCATGTAGCACAAGGAAACCATTTCATCAAATTCTTTGCTCCTTGGTGTGGACACTGCAAAGCCTTGGCCCCTGCATGGGAACAGCTGGCATCATCATATCAGGATTCTGATGCTGTCAAGATTGCTAAGGTGGACTGTACCCAGCATAATGACCTGTGCTCTGACAATCAAGTCTGCGGCTATCCAACTTTGCTGTGGTTTAGAAAATGGGGAAAAAGTGGATCAATACAAGGGAAAGAGAGACTTGGATTCCATGAAAGAATATGCCGAAAGTCAACTGAAAACTGTGGACGGAAAGGAAGCTGATATCCCAGCACAGACTGAAGAGCCAGCAGCCTCAGAGTCCAAAGTCCTGTCTCTTACTGAAAGTGACTTTGACCAGACGGTCGCCACAGGCGTTACTTTCATTAAATTCTATGCACCATGGTGCGGACACCGTAAACATCTTGCCCCTACATGGGAGGATCTTTCTAAAAAGGACTTTCTGGGTTCTAGTGATGTGAAGATCGCCAAAGTTGACTGCACTGCAGAAAGATCCCTGTGTAACAGATTCTCAGTACGTGGATATCCATCTTTATTACTTTTCCGTGCTGGAGTCAAAATTGGTGAACATGAAGGAGCCAGAGACCTGGACACATTACAAAGCTTTGTCCTGCGCCACTCCAGAGATGAACTATAAATCTGTCCTAAACCCGATGGGTTTGTGCTACATTTATGGGCCAAATGATTACTGAATTATTTACATGCAGTACTATATGGCTAGGGCTCCATAGTGGCATAAGATGGCCTGCAACTCCCAACATGTGTGAACTTTGTGACACGTGACACCATGTAGCCCTATGCCTGTATTGACAGTTTGTCTTCTCAGTGTTGTGTGCAACAGGCCCTATCCTGAAGAAGGAGGCCCTTTATAACTTGTCTTTCAGAAGTTCCACAAAGACACCTCAGGATGGACGTTTTACCACTAGTTGTTGGTTTATACACCTTTTTGTGCACCAGTTTTTTACCATTATAATAATATTTCTTCCCATTGTTAAATCAGATGTGAAGTGCCTTACTTCCTAGGTGGGTGAGGGATACTGGGTATGTTATTCCCTCCTCTTGTCTCCTTAATTGTGTAGCAAATGCAGTATGGTTTCCATTATATACAAATGTGACACTATTTTCAGATTTTCAGCAGGGGGATGAGGGCGGATTAAATGATGTCTTGTGTACTGTTCATCCCGACAGCTGCACCAATAAACGTGGCTATAATGGACAAAAAAATAATAATATATAAAAATATATAAACGTTTAAATCATCCCCCTGCCCGTATAATTAAAAAATAAATACCTAAATAACAATAAATAAAAACATCATTGGTATAATCGCGACCGAAAATGCCAGTTTTATTAAAATATTCAATTACATTTCCAATACTGCAAATGGCGTAACGGAAAAAAGGGTAAAAATGGCCAATTTGACATTTTTTCATTGCTTCTCTTACCCCAAAAAATGTAATAAAATATGATCAAATAGTCACGCACACTCCAAAATGGTATTAATAAAAACTACAGATTGTTCCGCCAAAAATTAGCCCCTAAAGTATAAAAAAAGTTATGGGGGTCAGAATATGGTGATTAAAAAAAAAAATTTTTTAATCAAAGTTTACATTTATTTTTACACTATCGTACTGACCCAGAGAATGAAAAGCATGGGTCAGTTTTGCCGTAAACGAAACGCTGTGGGAACAAAACCCATAAAAAGGTGGAGGAATAGCATTTTTTTTTCTAATTCCACCCCATTTGGAATTTTTTTTACCGCTACCCACTACATTTTATGCCGTACTTAAAGGTGGCATTAGAAAGTACAACCTGTCCCGCAAAAAAAAAATCCCTCATGCAGCTATGTGACCATTTTGTCAATGTGTATTTTCTCTCTGAATTCTTGCTTAGCGTGAACGTTCTTTCTGATGTGATGTAAAGCATGGCACTTTTAACTGCAACAGATGGTGCCAGGCCAAAGTTAGTTAAAATGGAAAATAACCTGTATGGTTCTTGCCCTAGTGTTACCTACCAGTGATATACTTTTGACCCGTTTAGACAGCACTCCAGTATGCGGTTAATGCTTTTTATTTGCCGGACATAAAGGTCCTTTTAGGAACTGAGGCAGTTTGCCTCAGTTCCTAAAAGGACCTTTTATGTCCGGCAAATAAAAAGCATTAACTGCATACTGGAGTGCTGTCTAAATTATTTAAAATACTTACTAGTTCCGAGAGGTGGAGCAAGGAACGCACCTAGACGCGCACCCTAAATCTATCAGCCTTAGATAGAGTGCCGTGATCAACACGTGATTTTTATACTTTTGACCCGAGTACCAAGTTCTAGTAATGCTGTGACCTCCATGTTGCTACTAGTACACAATAGTTTCCAGAGCTGTCAACTGCTGAGGAGCCACATGTGATTCTTGAGCCACTGGCAAGAGAACACAGACATGCAGTGTCTGTTGTAACAAAAACACTAAGGCCCTGATTTATCATACCTTCACTCCAGAATTCTGCCGTGAACAAGTCGCAAAAATTGGGCTTTTGCGACTTTTTGCACTCGCTTGTGCAAAATTAAAGCTCTTGCACAAACTTTTGCGACTTTTTTCAGTTGTACACCACTCCCTCTAGTTTTGTAATGTGGGTGGGAAAGTAGGTGTAGTTAGCTATGCTAATGAGTTTCACTGATTTATTATTAAGACTTTTTATTTTATTTTTTTAAGTTGCTAAAAAGTCATAATCTCACTCCAGGAGGAGGGTGGAGTAGGAAAACTGGAGGAACTTCAGAAGTGCTAGGTGTAAGGATAAGACAAATTTATCAAGTGACATGAGACATTTGATAAATGTGGCATAAAGTACTCCCTACGCAGCCTCAAGCAAAACTGACTTCAAATTTTCCCCTCATGATAAATTTCCCCCTAAGGCCTCATGTACATGACCATAGGCCCTCCGAGACATATGGTCCGTGAGCGGGCCATATGTCCCGGAGCGGCATACATTATGCACATGGGAGCACACAGCATCACAAGTTACTATGATGCTGCGCGCATCGTGCGCCCGCAGGACTATTGTCCTGCACTCATAAGATCATATGAGTGCAAGATAATAGTAACCTATGATGCTGTGCGCTTCCGTGCGCACAATGTTTGCCGCTCCGGGACATATGGTCCGTTTGTCTCAGAGGGCATACGGTCGTGTGCATGAGCCCTAATAATGTAAATCACAGTCACAAAATATATTGAGGTAGCAATGAATGCTGGGTGATTCATGTTCTGAAGTCTTAAGATTGTGAATTCAGGTCTGAACCTTAAAGGGGTTATCTTCTAGCATTTATCTTATAGACAAAGTTAATACATGGCAATTACTAATGTATTGTCATTGTCCATATTGCCTCCTTTGCTGCATAGATTCATTTTTCCATCACATTATACACTGCTCACATCCGGGGGTTACGACAACCCTGCAATCCATTAGTGGTGGCCGTGCTTGCACACTATAGGAAAACGCTCCGGCCTCATCAGTCTATGCATGCATTCATGGTCTCGGCCACCAGAGAGGCCGACACATTTTCCTATAGTAAGCACGGCCACCATTGTTGGATCGCAGGGTGGTTGCAACCCCTGGACATGAGAAGTGCATAATTCTATAGAAAAATGAATCCAGACAGCAAAGGATGCAATATAGATAATAACAATACATTAGCAAGTGCCTTGTGTACATGATAAATGCCGGCAGGATCCGGTAAGACCATACAGTTTTTCATTCTTAAGCACCATACGGTCTAGTATTTGTGATTACACCAGCATTTTTATACAATTTTTGTGGCGTATTTTTCTATTGTTATTGTATTTTTTAGCAAGTCTCATTAAAGGTTAGGTTTTATATGATCCCTCTCTTTTATGGAGGTTTTTTTTTTCAGATTTTTCTGGTTTGGGATTTTCATTTTAGGAAGCAGCAACTCTGCAGTCCAAACAGTAATATTTTCAAAGAGTGTACAATAGTATAAAATAACAAAAGAAATGCTCACCTAACCAATCCCCTGCAGCTCCAATGCCAAAGCATTTCTGGTCCCCCAACGGTCTCCGTTTGGAGATACCTAGTACAGCCCATTTTAAAGGGAACCTGTCACCTCTAGTATGCTGCCCTCACTGAGGCCCGCATAGTATAGTGACAGAACTGCTGAGTTCAGCGGGAGGCCATTTCTGGGCTAGTATTCAACACTTTTACAGTACTGACAGGGCGAAGCTTGCAGCACTCTCCTGCGCTGAAAGAGAGATGAGTCTGATGAGATAAGTTGCCCTGCCCACCTGCACCTAACTGACAGGTTTCTTTCCTATGTGTAACATGAAAGAAACCTGCCAGTCATGGGCAGGAGGCAGGGAGGGCGGGGCCACAACGCTCATCGGACTCATCTCTCTCGCAGCACTGGGTCGCGCTGTGAATTTCCCGCTATCAGTACTGTAAAGGTACTAAATTCCAGCCCAGAAGGAAAGCCCACTGAATTGGGTTGAAAAATCCCTTTAATGTCTACAATCAAGAAAGAAATGCATACGCTGACTGGTGGCTCCTGAAAGAAGACCTTTATACTAAATTCATCTGTCCAAACAGGTAAAGAAATTCAAGACACGTGTTTTCCAATAACAATACCAAACATTCATTTTATAAGAAAAATATCTTTTTATATATGAATAATAAAAGTGACTTCCATAGGAAATAACACACTAGGACTTAGGGTTTGATGTTGTAACAATAGGAATACAATAGCCATACATAGTATATACATACCAATCAGAAGCTGAGAATCTGACTCCAGGCACATTGTTATTTCTGGTGTCAAACTATTAAACAGGATTTAACGGAAACTACAATGGTCTTTTCTAGACATTTTAGCCGTGCGGCTGGATCTACTAAGAAGGCATCTCAATAACATCAGTGCAGAGCAATGTGGTGCAGATTATTCCAGCACTGAAGTAATTATGCTTGGCAGAAAATAAAAAAGAAGGGAAAAATAGGGCAAGGAGGTAGCACAGTTATTCTATAAAATTCCGTTTTTTTTTCTTCCTGTTTGTAAAATGTAAAGGAGGTTTTCACTGGAAGGAAATCAAACACAGAGTGTTATTGAACAATGCATTTCCAACTGGAGACAGACACTCTCGTTCACAGTGTTGGAACAAACAGTAGTTACGGCAAAGCTTGGTCACGTCATAAGGGTTTGGTATGGTCATGCTTGTACAAAGAGTCCACATCAAAGCTGTGCCACAATAGAAAGAGAGACATTATCAAATACAGTCTCTTAGAAAGTGAAGTATTGGGAAAACCATTCCTGGCGTTGTGGATCTGGTGACGCCACTGGTGATGTCTCAGTCTGGGGAGGGCTAAATCCCAGAGAGAAAGAGAAAGACATTACAAGAGATACACGTCAAAAAAACACATCACACACGGCCGGGAAGAAAGCAAATGTAGCGGTCATCGGCAAACATAAAGCATCCGTTGGCAAGCAAAGCCAAAATCAATACCGATTCTTGTCCTTGTCCCTGTGTGACATATCTGCACATCCACTACATTGTACGTCCCCAGCAGCACAAGCTACCAGATGCTGAGGAAGCATGTAGACCTTGTAAAATGGGTCATTTATGCCTTTGGTCTGTTTTACCTCCTCTTTTAGCCTCCTTTTTAAATTAGAAGTATTATTACCTGGGTCAAGCCCCATGGCAATATGCTACACAAGCACTATATCATTCTCATCTGCTGAGCACAAAACACAATAAAGGTGCAGACCAGGTACTCCCGGTACACCCAAATTACCCAGCAGTGTCATGCATCATTTCTAACACCAGTGAAACAACACATAGGATTAAAATACAGTTCAATGGAAGTGTTCATTTGCATGTCTAAATGTTCTGTCCGCTTACATTTAATAGACATGGGAAAGGAATTTCATTTTTGATGCCGGGCTGAAGGTACAATAAATGGGCTATAAAACGTCTCATTGTATGAAAGAAGCACACAGGGACATCAATTACAGGGATATATCTTTATATATATCTACATGCAGAAACAGAAATATACATGCTTCATACAGTATGACATAAAATACAATATATATGCATGCTCCGGTCAATTCAGTGGCAAGTATTTTCTAATATGTACATTTTCACAATCACCACTAGAGGGCACTAATGCATTCAGTTGGTATTTGTAATACTGATTTAGCAGTAAAGCCTTAGAAAATAACTGGAAAATAAGTTATTTTAGGAGCCACAGATTACTCAAGAATTCTAAATAAAAGCAATGAATTTATTTTAAGTTACTCTAATTCTTTGCCTATTTTTGTAAGAAAATACTTAACACTGAATATACCAAATGTACTGCTTAATAACAGATATTTATTCATATATGTACATGCATCAGCCTTAGGGTTCATGCACACGGCCTTGTCTGTGTTTCGGACCGCAAAGCGCGGATCTGCAGAATATACAGTAGATACCATCCATGTGCATTCCACATTTTTCTCAATCCTGTCAGTAGAAAGGACTATTTTTGTCTGTAATACAGACCAGAATAGGACATGTTTGCGGAACAGCCACGCGTGTCCGCAAAAAATATGATGTGTGCATGCTTCCATAGAAGTGAATGAGCCAGCAAAAATGCAAATAGCACACAGATGAAAAATAGGGTCGTGTGCCTAAAGCCTTAAAGGTGCATAATGAACAAAACGTGTGCGCAACTTAGGGTTCATAGCAAATAATGACACAAGGGTTAAACAAATTCATGCGCAAAAAGGAGCTCTAGAAAGAGGATGCAAATGCCATATTAAATTAACAAAAAGAATTCAAGGTTATTTCAGTAATCCAGCACTTTCATGACCAGCAGCAAATTAGACTTGGCGAGGCAGTGCTCACCTCAAAAAGGTTTTGGCCTCTTTGGGTGGGACAGGCTGTGGGAGAGGCTTGCTGCTGTTGAACTCAATATCGTGGATGGGTGAATTTGGAATGGGTTCCAGGCGGGTTGGATGTCCATTTCCCATTCCACTAGTCTCCACAGCACTTAGGTTAGGGGCACTCACAAACCTGTTTGTGGACTTATCATTCTTCTTCTTTTGCTGTTTTTTGAAAATAACAGATGTGAGGCACATTATAAAATAACAGCTGTCCCCATGTAGGGGTCTATGTATGCTGCAATATCATAGCCAATATGGCAAATGGCTAAATCTCATAGGAACTATAGGAAGAGATAAGAGAACTTCAAAAATCTTAAATATATCTTAATGTTTCTCCTTCCCTTTTTTGTACCTACAGTATCTATCTATCTATCTACAAACCGGATTCCAAAAAAGTTGGGACACTATACAAATCGTGAATAAAAACTGAATGCAATGATGTAGAGGTGCCAACTTCTAATATTTTATTCAGAATAGAACATAAATCACGGAACAAAAGTTTAAACTGAGAAAATGTACCATTTTAAGGGAAAAATATGTTGAATCAGAATTTCATGGTGTCAACAAATCCCAAAAAAGTTGGGACAAGGCCATTTTCACCACTGTGTGGCATCTCCCCTTCTTCTTACAACACTCAACAGACGTCTGGGGACCGAGGAGACCAGTTTCTCAAGTTTAGAAATAGGAATGCTCTCCCATTCTTGTCTAATACAGGCCTCTAACTGTTCAATCGTCTTGGGCCTTCTTTGTTGCACCTTCCTCTTTATGATGCGCCAAATGTTCTCTATAGGTGAAAGATCTGGACTGCAGACTGGCCATTTCAGTACCCGGATCCTTCTCCTACGCAGCCATGATGTTGTGATTGATGCAGAATGTGGTCTGGCATTATCTTGTTGATAAATGCAGGGTCTTCGCTGGAAGAGATGACGTCTGGATGGGAGCATATGTTGTTTTAGAACCTGAATATATTTTTCTGCATTGATGGTGCCTTTCCAGACATGCAAGCTGCCCATGCCACACGCACTCATGCAACCCCATACCATCAGAGATGCAGGCTTCTGAACTGAGTGTTGATAACAACTTGGGTTGTCCTTGTCCTCTTTGGTCCCGATGACATGGCGTCCCAGGTTTCCAAAAAGAACTTCGAATCGTGACTCGTCTGACGACAGAACAGTCTTCCATTTTGCCACACTCCATTTTAAATGATCCCTGGCCCAGTGAAAACGCCTGAGCTTGTGGATCTTGCTTAGAAATGGCTTCTTCTTTGCACTGTAGAGTTTCAGCTGGCAACGGCGGATGGCACGGTGGATTGTGTTCACTGACAATGGTTTCTGGAAGTATTCCTGAGCCCATTCTGTGATTTCCTTTACAGTAGCATTCCTGTTTGTGGTGCAGTGTCGTTTAAGGGCCCGGAGATCACGGGCATCCAGTATGGTTTTACGGCCCTGACCCTTACGCACAGAGATTGTTCCAGATTCTCTGAATCTTCGGATGATGTTATGCACGGTTGATGATGATAGATGCAAAGTCTTTGCAATTTTTCGCTGGGTAACACCTTTCTGATATTGCTCCACTATCTTTCTGCGCAACATTGTGGGAATTGGTGATCCTCTACCCATCTTGGCTTCTGAGAGACACTGCCACTCTGAGAAGCTCTTGTTATACCCAATCATGTTGCAAATTGACCTAATTAGTGTTAATTGGTCTTCCAGCTCTTCGTTATGCTCAAATTTACTTTTTCCAGCCTCTTATTTCTACTTGTCCCAACTTTTTAGGGATTTGTTGATACCGTGAAAATTTGAATCAACGTATTTTTCCTTTAAAATGATACATTTACTCGGATTAAACGTTTGATCTGTCATCTACGTTCTATTACAAATAAAATATTGACATTTGCCATCTCCACATCATTGCATTCAGTTTTTATTCACAATTTGTTTAGTGTCCCAACTTTTTGGGAATCCAGTTTGTATCTATCTATCTATCTATCTATCTATCTATTTATCATCTAGAGTGCATTCAGAAAGTCTTCAGACCCTTTCATAATTTGTTATGTTGTGGCCTTGTGCTAAAAAAAAAAAAATAAGTTTTTCTCTTTCATTCTGCACTCCATACCCCTTAATGAGAAAGTGAAGACAGAAGGTCTGAATCTTAGGCCCAGCAGAGGCAATTCTGTTAGTGTTAGGTACCCATCTGCAGAAGCCACCTTGTCGTTGGTAGATGGGCCAGACACACGTGATCAAAGAGCTTCCATTTTTCATGTATAGTAGGTATAGTAATGATGCAATTCAGATTAGGCCATAGTTCCATTGTTTGCATGTATAGTAATGTGCTGCCATATATTGTTTGTCTTGGATTTGGGAATTTCCTGACATTCTTGTCTGCACATTCTCTCAAGCTCTGTCAGGTTGGATGGGGACTGTCAGTGAGCAGCCATTTTCAGGTCTCACTAGAGATGTTCGATTGGGTTCAAGTCAGGGCTCTTGCTGGGCCACTCAAGGACATTCACAGAGATGTCCCTAAGCCACTTCTGTGTTGCCTTGGCTGTGTACTTAGGATTAATGTATTGTTGGGAAGCAAACATTCATCCCAGTCTGAGGTCTGGATCAGGTTTTCATTAAGAATGTTTCTGTATTTTGCTCCATTCAGCTTTCCCTCAGCTCTGACTATTCTCCCTGTCCCAGATGCTGAAAAACACCTCCACAGCATGATGCTGCCACCACCATGCTTCACTATAGGGATGGTATTGGGCAGGTGATTAGCAGTGCCTGTTAGCGCAAGAAATTACGCTTAGAATTGAGGCCAAAAAATTCAACATTGGCTTCAAACCAGAGAATCTTATTTGTCACAGTCTGAGAGTCCTTTAGGTGCTTATTTTAAAGGCAGGTGTTCATGTATCTTTTACCGAGGAGAGGCGTCTTTCTAACCCCTCTGACATAAAGCCCAGATTAGTGGAGTCCTGGGGTGATGATTGACTTTCTGGAAGTTTCTCCCATCTGCACACAGGATCTTTGGAGCTCAGCCAGAGTGACCATCGGGTTCTTGGTCACCTCTCTTACCAATGTCTTTCTCCCCCGATTACTTAGTTTGGTGGGTGTCCATATCTAGGAAGAGTCCATTTAAGAATTATGGAGGCCATTGTGCTTTTGGAAACTTTCAGTGAAGCAGAATTTTGTCCCCTACTCCAAATCTGTGCCTCCACACAGTCTTGTCTCTGAGCTCTACAGGCAGTTCTTTCATCCTCATGGCTTGTTCTTTTGCTCTGATATGCCTTGTCGGCTGTGAGACATTATATAGACAGGGGTCTGTCTTTTCAAATCATGTCCAATCAACTGAATTTACTACAGATGGACTCCAATCAAGGTGCAGAAACATCTCAAAGAAGATCAAGAGAAATAAGAGGCCCCAGAGCTAAATGTCAAGTGTGATAGCAAAGGGTCTGGATACTTATGTCCATGGGAAATTTTAGTTTTTCCTTTTTTAATAAATTTGCAAAAATGTCAATTCACTTTGTCATTATGGGGTACTGAATGCAGATTTATAGTGAAAAACATGATGTTTTTTACTTTAGCACAAGGCCGCAACATAACAAAATGTGAAAAAAAAGAGTCTGCAGACTTTCGGAATGCATTGTATTTGTCTATCTATCATCTGTCTATAGTAATTTTTACAATAATATACTTTGTTGCTATCATGAATTCCTAACAGTTTATTAGCAAATTGACATGGTAAGTTCATTGAAAGAGTGAAAAAACGCCTGATGCCTTTCTGAAAAATAATATTACACGTTATAGTTACAAGATTTTTGGACAACCAATTTGGAAAATTGCTTCTGCCTTACAGGTTTCACCTTCCTCTTGATCTTTTTTTTAACCTTACAACAGTATGTTACAAAAAAAATATGATAGGCACTAGCTACAAATGATCTACTTCACATCTTAGTTGGGGATGTCCTTTGATTAACCAGGCACATCCTGCTAAGGTATCAAAACCTGGAGTCAGTGGAGGATCCTTTGATATCTGCTGGGTCTGACCTTTCCTAAGGAGAGAAGCTTCAAAAAAGCTGATCAGTGGGGGTGCCATTCACCAATTAATGACCTATTCTAAGGATAGTGCATCAAAATGACAGTCCTGGAAAACCCCTTTAAGGGAGCAATATTTTCCATTAGTTACTCATTTCTTTGGCGTTATGGTCTCAACTTAAAATGGTTTCAACTTACAACAGCCGTCCCAGGATAAATTAATATTGTAACTTGAGGGAGCACTGTATTGCTTGTAGTATGTGGATAAACATTAATAATTTGTTTAAATTAATTATTTAATAAATACATTAATAGTAATGTGTTTAATATGTATTTACAGGATTTAGAACTGCAACCCACACTGATACAATAAATGCACAAAATATTCTTTAGTTCAAAAATAACGATTTAAATGTCATGTCCCATTGACAATAGTTTGCCTAAGAGAACGACTAGCAGTGGGTAGTTATATTAACAACCTGCCACAAGTGTAGTGAGATAATGTACTTAAACCCACGTTAGCTCATATCACCCACAGTGCTGAAACCACTCACATAGCACCAATGTGCTTTCTCAATTACCCAACTGTGAACTTTATTAACTGGATGTGATTAATGAGCCAAAGAGGGCACATAACCTAGATGTGAAGGCTTAACTAATTAATAGAAGTAGTTACTGCTTCATGAAGAACTAAATTTGCAGACTATTATTGTTTCCAATCTGTATGTGAATTAGTGTGGATTCTTTACTAAACTACATTTTAGGTTAATATTTTTGGCTATAACTATTCTTGACCCCCGCCATTGCACTATGTATCCAAGTCTATAGTGATTGCTGGGATTGCAGCAGTAAGATGCCTTGTAGGAAATTGGTGAGAATATTTCTCCCCTAAACTTCAGCTCAGGGCTATTCTTCCTGTCAAAATGACAGAAATCACAACTGAACCACTTAATAAGGCAATGGGGTCCATTAGTCATTGCCTGGATCACTCGTACAATGGATCCACAGCAACATGTTAAAAATGGAAGCCATTACCATTATACTTGCTGCGCAGCACCAATGGTATTGTCAATCTGGGAGCGCCACGGTCTAGCAGTGACTAAGCCAGTGATGTTGCACATGAGCAGTAAGTCTAATGAGGCTGATGCCCTTACTATATGGTCTGTAGAGCTAGCCAAGGCAGATAGCAGAGAGCCAACGTCACCAGCAGAGGGGGAGGTAGTGGGATCTGTAAATGGGCAGGCTTGGGCTCTTAGAAACTTTTACCCTAAATGCAAATAAAATAAACTTTGTTTTAAGGAGATAGAACACCCACAAAGGAATACTAAAGGTATCTATGCTTTAAACTAAGTCTGACTGCACAACAACATGACCGAATCCATTTAAAGACAAAATGTTTTAACTCCCTTGGACCACTATTTGAGCATCTTGTCACCATACTGTAGGCACAGGACTACCTTGAGATTGTCTCGCAGCAGTTCTATAACATAGCTTGATCTTGCACAAGCAAGTTACCACCAGAAGGATTATAATGGAGCAGACCACTTGAGATTTTTTTTTTAAATCACTGAATGTCTATGAATTTACAACTCGGTAACCAGGTATTTTATAAACCCCTGGACCTCCAGGGATTTTATAGGCCAACGCATGTGAGCAGTGAAGTCTAAAAATCCACAGAGATTTAGACTATGAAAATGGCCCAGCCACCTTAAAACTTTCCTAATTTCAGGGAGTAGCTGAATAAAACCCAGAAAGAGTGAAATGTATGGCAGGAGAAGCACTTATGTCTACATTGTCCTGAGCCCCCCTTTAGAACCTAACGTACCCTTCCAGCAAAAAAGAAGTGAATGAGTATTTATCACTGAATTTCAACAGACAAAATCAATTTGCTTTGTATTAGGGTACTTTCACACCAGCGTTTTTCTTTTCCGGCATAGAGTTCCGTCACAGGGGCTCTATACCAGAAAAGAACTGATCAGGCATATCCTCATGCATTCTGGATGGAGAGCAATCCGTTCAGGATGCATCAGGATGTCTTCAGTTCAGTCATTTTGACTGATCAGGCAAAAGATAAAACCGTAGCATGCTACGGTTTTATCTCCAGCGAAAAAAATTGAAGACTTGCCTGAATGTCTTGGCATTTTTCTCCATAGGAATGTATTAGTGCCGAATCCGGCATGCGCAGACCGGTAAAAATGTGAAAAAAAATACAAGACGGATCCGTCTGTCCGCATGACAAGTGGAGAGACGGATCCGTTCTTGCAATGCATTTGTGAGATGGATCCGGATCCGGATCCGTCTCACAAATGCTTTCAGTCACATCCAAATCAGCGGATCACACTGCCGCAAGTGTGAAAGTAGCCTTACATGGGGTGCACGCTGATTTATTTACTAGGTTCACTAGGAGTAACACTCATCTTAAAGGGAACCCGTCAATGGCAGTAGTGATTCTGTTTGGCGATTATAAAACATGGTTCTGTAATACTAATGTTCTCAATAAGGATGAAGAGATTACTGATATAACACTGAGTCCTGCACATTCTCGGTTAAGACTGTGTATTATCTTGCATTTGTATGTGCATGTTCTATGTAGATACACAACTAGATATCCTTATACACTGTAATACAGAAGTATTACAGAGTATAGTACAATTCATCAAGTACCCTGACAGGACTAAATAAAATGTAAAAAAAATGGTTGAAAAATATTATCATATTAAAAACAAGAAATATAGTTGGTATAGCTTCATCCCAAAAATGAAAATATCAATGTGCAGTGAACCCCAGAAAAATTCCCAATGCCTGAATGATCGTTATTCTTTAGTAACCTTGCCTGCCCAAAAATTGGAATAAAAAATAATCAAAAGTTTGCATGTATTCAAAATGGTATCAACACAAATTATAGCTCACCATACAAAAAAATTGTTCTCCCACACCCATAAAAAAGTTATGGGTGTGAATATGGTGACATATATTCACACTTTTTTTTTTAAAGGTTTTGAATGTTTTTGAATGTAGCAAAACATAATGAAAACTGAGGGGAGATTTATCAAACTGGCATAAAGTAGAACTGGCTTAGTTGCTTATAACAACCAATCAGATTCCATCTTTCATTTTTCACAGCTCCTTTGGAAAATTAAAGGTGAAATCTGATTTATTGCTTCGGGCAATAAGCCAGTTCTACTTTACACCAGTTTGATAACTCTCCCCCTATATGACTGTGGTTACCCTCCATAATCATACTGATTTCACACCTTCACTCCCAAGAACATTTTAAAAGTTATACAATACATCAGAAGTACCCCAAAATGGTGGCATTAAGGGTGGGTTCACATCATGTTTTTTCCCATCCGTTTAACGTATACAAGCAACGTTACTATACAGTGGCATCCATTCACCATAGAGTTTCATTGTAAAAAGCTAAATATATGTTTTTTTAACCATTGGGAAAAAAAAGTATACCTTTTTTTTACCAGCCTGTGCAGAATACAAGAACGTGGTGTGTGTGCGTTTTTGTATCCTTTTTTTTTCCTAACGTATACGTCAAACGGAGGCATAAAACGTGATGTGAACCACCCTAAAAATACAACTCGTCCTGCAAAAAAAACAAGCCCACATACGGCTATGCCAATGGAAAAAATAAAAACGTTATGCAAAGAGGAAAAAAAAATTCACTGGAACTACTAATTTTGTTTTGTTATAAATGACTTAATCCTAGATTGCAACTGATGGTAATGTCATTTCTATATGTGGGCACGAGACCTATGCAATATCCATTGTATTACATACCTTTACTAGAGGATTGATAATGCCAACGTTAGGACTTGCATTAAAGACTTTGTTGAAGTTAGTCTCTCGGTTCACTAGTTCCAGTTGGTAGAACTTCTTGTCTTCCTGCAAAAAAGTGAAAGTGTCATTCTGCCTGTGCTTCTTTCATGCAGTTTTGCACGTTCAGATAATTGCTTTCAAACACATCAAGTATTAATATTTTAAGCACAAATTGTTCATTTGTAAATGCCGCCTGGTTTAATAATTGATGGAGGCAGCTATTATTTATGAGGCTCCAGTTATTTAAAGATCGCTGAATTGTTAATGACAATGGGTCTTGGTGGTAAACACTTTCAAACTGTTTAGTTTAAGAAGAATAAAAAAAAGCCCAGGAAAACATCTCACAATCAGTTTCTTGATAAGCTGGTCCCGTTCTGCTATCATCTCCTTTAATTCAGAGATGACCTGGAGGTCCTCTGGTCTTGACTCTCTGTTCTGGTATTTTTCTTCCATTTCTGTTAACCTTTAATAGATAATACAACACAGTTTCTCTTTATTTAGTTTATCATGGCTTGGAAAACCAGGAGAACAAGAACTAGAACTGATAAGTCCATACCCATTTGTACCCTACCATCTTAAAATAAAGCACTTATATAGCTTCACATGCAAACTTGGTCATTTGTGCCGATACAGCCCTCAGTCACATGACGCAGGAAGTTATATAGTTACTTCATGCGCTATGATGATATGAGCCTTCATCACGTCACTAAGGGCTGCGCCTACTTTCACCATTGGCGTCGGGTTATCGTTCACATTTCTGAAAGGGGCTGAACATTGAAAGATTGATGATCTCTTGTAGTCTCGTGATTGCTAACATCTGAAGACTAATGGGAGGGGAAGCAAGGGGAAGTATTCAGGTAAGATGTGACCTCAAATGGCTGGCACTTGTACTTGTTCATCCATCTATTCAGTCTCTTTTCAACCAAATTTCTCGGAGGGTGGAGACAGCAGAAAGCAACAGGGCAGGTGAAACAGGAAGACGTCAGGACTGAAAGATCGAGAATAGATTCACATCTGTGGATAAGGTTCTGGCAGGAGCCTCCATCACAGATTCCAGCAAAGAAAATGATGAAATACGGCCGCATGTAGCAGTAATTTCTCTGGCAGAATGGTGGCATTGATGCCAGAAACCCTTCAGGCCCCATTATAGTGAATGGGATCCATTAAGAAAGTGGCCTCCCAGAAACAGCTTACACATCCCTCAGTCAGCTGGGGCCATGCAATTGCCTGCTCATCAGTGGAGGAGACCGCTGCATGATCTCCTTCACAGTAATGCCATCGCTCATCCCATACAGAATCATTGTTTGTTGGCAGCAGAGGCTGTTTAGACACCACGATCTGCTGCCCACAAGTGATGATTTAGGGGTCCACATGAACTATACTATTACCCGATGAATGGTTGTTTTGCTCATTCATCGAGTAATCTGCAGCACCTTAACACTGGCAGATTATCGCTAACAAGCGTTCCTACAAACGCTTGCTAGCGATAATCTGCCCGAACATTGGGCAATCTAAAGGGGGAGACCTTAGAGATAGGATGGGCAGGCAACTGCTCCAGTTTCAACCTTACTTTCCACTTTAAATTCTTATATTCATCTTTCATATTATCTAGTAGTAAATAGTGGAAGAGATACAAAGTAGTCTTCTGCCTTGATCACTCCTTTATGCCAGAAATCATCTCTAGTTCCTAAACCCTCCAAAAACATCTCCAAACATATGTAGGAATGACATTATCAGCTCTATTCCATAAGCTAGGCCTTCTGCAAGCTGCTTCTTTAAATGGGCAACATCCATTCTCTACCGAGAGAAATAAACATGACAGGCCTTCCATCATATCAGAAATAACAACCAAATCAATAGTCTACTGGAAGGCAAGAAAATCAAGACCGAAGATGTACAACAAAAAGATCCCATCTCCTCTGATGGTTGATTGCCCGCTCAGAAGCGTGAGCAGCTTCTCTAATTGCTTGGACAGCAGCCACATTTTTGTGCGCAGATATAAACAGTAGAGACATTTTCTAAAAAAAAATTGGAATTAATGTCTCGAATTGTGTGGCTTCAGCGATAACTTTGCCTGCTTTATGTTTGCATATATATATATATATATATATATAAGGACCAAACCTAGTAAAATGTTAGGTTTTAATTATGCACCCTGGACATTTGCCTATATTTAAAGGGGATGTCTCACTTCAGCAAATGGCATTTATCATGTGGGTATAGTTAATACAAGGCACTTGTGATAGTCCATATTGCCTATTTTGCTGGCTTCATTAATTTTTCCATTGTATTAAACACTGCTCGTTTCCATGAGTTACGACCACGCTGTAATCCAGCAATGGTGGCTGTTTTTGCAAATGCATGCATGCGCAGCAACTACCGATCCAGTCACCTTGTATCTGCGCTGCGGCGGTGGCTGTAACTCTGGAAACAAGCAGTGTATAATGTGATGAAAAATTAATCAAGCCAGCAAAGGAGGCAATATGGACAATCACAATACATTAGTAAGTGCCTTGTATTAACTTTATGTACATGATAAATGCCATTTGTATTAAGGATTATAACAGGATTTATCTGGTATGTTAAAGGAATTGTAAACTTCAAAACACATAAAATTTAATTAAATACAGGTATTAAAATGTCCCTGTTAGGCTACTTTCACGTTTGCTGCGGATCCGTCATGGATCTGCACAGACGGATCCGTTCAGATAATACAACCGTCTGTATCCGTTCAGAATGGATCCGTTTGTATTATCTGTAACATAGCCAAGACAGATCCGTCTTGAACACCATTGAAAGTCAATGAAGGACGGATAAGTTTTCTATTGTGCCAGATTGTGTGATAGAAAACGGATCCGTCCCCATTGACTTACATTGTGTGTCAGAACGGATCCGTTTGGATCAGTTTCGTCAGACGGACACCAAAACGCTGCAAGCAACGGTTTGGTGTCCACCTCCAGAGCGGAATGGAGACTGATCAGAGGCAAACTGATGCGTTCTGAGCGGATCCTTTTCCATTCAGAATGCATTAGGGCAAAACTGATCCGTTTTGGACACTTGTGAGAGCCCTGAACGGATCTCACAAACGGAAAGCCAAAACGCCAGTGTGAAAGTAGACTAACATATGCCTGTAAGACTGTTTACAAGCTGCAAAAGCAAGCAGCTTTGCTAAAATCTTACAGGCAGAAAGGAGCCCTTTTCTTCCTGTCTCCACCATCTTAGGCTGGAGACTGACCGGGTGCACCAGCATGACATCACAAAACTGGAAGTTCAGAGAAAAAAGGGGCTGAGCTAAGTCCCCATTACCTTTAATGGAGTCCATTACAAACTCTGCCTGTCCCATCTACCACTGCACCAGGAACCAACGTCAGACTTCTGCTTGCTCCTCATACTACACAACATGGCCAGTGTACCATAATGTAGGCCTTCATAGCAGCTCTTTATGTTAACTTATATTAGTTGCTAGATCAAGGCACAGCAAAACTGGTTAGTATTGGTTAGCATTGAAGTATGAAGAAGTTAATTGTAAGAAAAGGAGAAAAGCTGCACTAATGGCAATGTTCTAAAAGGTATCTTTGTTTACTTGAACTTACGAAACTTGCAAGGCAGAATTTTTTTCCACGAGCATTGCTTGTGTCTTTGCAAAATCTGCCATTAAAATTTGCTTCTCTTGGATGTGGGCTGCAGTTAAGTCATTGATGTCTTCCTCGTGTTTCTGGTTTAAGTCTTGCTCATGTGTCCTTTTTTCAAAGAGATTCAATATGTGTACACTTAAACATTTTTGAAAAGCATTATTAATTAAAAGGCTTTGAGAATGGGGTCCGATGCTCAATTCAACTCTATGGGATAGTCTTATAAGCACCTGGCTATCTCCAGCAGCCCCATAGAGCTGAATGGAGCTGCCTGACGATCCCCAGCCCCCGTTCTAGGGGATCATTTATGTCAATGGGACAACCTGTTTAACTGTTATATATATTATTAATGCCCCTCATAGGATATAAACCAACATCTCTCTTCCATAAGCTATTCATATGTAGATTTAGTAAAGTAGTACTCTAAAAATCCAACAGTGTAGAACAGGCACCCTCCAGCTGTTGTAAAACTACAACTCCCACAATGCCCTGCTGTAGGCTGATACCTGTAGGCTGTTTGGACATGCTGGGAGTTGTAGTTTTGCAACAGCTGAAGGGCCGCAGTTTGAGGATGCCTGGTGTAGAATATTCTTTTACAGTCGTTGCACCCAACTGTTCCTATTGAACAATAAAAAGGCTGCATTGTTTACAGCTTCATGCAGAACTCGGCTTCTCAAACGTTTTCTACTAGAACCTTACTATACAGAACGTGGTGATTCCTGGTCCTCGCCATTGCTTGAAGACCTTTCAAAACTAAATGTTACGGCCAGAAAGGGCAGAGTAGTATAAGATCATTAATCTCAGAACTTCCTCTACATCTATGCCTCTTCAACAACTAGGGGGTACCTCACCAGTGAAGCCAACCTCACAGTTTGAGAAGCAGTAATGTAGAGAATCCAACAATAACCCTTACATTGTATTGCTTATTAGGGCATCTGTCAGCAGATTTGTACTTATGAATCTGGCTGACCTGTTACATGTGCGCTTGGCAGCTGAATGCATCTGTGTTGGTCCCATGTTCATATGTGCCCGCACTGCTGAGAAAAATTATATTTTAATATATGCAAATAAACTTCTAGGAGCAACGGGGGCGTTGCTGTTACACCTAGAGTTGCGCTTTCCGCAACTGCTATGCTCTCTGATTGGGCAAAGTGTGATGATGTTTTCACTGCCTGGTTCTGTTAATTAAAGTGTTGTGGGTGCAGCAATTGCAGAGAGAGCAGAGCCTCTAGGTGTAACAGTAACGTCCCCGTTGTAGAGCCTCATTTGCATATATTAAAGCTCCATTTTTCTCAGCAGTGCAGGCACATATGAACATGGGACCAAGACAGATGCCTTCAGCTGCCAAGTGCACATGTAACAGGTCAGACAGATTCATAGTCATAGGTACAAATCTGCTCACAGATGCCCTTTAACAAAATACTGACTAACTTCCATTCAGTTGGTTGTAATAGATTTTACACTACTTGTTGTGCTCTACAATATCGGTCTACAAAAGCGATGTGATGTGGACGATCACTTTAAAAAAATACTGGTCACAGGGGGTGTTTGTGCTGGAACCTCCAGAAATCAGCTGTAATTTATGCGTGATCACAGGAACAAGTGCTGAATTTCTCTCCACTCAGAAACGAGGGTCCAGAACAGGAGACCCTCTCTATTAACTTAAAAAATATTTTGGAATATTAAAGAATTGTAAGCCACATGACCCATTTAAAGGCGATGTCCACCTTTTAAGGCTTCTTTGTATTGCCCCGACGCATCTTAACTAAAAATGAAACTGCTTGTTTAAAAGTATCCTACAGTTTTGTGTCTCCAGCTGCTATGTAGACCTATGGTTCTCCATGGTCATGGACTACAAACATTATTCCCTCCTAAGGCCTCATGCACACGGCCGTTGTTTTGGGTCGGCATCCGAGCCACAGTTTTGGCGACTCGGATGCACCCCTATTCACTTCAATGGGGCCGCAAAAGAGACGGACAGCACTCCGTGTGCTGTCCGCATCCGTGGCCCCACTAAAAAAATATAACATGTCCTATTCTTGTCCGCATTTTGCGGACAAGAATAGGCAGTTATATTAAAGGCTGTCCGGGCCGTTCCGCAAATTGCGGAACGCGCACGGACGCCATCCGTGTTTTGCGGACCACAAAACACACAACGGTCGTGTGCATGTAGCCTTAGCCTGATACTGCAGGTATCACTCCCAGCAGACAGCATCATGTTCTGCTGCATGCAGGTTTGCAAGAAGCAGGCATCAGATTTGTCAAGTAAAACACGACTGCATGGAGAACTAAAAAAACTGGGAGGTCCAATGTTGAATCGTGAAAAGTAAGGACACCATTTAATATCCACCTATATAGGGGAAATCAGGCAATATACTGTACCTTATTTGTTGATTGGCTTCACTGCGTATTCGGAGGATCTCTTTTCCCTTGAATTCCAGCTCTTTAGTCAGCGTGTTAATGCTCTCATGAAGTATCAGCAGCTCCTTGTTTAGACTGGAAACATGTTGCTCTTGATGCTTGAGCTGTTTCTCAAGTTCTGCTATTCGTCCAAAATACTCGGTCTCCTATAAGAAAAGATAGTGTGCTCTAAAAAGCAATTCTTTTAATGCTTTGATGGCCGGTGGCTATTTTCATGCAGCCTCAGAGGAGCTCATACATTCTATTACAGGTAAGGTGATCGGGAACTCTAACAATATGGCACACAAATCTAAAAGATGGACCAACTCTAATGAGTATTACTGTAGATAAGGTGTCCAGATCAGTATTTTGTTCTTTCCTACAGCCCCTCGTTCCCCCAAAGTCAGTGCTTAAGGGTTCATTCACACGTACACAAAATGGGTCCGCATCCGTTCCGCAATTTTTGGGAACAGGTGTGGACCCATTCATTTTCAATGGGGCCGGAACGTGCTGTCTGCATCCGCATTTGCGGATCCACTCTTCCATTCAGCAAAAAAATAGAACATGTCCTATTCGTCTCCGCAATTGAGTGCCGCCGACGCACATTGCCGGTGTCCGTGTTTTGCAGATCCGCAAAACACATATAGATGTGTGAAGAGACCCTAAAGCTGTACTGAAATACGTGGTCAGGTCTGCTGTGCTCATTATGTTAGCGTGGCACTACAGTCTGGACTGTGTATTTCAATACAGTTTTGAGTGCTGATAGTGGGGGAACGGAGGGCAGTAGGAAAATAAAAAATTTGATCTGGAGTCTACTCATGTAAGAGATAACAGTCCAAGATCATGGCAGCAGATTCTCTTTAAGTGCAAGTCCTCCACATGCTATTTGTCAAACTTCTAAATCAAGTTATGTACAGTATACATACAGTTGGGTCCATATATATTTGGACACGGACACAGTTTTTTTAATTACCTGTTTACTAAAACATATTCAAGTTATAGTTTCATTTGAGGGTATCCACATTCCAATTGGATAAAGGGTTTAGGAGTTTCAGCTCCTTCACATGTGGCACCCAGTTTTTTAAGGGGCTAAAAGTAATTTGACAATTGACTCAAAGGCTGTTTCATGGGCAGGTGTGGGCAATTCCTTCATTATTTCATTCTTAATTAAACACATAAAAGGTCTGGAGTTGATTTGAGGTGTGGTGCTTGCATTTTGAAGATTTGGCTGAGAAGTAAACATGCAGTCAAAGGAGCTCTCCATGCAGGGGAAACAAGTCATCCTTCATCTGGGAAAACAGAAAAAACCCATCCAAAAAATTGCTACACTATTAGGAGTGGCAAAATCTACAGCTTGGTACATCCTGAGAAAGAAAGAGAGCACTGGTGACCTTAACAATGCAAAAATACCTGAACACCCACGGAAGACAACAGTGGTGGATGATCGCAGAATAATCACCATGGTGAAGAGAAACCCCTTCACAACAGCCAACCAAGTGAACAACACTCTCCAGGATGTAGGCGTATCAATATCCAAATCTGCCATGAAGAAAAGACTGCATGAAAGTAAATACAGAGGGTTTAATGCACGGTGCAAGCCACTCGTAAGCCTCAAGAATAAGAAGACTAGATTGGACTTTGCTATAAAAAAAAAAAAAAAAATCTTAAAAAAACAGCACTCTTCTGGAAGAACATTATTTGGACAGATGAAACCAAGATCAACCTCTACCAGAATGATGGGTGGGTGGGTGGGGGGGGGGAATATGGTACATGGTACATCTCATGATCCAAAGCATACCACATCATCTCTAAAACAGGGAGGAGGCAGTGTGGTGGCTTGAGCATGCATGGCTGGGTCCCTAGTTTTTATTGATGATGTGACGCAAAACAGAAGCAGCCAGATGAATTCTGGGGTTTTTAGAGACATACTGTGTGCTCAAATCCAGCCAAATGCAACCAAACTGATTAGTCGGCGTTTCATAATACAGATGGACAATGACCCAAAACATAAAGCCAAAGCAACCCAGGAGATTATTAAAGCAAAGAAGTGGAATATTCTTGAATGGCCAAGTCAGTCACCTGATCTGAACCCAATAGAGCATGCATTTCATTTGTTAAAGACTAAACTTCAGACAGAAAGGCCCACAAACCAACAGCAACTGAAAACCGCTGCAATAAAGGCCTGGCAGAGCATTAAAAAGGAGGAAACACAGCGTCTGGTGATGTCCATGAGTTCAAGACTTCAGGCAATCATTGCCAACAAAGGATTTTCAACCAAGTATTAGAAATTAACATTTTATTTACAATTATTTAATTTGTCCAATTACTTTTGAGCCCCTGAAATGAAGGGATTGAGTTAAAAAAAATGCTTTAGTTCCTCACATTTTTATGCAATCATTTTGTTCAACCCACTGAATTAAAGCTGAAAGTCGGAACTTCATCTGCATCTCAATTGTTTTGTATAAAATCCATTGTGGTAATGTACAGAACAAAAATGAGAAAAATGTTGTCTCTGTCTAAATATATATATGGACCTAACTGTGTGCTGTCCGCATCAGTATGTCTGTTCCGTTGCTCCGCAAAAAAAATAGTGCATGTCCTATTTTTTTCTAGTTTGCGTACAAGGATAGGCATTATTACAATGGATCCGCCAAAAAAAGGATGCCATACGGAACGTCATCCGTTTTTGTTTTTGCGGATCTGCAATTTGCAGACCGCAAAACACATACGGTCGTGTGCATGTAGCCTTATACTGAAAATACTCATAGTAGCTTCATTATATCCTTCTGGAATAATGGTATGTGATACCTGATGTCTGCTGAACTCTTTATGCCTCTCAAGCTCATCTGCAAAACCTTCCAACTCCTGCTGGTGATGATTCCTCAACTGGTCAATGGCTGCTGCATGCTGGTGATTCAGTTCAGAGCGCAAGGATGCTGCAAAGCAATAATATACAACAATGGGTCAGCTTTATTTTTTGGAGATTATATCATCATTCACAAATCACTAAGTCATATTTGTCCTCAATGATCACACTTTCTATGGCTGTATTAGTTACTGGATCTGTTATTCTGCATATGGAGGTGTGTGGGGAATGTCAAGTCAACATTACCTGTAAGGGTAGACAAAAAGTTCTGGTCCAGATTCAACAATCCATGCAGAAACTAGCTGCCACAGTTTTTAATGGGAGTCTGCAGCCGCAGATTATTTCCAGACTGCAGCAAGAAAGGATATGTCTGTTCTTGGTGTGGTTGCCTTGTGGACACTGCTGGAAACCGTGGTTGGTGTCCACTCACGAATTAACCTAAACGGAATGAGGCTAAAAGGCGAGGGTGGACCGGCTGCATTCAAAAATGCAAAATCAAGGCAGAAACCAGAGGGTCAGCCTTGGGTTTCCGCCATGGATTCAGCTGTGGATTTTTCCACCCCAAGGGTGCCCGTACACATAACAGTTGCACTGCAAATTTCCCAATTTTTGCAATGCAGTTTTCACCCACATAGCTTGGATATTCGAGGCCCATTCAAAACTGTGTAAGAGAACCACCATAATTCACAGTAAGACCATAGGAGGTTTTGGTTGCACAGCATGGGCACGCCAAGTGTATAGCAGTCAAATAGTGGCTTATTGTAGCAACTTCTGCAAAGTCATGGCCAAATGCTGTGGTCTTGGTAAAACCAATACATTTTGCAGTATTAGTAGCACTAAGCTACGACATGAATGTTATGTCTTCTGTGCTTACAAAAAAAGAAGCCCCTTTTTCTTTCCAGAAAGTTTCATTGATGTCCAATGGCTGTGCCTAGAATTACAGTTCAGCAGCAATACCATACATTATCTCAGACAGCCCCTTCAAATCTTGCTTTATAGCTTCAATGGGAAATCTATCGCTTCCTTGGTTCGCTTTAGTACAAAACATGCAATGTGTCATCGTAAAAGAAAAGGTTTGTCAGGTGTAAAACAGGAGAAAATACCTAGCATGGCTTTGCCTTCATCTTCCAGCTCAAAGCGGAGGGTTTGAAGCTCCTGTTCCATCTCCAGTCGCAGCATGTCCATGACTTGTTTGTGGGCATCTTTCACAGACTGCAGCTCCTCAGAGTACTTTTGATGTAAACGATCTTCCAGATCCTGTGAAGCAGAATAAAGATATACAGCAGGAGAAAATAACCCCTATGCATCTTGAGCTGAAAGATAAATTGCACATAAAGAGACGAGACAAGAAAATTGTACAAATTATCTCGAAGTGCAGAACAGAGTGCTCCACTACTAGGAAAGCAATCTTCTACTAAAACCATGCATCCCGTCAGTGAAATTGGGAGTGTTTTATAAAAGTGAATTTCCTTTTGAAATGACTGACATATACGTATAAGCAAGCACTGTACCGCCAATGCTTACATGACTATGCTTTAATGATATTTCATGCCTGACATGTCAGGTTATTCATATGTATCCAAATCCCAGGCTGCAAATGGAATTTCAAGTTGAATAATTCTAGTTTTTACCAACACTTTATTACATAGTTGTAAACTAAATGTTTTCATGCTTATCTGTAATAATATAGAATTATGGTAACTACTAGACTAGCAATGCACTCCCTGCCAGAATAATACCATAGAATAACATACAGTATAGGAAACGCCCAGGAGCTGTGCCGTGGAGGTGGCATTGAAGGACTACGCTAAATAAAAACATATAAAAAGATGTAAATTCTTGTAAGTGGCACTTGCTTTCTGTTCTTGATCCTTTGCATCCTCCATACTTTGGAACGCCAACATGTGGGCTTCCTTCAGTGACTTCTGCCTCTGCTGATGTTCCTCCTCCAACTCTTGGAGCTCTCGGGTTAGACGCTGTCGCTCTTGACCAAACTGCGACTGCAGCTGCTGCAGAGAATTCTGGGACTGGCACAGCTGCATCTCAAGGTTCTGTTTCAGCAGGGAGATCTAACGCACAGCAAAAAGATATTCAGACAAAAAAAACACCTAAATGACGGAATAAGTGGAGAAAAGTATGTTGTGATTGCAGCTGTACATTTACATATAAATGAGCATTACTTTTTCTTTTCAGAGCTCATCTTCTATCAGCAACCAATGGATTAACTATATTAAAATCCAAAATAATACTTTCATTGCTGCTATTTTTACTGAAGTGAGAGCTATATAAGTTATGGCTATTAAAATCAACATTTTACTGCTGAACCAGCCAATCTTTTCTTTTGAGCACGGATGTGAAGCTTTGCTCAATTTATCGATTTCATGCAAGTAATGATAGAAATCTATGGTAAGTACTAAACCACCACCTGCTGCTAGAACAAAAGGCGTACTTTCACACTTGCGTTCCGTTGCCTGAACTGCCTTCCCGGTCATTCAAACTGTATGCAAACGCATGTCATTTTTTCTGACTGATCAGGCATTTTCCAGACTGATCAGGATCCTGATAAGTCTGAAAAATATTTGATCAGTCAGAAAAATGCATTGCAATACCGGATCTGTTTTTCCGGTGTCATCCGGCAAAACGGATCTGGTATATATATTTTTTCACAATTTTAAAGGTCTGCGCATGCACAGACTGGAATACCGGATCCGTCAATGCGGCAATTTGAATACATTCCTATGGAAAAAAATGCCGGATCCGACATTCCGGCAAGTGTTCAGTTTTATTATCTCCGTCCTGAAAAGTAAAAAAGACTGAACTGAAGACATCCTGATGCATCCTGAACGGATTGCTCTCCATTCAGAATGCATGGGGATAAAACTGATCAGTTATTTTCTGGTATTGAGCCCCTAGGATGGAACTCTATGCCGGTAAAGAAAAACGCTAGTGTGAAAGTACCCGTACTTTTAAGGCCTTGGCTACACTTTCACTCTGGGTTCACACCTGAGCGTTTTACAGCGCGTTCCTACGTGCTGTAAAACGCTCAACAAGGAGAAACCAATGATTCCCTATGGGCATGGTTCTCACCTGGGCGTTTTACAGCGCGTACGATAGCGCTGTAAAACGCCCGACGCCCCAAGTACATGAGCTTCTTTGGGGTGTCTTGTCGCACGTTCCCATACATAGACTTTCGGGAACGCACGACAATGGGCGTTCGCTTGTCTCTGTATGCGCGATTGCAAACGCGCATTACAATCGCGCATACAGAGCGCTCCATCGCGAACGCTCAGGTGTGAACCCAGGGTCATGCAGCACAACTGATTGATTTTAACTACTGAGTGACAGCTACAGTTAAAATCAATCAGTCTTGCTACAAAAAGTTGCAGTGAAGCTGAGGCCTTGAAGTGAAGGTTCCTCTTTGGCTTCCATTGGCTGTCAAGCCTTTCTGGCTCTAAATGCTTTGCCTTAGCTTTGCTTGGAAGAAACACTTAGGGAATTACAGTCTAGTTTCTCTCATGAGTAAAACTGTGTAAACTCACAGCCCCCTATCTAGTGACTGACCACAGTTATAAATAAAAAGGGGGCCATTTATCAAACAGAAATACACCTAAATCAGGCATATTTTTGGCGCAGATTGCGGCACAAAGGTCCTTTGCGCCGCAATCTGTGACTTCTCCCCACTCACTCCAGGTCTAAAAAAGGTTGGCTTGGCATGGGCAGGGAAGGGCTGGCAGGCCGGTCTCATTTACTAATTTCTATGCCTGTTTTAGGCGTAGAAAATAGTCTAAATGTAAGACAGCTAGGAAACATAAAAAAAATGTTAGGAAATATTTCCACTCTCGCTTGATGAAAAAAGGATCAAACCTCTTGAAGGTAAAGTACAAGGGGCCTAAGACATAACTAAAATCTGTGGTCTGCTTTGCTACCTGAAGACCCCCATACACATTAGTGTTTTGGCTCAGCCAACAAGCTATGGTATGTGAGGAGTTCCCGTCTCTCCCCTGACAAATGATGTGAGGGGAGTGAAGGCTCAGGAGAAATTAATTTGTTTGCAAAATCTTTTTAATTTCCCAGGACCTAAGTTGCCATCACAACTGTCTGACAGCAGCTTTCTTTTCTCTTCCCATTAAATACACATACATGTTCTGCAAACCAAACAAATACTGTATGTGTATGGAGGGGTCGGGAGACATAGCTGTTGGCTGAATTGGCCAGCTAGCGTTACAGCCACAAGCCTAAACAAAAAAAAAAAAAACTCAGATGGGAAAAAAATATTTTTACATATATTAGGCTGCAATATTTATTCCTTCATTTTCAGACCAGGTATTCAATTTACAACCTGCCCCTAGCTCATATTTCTCTCATGTGTATGAGTCCCTCCCAATAATGGAGTTTGGAAGTGCAGTCTGTATATCCAGAATGCTGCTGCTTTCACCAACACTACAATATCAGCACATTCCAGGGCTGATTTCTCCATTTATAGCTCATCAGGTATCTGCTCTCACAGGCTATAGCTACTAGAGAGGGGTCGTTGATCCAGGGAGTTATTCTGATTGCCTGATTGGAGTCGGGAAGGAATTTTTTATTCCCCTAAAGTGGGGAAAATTGGCTTCTACCTCACAGGTTTTTTTTTTTGCCTTCCTCTGGATCAACTTGCAGGATAACAGGCCGAACTGGATGGACAAGTGTCTTTTTTTGGCCTTATGTACTATGTTACTTGTGTTGTCAGTCACTGGGCCGCTGAGGAGTATGTGTTTACCCCCCGTCCTGCAGAGTTTGCTGTTGGCATGGGTCCTCTGCTTCCTCTCTACACTCATACACAGCCTGATTCTATGTGATTCTACACCTGGAAACTGCTTTGTGTGTGCTTTCTACCCTATTTACAGCCTGTGTGAGGTGTCCCCTTTGGATGTTTTCCCCCTCTCTCCACACTCTGATCTGCTGTTTACAACATCTTCCCCCTCCCTGCTGCTATCTCTAACTCTGAGAGACAGGTGGGAGAAAGCAGAGAGAGATGTTGGAAACAGGAGCCGAGCTTCAATGATACCAATTGCTGAAGGTCACCAAAAGTAGAAAGCTGATTAAAGTATTTAAAAAGTTGCTATTATTTAAAGATAAGCAGTTTAATATTTCTGGGGTCTCTTGGAATTGGAAATATGCGAGCTAAAGAGAGAAATATGCGGCAGACATTTTTCTATGTTTCCAGTCAGCCTCACCACATCCTGAAACAGTTGATAACATGGAACAATAGAGCGTGTTAAACTGTGCAGGAAGATGTTGATAGCGTAGACTTGGTGCATCTGGACTGTTAACACCATAATCACAAATAATAATTCAGCAGAATGCTCCATATTAGAGAAATAACACACAGACGTAAACTTTTTCCCCTCTAAAATAGAATTTAATGAGACAAAACTGTGCGATAGAAAATAAATGACAATAAGAATTGCAAAGAGAATTGACTGGTACAAATGAGCATTTGAGAGATGTCTATCTCTCAATGCCAGACTTCTACTAGCTGGCAGCACTACAGAACCAATTTGTCACAAAAATGAAATCCCACGAAAAGCCAGAATTTTCCCTAGACAGCATATTTTGTTTTCCATCAGCCAAAATGGTTGGAAGTCTCTACATAAGAGGATTGAGCATAACAAAGATGGCAGCTTATCAAAAAAACTTCACTTAATAGAATTTAATTGGTTGTCCTGCTAGTCTGAACATTTTTTTAGTGATACAATTATGAAATCTCTTCTGTCAATGTTGTCTGATTTGTATGCCCTTTATTGGATTAGACACCATGAAAGAACATACAGTAATTGCTGACTCAAGCCCCTTCTCAGCCGATAAGGTCAGAATGACCTTAGGCTTCTCCAGTTCCTTCTCTTCAAGTGTCTCATCTCATCAGAGCTTTTCCTATACTGTATTTTCTCACTGTACCAGCTGATCTTGTGTCTTGCTGTATGGTTTCGTTCTCACAATATTACATAATGCATTTAATACACTGCATATACAAAGCAGAACATGCATTAACTGCAGCGAACACTACTATATGTCATGCTTGACAGGTATCAGCCTTGGCTATGAAGGCAAGACACTGATCCTACGGAGTAGTCACTTACGGCAATACAGCTTTATGTGTATTTTATACCACCATCAATTATACAGATTATGCAAAATTCTCATCATGCTTTCTAGCAAGCCCTGAACGTAGCCAGCCTTCTAACATCACAAAGCAAATGCTGAACTTACAACTGCGAAAGCAGGATAATGGGATTGTAAGGTCTCTTACGCTGTTGTACAATCCATACCTTCCTCGGCTGCTGATCCACTTTCATTGGGATGGATTTCCAATAGTTCAATGGACACAGATTAAGGACAGTGCTGTGCATTTGGACAGTTAACTACTGAATGGCAGCAAGCAATCTGTAGAGAAGCTGCAGTGCACAATGATGACGCAAGCATGCCTCCATGTGAATGCCGTATAGGAAGCTGACTTACATTACTGATGGATTTATGTAAAGCTTCACCCAGAGAATGCCGCTATGAAAAGAAGATCACAGTAATAAAGGGAAACATTCAGGAAAACTCAAAGGAGAAAAAGGGGGGACACATAGGCACCATAACACAGAGAGAACAGTCATTATTGCGCAGAAAACACACGCATGACTTACAGTGGATATAAAAAGTCTACACACCCATGTTAAAATGTCAGGTTTCTGTGATATAAAACAATTAGACAAAGATAAATAATTTCAGATCTTTTTTCACCTTTAATGTGACCTATAAAGTGTACAACTCAATTGAAAAACAAACTGAAATCTTTTAGGTGGAGGGAAGAAAACAAAAAAAAAAACTAAAATAATGTGGTTGCATAAGTGTGCACACCCTTATAACTGAGGATGTAGCTGTGTTCAGAATCAAGCAATCACATTCAAAATCATGTTAAGTAGGAGTCAGCATACACCTGCCATCATTTAAAGTGCCTCTGATTAAGGCCTCATGCACACAACAGTATTTTTTCACGGTCCGCAAAACGGGGTTCCGTTGTTCTGTAATCTGTGTCCGTTTTTTCTTCTGTGTGATTTTTGGAGGATCACCAGACATGAAGGAAAGTAAAAAAAAAAAAGTCGTTTTGGTGTCCGCCTGGCCGTGCGGAGCCAAACGGATCCGTCCTGACTTACAATGCAAGTCAATGGGGATGGATCCGTTTGACGTTGACACAATATGGTGCAATTGCAAACGGATCCGTCCCCCATTGACTTTCAATGTAAAGTCAGGAGTCCCTATCAAAGTTTTCTCCAATCCGATAGTATATTTTAACTTGAAGCGTCCCCATCACCATGGGAACGCCTCTATGTTAGAATATACCATCGGATTTGAGTTACATCGTGAAAACTCAGATCCGACAGTATATTCTAACACAGAGGCGTTCCCATGGTGATGGGGAGGCTTCAAGTTAGAATATACTAAGAACTGTGGACATGACTGCCCCCTGCTGCCTGGCAGCATCCGATCTCTTACAGGGGGCTGTGATCCGCACAATTAACCCCTCAGGTGCCGCACCTGAGGGGTTAATTTTGCATATCATAGCCCTTTGTAAGAGATCAGGTGCTGCCAGGCACCAGGGGGCAGACCCCCCTCCTTCCCCTGTATTAAATTCATTGGTGGCCAGTGCGGCCTCCCCTCTCCACCCCCCCGATCATTGGTGGCAGCGGAGAGTTCCGATCGGAGTCCCAGTTTAATCGCTGGCGCTCGGATCGGTAACCATGGCAACCAGGACGCTACTGCAGTTCTGGCTGCCATGGTTACTTAGCAATTTTAGAAGCATTATACTTACCTGCGCTGTCTGTGACCGGCCGGGCGCTCCTTCTACTGGTAAGTGAAAGGTCTGTGCGGCGCATTGCTTATAGCACAGACCTTTCACTTACCAGTAGGAGGAGCGCCCGGCCGGTCACAGACACCGCAGATAAGTACAATGCTTCTAAAATTGCTAAGTAACCATGGCAGCTAGGACTGCAGTAGCGTCCTGGTTGCCATGGTTACCGATCGGAACCCCAGCGATTAAACTGTGACTCTGATCGAAACTCTCTGCTGCCACCAATGATCGGGGGGGGTGGAGAGGGGAGGCCGCACTGCCCACCAATGAACTTAATACAGGGGAGGGAGGGGGGGCCACACTGGCCACCAATGAATTTAATACAGGGGAGGGGGGCTGCACTGGCCACCAATGAATTTAATACAGGGGGGGAGGGAGGGGGGCCGCACTGGCCACCAATGAATTAAAAACTGGGGAGGGAGGGGGGTCTACCCCCTGCTGCCTGGCAGCACCTGATCTCTTACAGGGGGCTATGATACGCACAATTAACCCCTCAGGTGTGGCACCTGAGGGGTTAATTGTGCGGATCACAGCCCCCTGTAAGAGATCGGATGCTGCCAGGCAGCAGGGGCAGTCATGTACACAGTTCTTAGTATATTCTAACTTGAAGCGTCCCCATCACTAAGGGAACGCCTCTGTGTTAGAATATACTGTCAGGTCTGAGTTTTTACGAAGTGAAAACTCAGCTCTGAAAAAGCTGTATGCAGACGGATCTGCGGATCTGTCTGTGCTAAAGTAGCCTACGGACACGGATCATGGATGGCAATCTTGTGTGCCTCCGTGTTTTTTCACAGACCCATTGACTTGAATGGGTCCGTGAACCATTGTCCGTCAGAAAAATAGGACAGGTCTTATTTTTTTGACGGACAGGAAACACGGATCACGGACGCGGATGACAAACGGTGCATTTTCTGAGTTTTAAACGGACCCATTGAAAGTCAATGGGTCTGCAGAAAATCACGGAAAACGGAACAACGGACACGGATGCACACAGCGGTCGTGTGCATGAGGCCTAACCCCAAATAAAGTTCTGCTGCTCTAGTTGGTCTTTCCTGAAATTTTCTTAGTCGCATCCCACAGCAAAAGCCATGGTCCACAGAGAACTTCCAAAGCATCAAAGGGATCTCATTGTTAAATTGATCAAGCTGATTCTTCTGATGCTTTTGCTAGAAAGCTTTCTGCAGAGGAGCAAGAAGTGGAAATGGCAGAATCTGAAGAAGACCAAGGAGGGGAAATAGAAGAATTTCAAGCAGAAAAGCAAGGAATGGAAATGACAGAATCTGAAGCAGAAGAGAGTGCTGAAAGTGACTCAAGCCATAGTCCTGATACTATGAAAGACATGAGTGCAGTTAAGGAGAAAGATTTGAAAATTTTATTTGATGTGTCCTTCCGGGAGATACCGGTTCCAGATCATTTTCGGGTACAAATTGTGAAAAGAGGAAGTGCTTCTTTCCAGAACCAAGATGGTCCTTTTAGTGTCACAAAAAGGCCCGATGCAAAAGCTGCAGCAAATGGAGAAGTGCGTCAACTGTCAAAAGTGTGTTTTACAAGGTCATGCCAAATGGAGAGAAAATTCTGAGGACATGTATGGTTTACTCACCTGTCAGCGGGAATTTATATTGCTTTTGTTGCCGACTCTTTGCCATCTGTACTCCAGATACAACACCCAAAATTTTCACTGGGTTTCAGAAGTGGTAGAAACTGAGCCCAAAAGTAATAATCATGAGACATCCGAAGAGAACTTATACTGTCTGGAAAAGTGGAAAACTTTGGCATCAGGACTGAGGCTGCATGAAACCATTGATGCCCAAACTATTTCTAGGATGGAGACTGAGAAGAAAAAGTTGAGGGACATTTTGCACAGATTGTTGGTTATCACATTGTTTCTTGCCAAGCAGAATCTGGCATTTCGTGGCCACAAGGAAGATGAGTCTTCTTTGAATAAAGGGAACTTTCTTGAGATGGTTGAGATCCAAGTATGATCCAGTACCGAAGGAACACTTAATTAGGTTAAAGCGGCACACCTGTAAAGTTAAATGTGTCCGTCTCCTATCTTTCTCCACAAACTCAAAATGAGTTTATAAGTGTCCTGGCAAATCATGTGAAGGAGAAGATTGTAATGGACATAAAGTCTGCAAAGTACTTTGGCATCATGTTTGACAGCACACCAACAGCATACTGATCAAATCACCAACAGGAATTTTTTTGGGGGATTTTTCCCTTTAACCACTTCAGCCCCGCTAGGTGAAACCCCCTTCATGACCAGGCCACTTTTTACACTTCGGCACTACACTCCTTTCACCGTTTATCGCTCGGTCATGCAACTTACCACCCAAATGAATTTTACCTCCTTTTCTTCTCACTAATGGAGCTTTCATTTGGTGGTATTTTATTGCTGCTGACATTTTTACTTTTTTTGTTATTAATCAAAATGTAACGATTTTTTTGCAAAAAAATGACATTTTTCACTTTCAGCTGTGAAATTTTGCAAAAAAAACGACATCCATATATAAATTTTTCGCTAAATTTATAGTTCTACATGTCTTTGATAAAAAAAAATGTTTGGGCAAAAAAAAAATGGTTTGGGTAAAAGTTATAGCATTTACAAACTATGGTACAAAAATGTGAATTTCCGCTTTTTGAAGCAGCTCTGACTTTCTGAGCACCTGTCATGATTCCTGAGGTTCTACAATGCCCAAACAGTAGAAAACCCCCACAAATGACCCCATTTCGGAAAGTAGACACCCTAAGGTATTCGCTGATGGGCATAGTGAGTTCATAGAACTTTTTATTTTTTGTCACAAGTTAGCGGAAAATGATGATGTTTTTTTCTTTTTTTTTTTTTTCTTACAAAGTCTCATATTCCACTAACTTGCGACAAAAAATAAAAAATTCTAGGAACTCACCATGCCCCTCACAGAATACCTTGGGGTGTCTTCTTTCCAAAATGGGGTCACTTGTGGCGTAGTTATACTGCCCTGGCAATTTAGGGGCCTATATGTGTGAGAAGAACTTTGCAATCAAAATGTGTAAGAAATGACCGGTGAAATCCGAAAGGTGCACTTTGGAATATGCGCCCCTTTGCCCACCTTGGCAGCAAAAAAGTGTCACACATCTGGTATCGCCGTACTCAGGAGAAGTTGGGGAATGTGTTTTGGGGTGTCATTTTACATATACCCATGCTGGGTGAGAGAAATATCTTGGCAAAAGATAACTTTTCCCATTTTTTTTATACAAAGTTGGCATTTGACCAAGATATTTTTCTCACCCAGCATGGGTATATGTAAAATGACACCCCAAAACACATTCCCCAACTTTTCCTGAGTACGGCGATACCAGATGTGTCACACTTTTTTGCTGCCAAGGTGGGCAAAGGGGCACATATTCCAAAGTGCACCTTTCGGATTTTGCAGGGCATTTTTTACACATTTTGATTGCAAAGTTCTTCTCACACATTTGGGCCCCTAAATTGCCAGGGCAGTATAACTACGCCACAAGTGACCCCATTTTGGAAAGAAGACACCCTAAGGTATTCCGTGAGGGGCACTGCGAGTTCCTAGAATTTTTTATTTTTTGTCACAAGTTAGCGGAAAATGATGATTTTTTTTTTTTTCTCTTTTTTCCTTACAAAGTCTCATATTCCACTAACTTGCGACAAAAAATAAAAAATTCTAGGAACTCGCCATGCCCCTCACGGAATACCTTGGGGTGTCTTCTTTCCAAAATGGGGTCACTTGTGGCGTAGTTATACTGCCCTGGCAATTTAGGGGCCCAAATGTGTGAGAAGTACTTTGCAATCAAAATCTGTAAAAAATGACCGGTGAAATCCGAAAGGTGCACTTTGGAATATGTGCCCCTTTGCCCACCTTGGCATCAAAAAAGTGTGACACATCTGGTATCGCCGTACTCAGGAGAAGTTGGGGAATGTGTTTTGGGCTGTCATTTTACATATACCCATGCTGGGTGAGAGAAATATCTTGGCAAAAGACAACTATTCAAATTTTTTTATACAAAGTTGGCATTTGACCAAGATATTTTTCTCACCCAGCATGGGTATATGTAAAATGACACCCCAAAACACATTGCCCAACTTCTCCTGAGTACGGCGATACCAGATGTGTCACACTTTTTTGCTGCCAAGGTGGGCAAAGGGGCACATATTCCAAAGTGCACCTTTCGGATTTTGCAGGGCATTTTTTACACATTTTGATTGCAAAGTACTTCTCACACATATGGGCCCCTAAATTGCCAGGGCAGTATAACTACGCCACAAGTGACCCCATTTTGGAAAGAAGACACCCCAAGGTATTCCGTGAGGGGCATGGCGAGTTCCTAGAATTTTTTATTTTTTGTCGCAAGTTAGTGGAATATGAGACTTTGTAAGGAAAAAAGAAAAAAAAAGAAAAATCATCATTTTCCGCTAAATTGTGACAAAAAATAAAAAATTCTAGGAACTCGCCGTGCCCCCCATGGAATACCTTGGGGTGTCTTCTTTCCAAAATGGGGTCACTTGTGGCGTAGTTATACTGCCCTGGCAATTTAGGGGCCCATATGTGTGAGAAGTACTTTGCAATCAAAATGTGTAAAAAATGCCCTGCAAAATCCGGAAGGTGCCCCTTTGCCCACCTTGGCTGCAAAAAAGTGTCACACATCTGGTATCGCCGTACTCAGGAGAAGTTGGGCAATGTGTTTTGGGGGGTCATTTTACATATACCCATGCTGGGTGAGAGAAATATCTTGGCAAAAGACAACTTTTCCCATTTTTTTATACAAAGTTGGCATTTGACCAAGATATTTCTCTCACCCAGCATGGGTATATGTAGAAAGACACCCCAAAACACATTCCCCAACTTCTCCTGAGTACGGCGATACCACATGTGTGACACTTTTTTGCAGCCTAGATGCGCAAAGGGCCCCAAATTCCTTTTAGGAGGTCATTTTTAGACATTTGGATCCCAGACTTCTTCTCACACTTTCGGGCCCCTAAAAAGCCAGGGCAGTATAAATACCCCACATGTGACCCCACTTTGGAAAGAAGACACCCCGAGGTATTCAATGAGGGGCATGGCGAGTTCCTAGAATTTTTTTTTTTTTTGCATAAGTTAGCGGATATTGATTTTTTTTTTTTTTTTTCTCACAAAGTCTCACTTTCCGCTAACTTAGGACAAAAATTTCAATCTTTCATGGACTCAATATGCCCCTCACGGAATACCTTGGGGTGTCTTCTTTCCGAAATGGGGTCACATGTGGGGTATTTATACTGCCCTGGCTTTTTAGGGGCCCTAAAGCGTGAGAAGAAGTCTGGAATATAAATGTCTAAAAAATTTTACGCATTTGGATTCCGTGAGGGGTATGGTGCGTCCATGTGAGATTTTATTTTTTGACACAAGTTAGTGGAATATGAGACTTTGTAAGAAAAAACAAAAACAAACAAAAAATGTCCGCTAACTTGTGCCAAAAAAAATGGCTGAATGGAGCCTTACCAGGGGGGGAGTGATCAATGACAGGGGGGTGATCAATGACAGGGGGGTGATCACCCATATAGACTCCCTGATCACCCCCCTGTCATTGATCACCCCCCCTGTAAGGCTCCATTCAGACGTCCGCATGATTTTTACGGATCCATGGATACATGGATCGGATCCACAGAACGCATGCGGACGTCTGAATGGAGCCTTACAGGGGGGTTATCAATGACAGGGGGTGATCAGGGTAATCAGGGTGATCACCCCCCTGTCACTGATCACCCCCCCTGTAAGGCTCCATTCAGACGTCCGCATGATTTTTTACGGATCCATGGATACATGGATCGGATCCACAGAACGCATGCGGACGTCTGAATGGAGCCTTACAGGGGGGTTATCAATGACAGGGGGTGATCAGGGTAATCAGGGTGATCACCCCCCTGTCACTGATCACCCCCCCTGTAAGGCTCCATTCAGACATCCGCATGATTTTTTACGGATCCATGGATACATGGATCGGATCCACAGAACGCATGCGGACGTCTGAATGGAGCCTTACAGGGGGGTTATCAATGACAGGGGGTGATCAGGGTAATCAGGGTGATCACCCCCCTGTCACTGATCACCCCCCCTGTAAGGCTCCATTCAGACATCCGCATGATTTTTTACGGATCCATGGATACATGGATCGGATCCACAGAACGCATGCGGACGTCTGAATGGAGCCTTACAGGGGGGTTATCAATGACAGGGGGTGATCAGGGTAATCAGGGTGATCACCCCCCTGTCACTGATCACCCCCCCGTAAGGCTCCATTCAGACGTCCGCATGATTTTTTACGGATCCATGGATACATGGATCGGATCCACAGAACGCATGCGGACGTCTGAATGGAGCCTTACAGGGGGGTTATCAATGACAGGGGGTGATCAGGGTAATCAGGGTGATCACCCCCCTGTCACTGATCACCCCCCCTGTAAGGCTCCATTCAGACATCCGCATGATTTTTTACGGATCCATGGATACATGGATCGGATCCACAGAACGCATGCGGACGTCTGAATGGAGCCTTACAGGGGGGTTATCAATGACAGGGGGTGATCAGGGTAATCACCCCCCTGTCACTGATCACCCCCCCTGTAAGGCTCCATTCAGACGTCCGCATGATTTTTTACAGATCCATGGATACATGGATCGGATCCACAGAACGCATGCGGACGTCTGAATGGAGCCTTACAGGGGGGTTATCAATGACAGGGGGTGATCAGGGTAATCAGGGTGATCACCCCCCTGTCACTGATCACCCCCCCTGTAAGGCTCCATTCAGACATCCGCATGATTTTTTACGGATCCATGGATACATGGATCGGATCCACAGAACGCATGCGGACGTCTGAATGGAGCCTTACAGGGGGGTTATCAATGACAGGGGGTGATCAGGGTAATCAGGGTGATCACCCCCCTGTCACTGATCACCCCCCCTGTAAGGCTCCATTCAGACGTCCGCATGATTTTTTACGGATCCATGGATACATGGATCGGATCCACAGAACGCATGCGGACGTCTGAATGGAGCCTTACAGGGGGGTTATCAATGACAGGGGGTGATCAGGGTAATCAGGGTGATCACCCCCCTGTCACTGATCACCCCCCCTGTAAGGCTCCATTCAGACATCCGCATGATTTTTTACGGATCCATGGATACATGGATCGGATCCACAGAACGCATGCGGACGTCTGAATGGAGCCTTACAGGGGGGTTATCAATGACAGGGGGTGATCAGGGTAATCAGGGTGATCACCCCCCTGTCACTGATCACCCCCCCTGTAAGGCTCCATTCAGACGTCCGCATGATTTTTTACGGATACATGGATACATGGATCGGATCCACAGAACGCATGCGGACGTCTGAATGGAGCCTTACAGGGGGGTTATCAATGACAGGGGGTGATCAGGGTAATCAGGGTGATCACCCCCCTGTCACTGATCACCCCCCCTGTAAGGCTCCATTCAGACGTCCGCATGATTTTTACGGATCCATGGATACATGGATCGGATCCGTAAAAATCATGCGGACGTCTGAATGGAGCCTGACAGGGGGGTGATCAATGACAGGGGGGTGATCAATGACAGGGGGGTGATCAGGGAGTGTATATGGGTGATCACCCGCCTGTCATTGATCACCCCCCTGTAAGGCTCCATTCAGACGTCCGCATGATTTTTACGGATCCATGGATACATGGATCGGATCCGTAAAAATCATGCAGACGTCTGAACGGAGCCTGACAGGGGGGTGATCAATGACAGGGCGGTGATCAATGACAGGGGGGTGATCAGGGAGTTTATATGGGGTGATCAGGGGTTTATAAGGGGTTAATAAGTGACGGGGGGGGGGGGGGGGGTGTAGTGTAGTGTAGTGTGGTGTTTGGTGGGACTGTACTGACCTACCTGAGTCCTCTGGTGGTCGATCCTAACAAAAGGGACCACCAGAGGACCAGGTAGGAGGTATATTAGACGCTGTTATGAAAACAGCGTCTAATATACCTGTTAGGGGTTAAAAAATTCGGATCTCCAGCCTGCCAGCGAGCGATCGCCGCTGGCAGGCTGGAGATCCACTCGCTTACCTTCCGTTCCTGTGAGCGCGCGCGCCTGTGTGCGCGCGTTCACAGGAAATCCCGGCCCTCGCGAGATGACGCGTATATGCGTCGTCGTGCGCAGGGCTGCCACCTCCGGACCGCACATCTGCGTTAGGCGGTCCGGAGGTGGTTAAAGGGGAAAAAAGCTGCTGACCTCAGTTCTGATATTCTTAAAAAATTAGAAAGTGATGGACTAGACATAATGATGTGCCGCTCTCAGGGTTATGATAATGCTGCTACTATGGCTGGAATCCATGGAGGTGTACAATCCATTTTGAAGGAAAAAAAACAGGAAGGCTATTTTTAATGGATGTTTGGACCATTCCCTTAACTTGTGTGGTCAGCACTCTTTTGCTGAAAAATGCATCTTGCGTGACCTTTTTTGGAACTCTGCAGACAATGTTTTTTTTTTTTGCTGCTTCCATCCATCGATGGGATGTGTTAATTGACATTGCTGGAGTGTCAGTAAAAAGACTATCCACAACATGCTGGAGTGCTCATTATGCTGCAGTTAATCCAGTAAAAGAAAAATTTGACATGTTTGTGTCACTTGAAACTCTTTGTGAACCTTGTGAAAATATGGACATAAGAAGAGCAGCACAAGGTCTTCTACCTGCTGTCTGTGATTTTACTTTTCTATGCTACCTGCACTTCTGGTCTGATGTACTGAGGGAAGTTGATGATGCACAGCAGTACCTGCACACTAAGGGACTAAGTCTCGATAAAGTGGTGACAAAGCTTGAGACACTAAGGCCTCTTTCACACGGGCGTCATGTTTTTTGCCCGGATAAGAGGCGGGTGCGTTGCGGGAAAATGCGCGATTTTTCCGCGCGAGTGCAAAACATTGTCATGCGTTTTGCACTCGCGTGAGAAAAATCACGCATGTTTGGTACCCAGACCCGAACTTCTTCACAGAAGTTCGGGCTTGGGATTGATGTTCTGAAGATTGTATTATTTTCCCTTATAACATGGTTATAAGGGAAAATAATAGCATTCTGAATACAGAATGCTTAGTATAATAGTGCTGGAAGGGTTAAAAATAATAAAAAAAGTTAACTCACCTTCTCCTCTTGTTCGCGCAGATGCCACTCTGTTCTTTAGCTGTGGACTGAATGACCTGAGGTGACGTCAGATCACATGCTCCAATCACATGGTCCATCACCATGGTGATGGAGCATGTGATCTGACGTCATCAAAGGTCCTTCAGCCACAGCTAAAGAACAGACCGGCCTCTACGCGAACAGGAGGAGAAGGTGAGTTAACTTTTTTATTATTTTTAACCCTTCCAGCACTATTATACTAAGCATTCTGTATTCAGAATGCTATTATTTTCCCTTATAACCATGTTATAAGGGAAAATAATACAGTGAATAGACTGTCACCTAGAACCCATGCGTGAAAATCGCACCGCATCCGCACTTGCTTGCGGATGCATGCGATTTTCACGCAACCCCATTCATTTCTATAGGGCCTGCATTACGTGAAAAACGCACAAAGAGGAGCATGCTGCGATTTTCACGCAACGCATAAGTGATGCGTGAAAATCACCGCTCGTGTGCACAGCCCCATAGAAATGAATGGGTCAGGATTCAGTGCGGGTGCAATGCGTTCACCGCACGCATCGCACCCGCACGGAAAACTCGCCCGTGTGAAAGGGGCCTAAGACTTTTTCTATGTGAGGAGCGCAGTCACCTAGTCGAAAATGCAATTCAGCAGGCACTTTTAAAAGCTGATGAATATGGAATTGCAGTAGAGAGAAGAGCCAAGTTCAAGAAGAGGATGGCAGGGGAACTGGATACTGGAAGCACAAGTCTCCAAGAAGAAAATAAAAGGTTGATGCTTGAAAGCATTGATCGCTTTTATTTGGAACTCCAGACCAGATTAAGAGCCATCATGGGAGTAGCAGGCATGTTTGAAGCTGTTCAAGCAAAGAGTCTCATATCTGCCACTGAAGGAAAATTAAAGGTGTCCATTCAAAAACTGACCAATTTCTACGATGAGGTATTCGAGAGTGATCTGTTAGTGGAGATACAAAGGTTGAGAAGACACCTAACAGTTGCAAAGTTGGACCTAGAAGAAGTCACAGATTGGGCAGCTTTACAAGTTTTGACCTTCATAGCTGAATGAGATTTTATTTAATCTCTCCCACACCTTTCAGTATGTCTGAAATTATTTCTCCCAATCTGAGTATCCGTGGCTTCGTGTGAGAGGAGCTTTTCAAAGCTTAAACTTATGAAAAATGATCTGTGATCTACAATGGGAGAATCTAGGCTTTCTGATCTTGTACTGTTGTCAGTTGAAAGTGAATGAGTGCAAACCATTGATTTCAATTAAGTAATTAACATTTTTGCAGCTTTGAAGGCCAGGAAAGCAAAGTTCTGAATTGATTGAGATGTTCAAGTGCACTTGTATTTGTTCCTATTCAATTTTCTGTTATTTAATTAGTTATTTATTATTTGTTCCTGTTGAATTTTGTGTTATTTAATTATTTATAATTCTTTCCTGTTAAATTTAGTGTTGTAAAAATGTTATTTGTTCAGTAAAGGTTGAATTTAAAATAAACTTTTTTTTTTTTAAGCATTAACTTTGATTTCTTTCAAAATATTTTTTGTTATATGGCTAAAAAATTACTGCTTTGGGAGGGGGGGGGGGGGGGGGGGGGGGCTTGGGGAAGGGGGGCTGACACCATTTTCTACCGCGGGGGGTGACACTAGCCCTAACAACGTCACTGCACCATACCCACAGTGAAGCATGGTGGTGGCAGCATTATGTTTTGGGGCTGTTGTTCTTCAGCTGGAACTGGGGCCTTAGTTAAGCTAGAGGGAATTATGAACAGTTCCAAATACCAGTCAATATTGGCACAAAACCTTGAGGCTTCTGCTAGAAAGCTGAACATGAAGAGGAACTTTATCTTTCAGCATGACAACGACCCAAAGCATACATCCAAATCAACAAAGGAATGGCTTCACCAGAAGAAGATTAATGTTTTGGAATGGCCCAGCCAGAGCCCAGACCTGAAAATCTGTGGTGTAATCTGAAGAGGGCTGTGCACAGGAGATGCCCTCGTAATCTGACAGATTTGGTGTGTTTTTTCAAAGAAGAGTGGGCAAATCTTGCCAAGTCAAAATGTGCCATGCTGATAGACTCATACCCCAAAAGACTGAGTGCTGTAATAAAATCAAAAGGTCCTTCAACCAAGTATTAGTTTAAGGGTGTGCACACTTATGCAACCATATTATTTTATTTTTATATTTTTTCTTCCCTCCACCTAAAAGATTTCAGTTTGTTTTGCAAGTGAGTTGTACAGTTTATAGGTTACATTAAAGGTGGAAAAAGTTCTGAAATGATTTATCTTTGTCTCATTTTTTTACATCACAGAAACCTGACATTTTAACAGGGGGGTGTAGACTTTTTTATCCACTGTAGGTCACATACATAAAAGATGCGTAATTGGTGATTATACTTACAATGTAGTGGTGACACTTAAATTGACACACACACAAAGCTATCTGTCATAAAAGTCTTAATATGAACCTTTTATGGACTATTATGGCTACTGATTGCTGCAACTGTGATGGGGCAATAAAGGGTTAATGGTTTGTGGCGCTTGTCTTGTGGCTTTTCAGCCCATGTTAGGGGCTGTTGACATCTCGTTTTTGCTGGACATCAGGCAAATACGTTTAGACATAGAGTATAAAAAGTAGACAGACATATGCAATTTTGTGGTTATCTATCCTTTTTTACGTTTGATGGATGGGCATATGTGTCAATACATTTGTGTCAATTTTTTAACAAAAACTGACATATTTTTGTGAATTTTTTTATAAAGATTTTAAAATTTGAAGGCATTATCTGAAAGAAAAAACAGATACATTTGACAGATGGAAACGTATTGTCGTACATTTCTATCCGTCTCCCATTGTTTATTTTTTTGAAAGACTGAAATGCGTGGCATGCTACGTTATTCTAAGCTGCAAAAAATAAATAAAAAATGTACAGAAATGTAAACAATGACAAGTATGCACTTTTGGACTATGTTTGCCCAATTATAGTCGATGGGCACATCAAGCCATACGTTTATATACGTTTTTTCTGTTTACAAATGTATCCGCTTCACGTACAACAAAAATAAGAAGTGAACAGCCCCTTATGCTGCTCACACTCCTGTATTGCACATGAGGGCAATTGCAGCGCTGCCTCCATTCACTTGGATTCAACTGGAGTAGCGCTGCAGTTGTGAGTGCTGTGCATGGTGATGGAGCTACACAGAACAGATGGTCAGCAGGGGTGCAGGGTGTCAGACTCCACCAATCATCTAGTGATGACCTATCCTGAGGGCTGGACAACCCCTTTAATTCTGCGGCACATGCATGGATTTCTGAAAACTCAATTCACATGAATGAACAGATGAATAATTTCACATGTGCACAAACCCGATCTCTACAACTGCCCCATTCATCGGCAGAAATCCATGTGCTTGACACCAAAGCAACCTCATTAAGATGAATGGAACGGACTTGAACAACTCTGCTGCATGTGAATATACGTTGATTTTCCAGTTCATTTTTCCCTATCTTTGTTACTGAATTTAGAGCAGCACATACCCTTTAAAATGATTTGAACTGTTTCAGGACTGACAGATCTCTGTGGGTGGCGCAGCGCTCAGAGTGTAAACTGACTGCAAGACTTAGGCCTTGCGTCTTCTGCAAAAAATGGAAGACGCCCGTGTGCCCTCCACAAATTGCGGAACGGAACGGGCGGCCGTCAATACAAATGCCTATTCTTGCCCGCAAAGCGCGGACAAGAATAGGACATGTTATTTTTTTAGTGGGGCCGCGGAACGGAGCAACGGATGCGGACAGCACACGGAGTGCTGTCCGCATCTTTTGTGGCCCCCATTGAAGTGAATGGGTCCGCATCCAAGCTGCCAATTTCAAAGCTTCAATTTATGCAGATGTATATACCTTTAATGGCGCTGTCACACGTTTTCTTTTTCCTGGCTATTTTTTGACTTGTAAAAAACCACAGTGAAAGTCATCCATTTGTAAAAGCTTTTTCTGGTGTGGCATTATGTTATGTTTTTTTAAACACTTTTTTTCCTATAGAGAAGAATATGGAAAAGCACCAAGAAAAAACTCCACACCCAAAGCATGGTAAAATTTAAAAAAAGGAGATATGGGAGCAAAAAATTAAATAAAATGCAAGGAAACTGTCTTAGGCTGCTTTCACACTAGCGTTCGGGTGTCCGCTCGTGAGCTCCGTTTGAAGGGGCTCACGAGCGGACCCGAACGCAGCCGTCCAGCCCTGATGCAGTCTGAATGGAGCGGATCCGCTCAGACTGCATCAGTCTGGCGGCGTTCAGCCTCCGCTCCGCTCGCCTCCGCACGGACAGGCGGACAGCTGAACGCTGCTTGCAGCGTTCTGGTGTCCGCCTGGCCGTGCGGAGGCGTGCGGATCCGTCCAGACTTACAATGTAAGTCAATGGGGACGGATCCGTTTGAAGATGCCACAATATGGCTCAATCTTCAAGCGGATCCGTCCCCCATTGACTTTACATTGAAAGTCTGGACGGATCCGTCCGAGGCTATTTTCACACTTAGCTTTTTTTTGCCATTTTAATGCAGACGGATCCGTTCTGAACGGAGCCTCCGTCTGCATTAATATGATCGGATCCGTTCAGAACGGATCCGATCGAACGCTAGTGTGAAAGTAGCCTTAAAATTGCACTACAAAGCAGCAGTGTTTAAAGGGTGTTTTCAAGGAGTGGACCGTATAGGGAAGTTTCCAGGTGGGCCGATACCCAGGGGATCACCCAAGCCCTCCTCAAGGCTGCCGACTGGGTATATAATCTGATTCTTTCAGCATTAACTAATGTTAGGAACATCAGGTACTTATTCACCTGGACAATGGCCAACAGGTGAATACTGTGGTGAGGGTGGCAGCATTTTGTGCAGCACTGTGGCATGTGCTTCTGTTGAGGCACTATTTTCTGCTGCACTGTGCTATTTGGTTCTGCTGCGGTGGTATTTTGTGCTGCACTACAGTATTGCAGGCACCGCCCTATTTCTGTTGTCCCTGCCTACTTGTGTTGCCCCACTTTCTGTCAATTTGGACCCGCCTAAAACATGGGGTCACTTTTAAGTTCTTTCTAGGGCCACTTTAAGCTCCCAGTCCACCTATGGGTGTTTTATAATTTCTGATTAGTCAGCATGTAACGTCTGCTGTGTTTTTTGCTCCAAAAAAGCGGACAAAAATCACCAAAATCTCTTTTTTTTGTTTTGTTTTTTAAAGGGGCTGTCCCAACACTTGTAGTGATCCATAGCTCGGATAGTGACATCACTAGGTCGCTCCACGTGAGTGCAAGCTTTCAAATTTACCACCGGCCGGGGCGTACTCTTGTGGAAAAGAGATACCCGATCCACCAAAAACCCTGCCTTCAAGCCTGAAATAGGAGCTGAAAGTACGACGGAGGAGGATTCAATAGTAAGGTAACCTTGATTGCAATATTAATACGTGTCAGTGGTATATCTCTGGCGGAACAGGACAAGTAGTGGAGAAGGTAATGCGCGGTACCTTGTACCAAGTGGTTTTTATTGCAAGTTTGATTAGCTGATTGGCCTGGGTCTCACCCCCTACTCACCTGATTTTGCTGGGGTGGAGGGTGCTAGGGCAGGGAAAATAGAGTAGTACATGGGGGCCATTCACATGATTGACTATGAATGTTATACAAGGACAGCTTGAGTAAGCTCAAGGGGAACTTTATGATGTCCATATGCCTTACTATGGCATATAGACATGTATTGCCTTCTTGAGACAACCCCTTGGCTTGTAGTTTACAACTGCTTCCTCTGTACAAGTGTTGCATGGAAACTTTCTGCAAAGTTTACGGGCACCCTAAAGGGGCTGACTCATGACTATGCCATGGTAAGCACAGCAGGACAACAATCAGCATTAATCCATATGTGATTACTGCAGCTCGGCTACAATATGTATGGGCACGATTAGAGTGAAATTTACACAGCATATTTTTTCCGGAATTTCAATTGCGCAATCCGAAATTAAATTTCACAATAAAGTAGAGTGAAATGTAACTGAAGGTAGCATGCCCTGACCTATGTGTTGTGGAAGTGCCACAAAGTTTCACAGCGGCTTTCATTACTATAGTCTGGGAAAACTTCAATATTATGTATGTGTCATGGCCAAGACTGAAAATACTGTATGAATATATAAATATATATATATATATATATATATATATATATATACACAGAGTTTTCTTTATTTTCATGACTATGAAAATTGTAGATTCACACTGAAGGCATCAAAACTATGAATTAACACATGTGGAATTATATACATAACAAAAAAGTGTGAAACAACTGAAAATATGTCATATTCTAGGTTCTTCAAAGTAGCCACCTTTTGCTTTGATTACTGCTTTGCACTCTCTTGGCATTCTCTTGATGAGCTTCAAGAGGTAGTCACCTGAAATGGTTTTTACTTCACAGGTGTGCCCTGTCAGGTTTAATAAGTGGGATTTCTTGCCTTATAAATGGGGTTGGGACCATCAGTTGCGTTGTGGAGAAGTCAGGTGGATACACAGCTGATAGTCCTACTAAATAGACTGTTAGAATTTGTATTATGGCAAGAAAAAAGCAGCTAAGTAAAAAAAAAGAGTGGCCATCATTACTTTAAGAAATGAAGGTCAGTCAGTCCGAAAAATTGGGAAAACTTTGAAAGTGTCCCCAAGTGCAGTTACAAAAACCATCAAGCGCTAAAAAAAGAAACTGGCTCACATGCGGACCGCCCCAGGAAAGGAAGACCAAGAGTCACCTCTGCTGCGGAGGATAAGTTCATCCGAGTCACCAGCCTCAGAAATCGCAGGTTAACAGCAGCTCAGATTACAGACCAGGTCAATGCCACACAGAGTTCTAGCAGCAGACACATCTCTAGAACAACTGTTAAGAGGAGACTGTGTGAATCAGGCCTTCATGGTAGAATATCTGCTAGGAAACCACTGCTAAGGACAGGCAACAAGCAGAAGAGACTTGTTTGGGCTAAAGAACACAAGGAATGGACATTAGACCAGTGGAAATCTGTGCTTTGGTCTGACGAGTCCAAATTTGAGATCTTTGGTTCCAACCACCGTGTCTTTGTGCGACGCAGAAAAGGTGAACGGATGGACTCTACATGCCTGGTTTCCACCGTGAAGCATGGAGGAGGTGTGATGGTGTGGGGGTGCTTTGCTGGTGACACTGTTGGGGATTTATTCAAAATTGAAGGCATACTGAACCAGCATGGCTACCACAGCATCTTGCAGCGGCATGCTATTCCATCCGGTTTGCGTTTAGTTGGACCATCATTTATTTTTCAACAGGACAATGACCCCAAACACACCTCCAGGCTGTTTAAGGGCTATTTGACCATGAAGGAGAGTGATGGGGTGCTGCGCCAGATGACCTGGCCTCCACAGTCACCGGACCTAAACCCAATCGAGATGGTTTGGGGTGAGCTGGACCGCAGAGTGAAGGCAAAAGGGCCAACAAGTGCTAAGCATCTCTGGAAACTCCTTCAAGACTGTTGGAAGACCATTTCAGGTGACTACCTCTTAAAGCTCATCAAGAGAATGCCAAGAGTGTGCAAAGCAGTAATCAAAGCAAAAGGTGGCTACTTTGAAGAACCTAGAATATGACATATTTTCAGTTGTTTCACACTTTTTTGTTATGTATATAATTCCACATGTGTTAATTCATAGTTGTGATGCCTTCAGTGTGAATCTACAATTTTCATAGTCATGAAAATAAAGAAAACTCTTTGAATGAAAAGGTGTGTCCAAACTTTTGGTCTGTACTGTATATATATATATGTGTGTATATATATATATATATATATATATACACACACACACATACAGTATATACACACTTTCCTGCTGCTATATTTCTAAAGGTGGCCATATACCTGAGATAGTTGTCAGACAAATGCTTGTTCGACTGACAGCTATTCCCGTAACCCATGCATATGATCCTTTATATGTGGTGATAACTATTTAATCTATAAATTCTCTAGCCATTAACATAAATGTCTCTTCTATTAATAAAAGATGGTAAGCTACAGTGTTGCCTGAAAGTTTTTGAGCCCTTCAGAATTTTCTATATTTCTGCATACATTTGACCTTAAATTATATCACATTTTCACACAAGCCCTAAAAGTAGATAAAGATAACCAAATCGGTCATTTATTTATTGAGGAAAATGACCCAAGTCAGGTGTTTTCAATCAATGGGATGAAAATCAGGAGTAAGTGGGCAACCTGTTTTAAGGAACAGGGAGTTAAACAACATGGATCCATCAAAGTCTGATCTTCACTGTATGTGTTTGTTTGTGGAATTGTATAATTGAACAAATAAGATATCTGAGGACCTTAAAAGAAGATTTGTTGATGCACATCAGACTGGAAAAGGTTACAAAACCATCTATAAAGGCTTTAGACCAACTCACAGACAGAGTGTGTACAAATGGAGGAAATTCAAGAACAATATTACCTTCCCCAGGAGTGGCCGACCAACAAAGATCACACCAAGAGCAAGACATGTTAAAGTTCGCAGTTCACAAAGGAACTCAAAGTAACCTCTAATCTAGTAAAGGCCTTTCTCACATTTTCTAATGTTAATGTTCATGAGTCCACGATCAGGAGGTGAACAATATTGTTGTGCGTGACAGAATTGCAAGGAGAAAGCCTCTGCCCTCCAAAAAGAACACTGCTGCCTATCTGCAGTTTGCTAAAGATCACCTGGACAAGAAAGTAGGCTATTGGAAGAATGTTTTGTGAATGCATAATACTAAATAGAACTTTTTGGTTTAAATGAGGAACGTTATGTTTCGAGAAAGGAAAGCACTGCATTCCAGCATAAAAACCTCATCCCATCTGTGAAACACTGTTGTGGTAGTATCATGGTTTGGGATTGTTTTTTGCTGCTTTTGGGCCAGGACAGCTTGTCATTATTGATGGAACAATGAATTCTGAATTAATAAAGTTTTGGAATGGCCAAGTCAAAGTTCTGACCTTAATCAAATAGAAATGTTGTGTTCATGAGAAGAAACCCATCAACATAACAGAGTTGAAGCTGTTTTATATGTGCAGGACTAAACAACAATTACTGGAAATGTTTAGTTACAGTTATAATAGCACAAGGGGGGTGACACCAGATACAGAAAGCTTAGGATCAGTTTCCTTAATAAATAAATTACCAAGTCTAATATTTTTGTCTTATTTGCTTGAATTGGTTATATGTATCTTCTATTAGGACTTAGAAATATAGACAAATTCCGAAGAGTTCACAAACACCACTGTACATCTCCTTAATGATTTCTTAAAGAGGTTAGACAACAAATATCTGTAATCCTGAAGAAGAAATGTACAAGGGCAGAATGGATTACTCCTTCTGGACCTTCAACGTACATATATGGCACAGCCGGCAGGCAGCTGTGCTCGCTCGATCTTTGTCACGGGCCTGGCTGTTACTAACAGCCAGGCCCCTGCTGTATCACTGAAAACACAGAAGCCAGTCGATTAACTCCATAGATGCCACGGTCAAAGCTGACCGCTGCATCTAAGGGTTTACAGAGGGAGGGAGATCCCTCTCTCACCCCGCTGTCTTGTTTCTCCGTGGGATGCCGATGGCTGCTATGGTTGGGTCTCATATGCAAATATCACATGATCTACTCCAAGTGAACTCCGTAAAAAAATACCAAAGGTGCCAAAGCAGACATTTTTTTAGTTACCTCTCAAAAAACATAATATCGAGCAATCAAAAAAGTCATACAGTATGTACACCAAAATGTTACCAGTGAAAATTTCACCTCATGCGGCAAAAAACAAGCCCCCACATAAGACCATCACCACAAAAAAATAAATAAAAATATGGCTCTCAGAAAATGGTGACACAGATTTTATTTTCAAAAATAGAAATATTTGGTATAGCTGCGTCTGTAACTACCTGCTCTATAAAAATATCACATGACCTACCTTCTCAGATGAGCGCCCAAAAAAAAGTTAAAACTATGCCAGAACAGCCATTTTCTGCCACCTCCACATATTAGGAGTTGCTATATTCAGGAGAATATGATATAGATTATAGATGCAGGTCCCAACACTGGGAAAACTATATTTAAAATGGGGGTCCCATGAGCCCCTGTCCCACCTGGTGAGACCTCCACATCCAAAAAGAGAATGAACAGGTGGCCATACATGTGCAAGGCTCCCTCCATTCACTTGTATGTCAGTTAGGCCTCATGCACACGACCGTTGTGTGCATCCGTGGCCGTTGTGCAGTTTTCCGTTTTTTTTTCGCTGACCCATTGACTTTCAATGGGTCCGTGGAAAAATCGGAGAAAAAAAACCTTTGGCAGCCGCATCCGTGATCCGTGTTTCCTGGCCGTGAAAAAAATATGACCTGTCCTATTTTTTTCATGGTCAACGGTTCACGGACCCATTCAAGTCAATGGGTCCGTGAAAAAACACGGATGCACACAAGATTGTCATCCGCGTCCGTGATCCGTGTCCGTTTTTTCCTATCATTTCAATGGCAAACTTGACTTAGATTTTTTTTTCATTTTTCATGTCCGTGGATCCTCCAAAAATCAAGGAAGACCCACGGACGAAAAAACGGTCACGGATCACGGACCCACGGACCTCGTTTTTCCGGACCTTAAAAAAAACAAAAACGGTCGTGTACATGAGGCCTTAAGGAAACAGCTCAGCAAGTGTATCCTGTGGACATGCCATAAATGCCTGAGAAGGGAACAGCCCTTTAAGTAAAAATGACAATTTTTACCTTCTTCTGATCCATTACTTTTTTATATACACTTAACTCTAATGAAGCCTTTCACATACTCTCTTACAACGCAGTGTCATTTTTTGAAGAGATGGACATAGATTTGGAGCTACTCTTTTATTTACTATGACACAGTAGGGGACTACATCTATTTTTGTCCTAATCAAAAAGCCCTTTACAAAAATCAACCTCTCCTGATATCACTAAATACAGCAGAAGAGTGTGTAAAATACGGCTGAGCACCGGTAATTCCTCACACACAAATCATTATGAAATGCTAAAATACTACATTACAGTAATAAATCCAAACAAAATGTGTCAAAAGAGTATACAATGTTCTGCATAAGAAGTGGGACCATAAAGCTATTCGCTTACACAATAGTTCATACAGCAGCATCCCTCAAAACGGTCCTGTTTTCTGGGATTCCTCGAGTATGTACTACTCCACGTTATTCTGCTATACTACTACTACTATTTGTTTCTTGTTAATTATATAGCACTGCCATATATCACAGCACTAGACACATATGGAAATAACTTCCATCAGTGGGGACAATCCCTCACCATAATCACGTATTACATGGTCACCCATTTATTTGAATGGGCACCATTGCGGGGTTTCAGCAGCCAGGCTGGTGGTGATCACCTCATTGCTGAAAAAGCTTTGTTTTGAGGATGGGTTTCCTTGATAGATACATCTCTCTATTAGGCCTCATGCATACGAACGTATTTTCATTCAGTGTACGTTCCGTACAAAAAAAAAAAAAAGGTACTCCGTGTGCATTCGGTTTCTGTATTTCCGTTTCGTAAAAAAATAGAACATGTCCTATTATTGTCCCCATTATGGACAAGGATACTACTGTTCTATTAGGGGCCAGCTGCTCCGTTCCGCAAAATACGGAATGCACACCGACGTCATCTGTATTTTTTGCGGACCGCAAAATACATACGGTCGTGTACATGAGGCCTTAGGAAATCCATACTATATTCTTTTAATCATAATGGGGGAGATTTATCAAACTGGTGTAAAGTAGAATTGGCTTAGTTGCCCATAGCAACCAATCCATGTTTCATTTTTCACAGCTCCTTTGGAAAATGAAAGGTGAAACCTGATTGGTCGCTATGGGCAACTAAGCCAATTCTACTTTACATCAGTTTGATAAATCTCCCCCAAAATCCTTTCATGGGGAGCAATGCCATAAGTACAGCAGAAAAGATGCTAGGATTTCAAATAGACCTAATACTTTGGGCATCTGTCAGCGGAATACAGGTTGAAGTGGGCAGTCTATATTCTGTCTATGTAGCAACTATGACAGAAGACACATACTACTATAAAATAGAGACAGAGAATTCCTGTTGATGACTGGCTTGCTAATAGAAAAGCACACTGTATTTGCTGCCCTTATGAAGTATTCTAGGTATACTGTAGAATGATGCATTTATCATATATTTAGTACACAGTCGAGTCACATTATTATGACCACTTCCTACTTACAATGTTGGTAGCACCTAGCTCATGAAAGGCTAAAAGGTGCACACATATCCCTCAATGTTCTCATGGGTAAAGGGTCCATTTATCAGAATTGCAATAATATTTCTGAAACTGCACAGTTTGTGAACTGTTCATGTGCTTCTGTGGTGAAAGCGTAAGCGACATGGAAACTTCGGAGCACCATGTGGCATTGATGTGAGAAGTAAACGCTGGCTACGAAGATACCTGAGGGCGGACCGACACTCTACAGTGGAGCAGCTCACCACCAAAATGAACTAGGGGCTACCAGACATGTGTCTAACACAACAGTTCAGCAAACTCTATAATGTATGGAGCTCTGAAGCAGACCGATGGTCACTGCACCTCTGCTAAAGAAGTTGCATCAGCAGAAAAGCCTTCAATTTTTGCTGCAGTATCAGAACTGGACCTCCGCTGATTGGAATAGGGTTGCCTTCTCTGTTGAGTCACATTTTCTGCTTCATCGAACAGGAAGATTCTATGGAGATTCCACGATATCACCAGTGCATCTCCAATATCAATCCCGATACCGACCAGCAAATTTTTTTCTCTCCTTCAGGAGAGAAACCTAGCGCGGACCCATCTACATGTACTTTGGTTGTCTTTCTGGAGAAGGGACTTACTGCTTTTTTTGGGACTGCTGCTTTAACCGCTCCTGATATCGCACAGAAACTTTCTTTGTGTCTTAGCTTCATCGAACAGATGGATGTTGGCGTGTCAGGTGAGAAACATCAGAGAACAAACACCCTGCACCCATTGCTGGAAGAACACAAACTGGTGGTGGCAGCGTTATGGTCTGGGGAATGTTTTCCTGGTATTCTATAGACCCACTCATCCATGTGGAAGTCACTTACTACAGATTTGTGTATGAATTCATCCTTGCAGATCTCATACACCCATACATGCTAATTGTCTTCCCTGGAGCCGAAGGGATCTTCCAGCAAAACAATGTGACATGTCACATGTCTTGAAATGTCTAACTCTGTATGGAAGAGCATGACCAAGACTTCCAAGTACTACCCTGGCCCCCTAATTCCACAGACTTGAACCCAATTGAGCATCTGTGGGACCACCTCGATGATTGTGTTCGCCCTATGGATCTTCCCCACACACCCTCCAGCAGCTGTGGGATGCACTGCAGTCAGCATGTCTCCAGGTTTTCTCTTAAAACAGTTAATTTATAGCTCAGAAATTATGCTTCTTCAAAAACTGATATTTTTAGCCTGAGCGTGATATAAAGTTGAATTTGAAATTGGTTAATCTATTCATGGGTTGCTATGACAGCAAAATACTTGTTCCTTCTAATCTTCAAAACATATTTCTAAGACATAAAAGATTAAACAAGCATAATACTCTCAGTTTCTTCATAATAATTATTGGACACCACAAACTAATTAAAAACCTATGTTCTCTGAAGTTGTGAATGACTAGTTATTAACTATTTTTCTCAATCATTTCAGGGGATAGATGAGAAGCTTCGTATCACTGCTTTTCTTAAAGTACCCCAGTCATGGAAGAGTCATGCAGGATGTCCGCTGAAAATGAAAACAGCAAGTGCTAAGAATCCGCTGAAGCACAATCTGCTGCTGTTGCTTTAGGTGTTCAGATACAATGGGCGCCTCTTTTTAGAGGGGTTAAACAATTTGCAAAAATATGTTGCAGTAATCTAATCTATTTTGTATGACATCCATATATATGTCATGACTTACCCCAGTTGCGCCAAACCTCAGGTCCCCATCAGTGGGCTGTGTGATTATCTGCAATCCATGGCTGCTGCATCCATAGGTTGCAAGGTGGCAGCAATTACGTTAGTCACCCATGTCGCCTCTTTCTTGGCCATCCCTTGGTGGATTCTCTTCTGCAATAAGTTTAGCACAAGTGCAGAAAAAGATCCGTCAAGGGACAGCACAGAAAGCGATGCACTGGATAAATCACGTCACCCCCCACCAAATATCATACCAAAAATAGAGTAAGTGCTATTGCAACATATTTATACAAACTGGCCAACCACATTAATGCATTGATGAGAAAATGACACTGGTCACAAAGGAATAGACTTTTACAGTGCATAATACATTAGAGAGATGACTGGGGAAGACTTGGAGTATATATTATAAAAAAGAAAGTCAATAACTAGTGGGGAAGGAAGGGGACAAGGGGCGTTTAAATTACCGTCAATCTGACAGCTATCATGCTAAACCAGAGGGACTAAGATGGGAGCATTCAGTGCTTTGGGTATTGCCCCTCGGGTACCGTCCATGTCGGCAGCTAACCTGTTGTGTGTGAACATAGCTTTAGAAGACATCATTGTGGTCCAGTATGTTGAACCATAAGAAAATATGTACTCATGAACTGACTTAAAGGGAACCAGTCACCAGTTTTATGGTGTCCTAACTAAGGGCAACATAAATAAGTGACTGATTCTTTTAGCAAAATGCTGGGTCACTTTCTTTAATTGACCCAGTCAATCTGCCAACATCTTGTATTGAAAATCTACAGCTGATGATGATGAGTCATGAACATTCATGAGCTCTTGACTCTCCCCTCCTACCTGCTGCTGAATGACAGTTTGTTTCCATATGAATCAGCAGCAGGTGGGCAGGTGAGTGGCTATAGCTCTGAATTAAATATACACTGGACTAAATGACATCACGCTGGACTCAAATCAGCTCATTAGCATGCGGCATCTTTGTGTGTATATTATGAGGTAACCATCTGTCACACCAGTAAGTGAATACATCTAAGGCACTTTTTAGTAGTTAATGATTGTATATAATTAGTTAGATTATAATCAAATATCCACATGACAGGTTCCCTTTAAGGTGTAACTTTCATTGTACTTTAAAGAGTCTTAAGCATTCCTAAGGAGAGTCTGTCTTTAGTCTTTAGCATCTTACTAATACTGTAATAAGTCAGATAGGCAGGGTGATGGACTTAGTACTTACTCAGGAACTGGGGTAACGACAAGATTCAGGCTGGAAACCTCTGTACGTTACACATAGGTATCTTCAGCGCTCAGTAAAACACTGAAGACTGAAAACAGATTCTTCATGCTAAGACTCTTTACACCCTGTTTTCTAGCAGAAAGAAACATTTTCCCTAATCAAGTACATTACATAAACGTTACATAACATCCCTGTTCTTACACAATATTAAAAATAAATCAAAACAAAGCTTCCACTTTAAGGTATAGTCATGTAATATTTGGAACTAAGAACAGTAAATTACCCATCATTTGTATGTGTGTGTACCGTACATACAGAGCAGAAATGATTGCTCTTTTCTCAATCAATTGATTGCAAGGAGTGTTACCTTAAGGGCTCTTTCACATTTGCGTTCTTGTCTTCTGGCATAGAGTTCCGTCGTCGGGGCTCTATGCCGGAAGAATCCTGATCAGGATTATCCCAATGCATTCTGAATGGAGATAAATCCGTTTAGGATGCATCAGGATGTCTTCAGTTCAGGACCGGATCCGTCCTTAAACTAAACGTCGTTTCGGCGCATTGCCGGATCCGATGTTTAGCTTTTTCTGAATGGTTACCATGGCTGCCAGGACGCCAAAGTCCTGGCAGCCATGGTAAAGTGTAGTGGGGAGCGGGGGAGCAGTATACTTACCGTCCGTGCGGCTCCCGGGCATGGATGACGTGATCGCATGGACACGTCATTCATGCGCATGGGGCGCTCTGACGTCATTCTGGAGCGCCCCGGGAGCCGCACGGACGGTATGTATACTGCTCCCCACTACTACTATGGCAACCAAGACTTTAATAGCGTCCTGGCTGCCATAGTAACACTGAACGCATTTTGAAGACGGATCCGTCTTCAAATGCTTTCAGTTCACTTGCGTTTTTCCGGATCCGGCATGTAATTCCGGCAAATAGAGTACACGACGGATCCGGACAACTCAAGTGTAAAAGAGGCCTTAGCTAAGCAGGAGAACGTTTATAAGTAGGAAAGCCAAGTTTTCCTGGGTATTTTTATAGGCTAGAAAAAGGAATCCAGATATAGAAATCATATCAGTAATAATAAGTCAGAGCAACTGCACTTATATGACATTTCACTAGTCATCAAACTGGTTTTCTCAATTAGAATGACCTTATGAGAAGCAAGCCATTCTAATTGAGAAAGATGACTGCTGAAATCCCTTAAAGAAAAAATACAAGTTGCTCAGACTTATTACTGCTGAGATACCACGACCTGGATGAATGAGAACCTTCACAAAGCTATAGAAATCACTTGAATTGTCTATATAAGATATACTGTAGATAACCATCTCTGTACCTGCTCAAGCAGATCCTCCACTTTCTTTTGCCAGTTATCCTTAGCAGTGTGTATTTCCCGCTCCTTGAGCTGTGTTAGTTGGGCCAGAGCAGACTTCTTGTCCTCCTCATGCTGCACCCTCAGCTCTTCCCGTAACTCTTTACATTCTTGCCTTAAAAGTGCAGCACAAAGGAATATATATCCATAAAGATTTACAGGAAAGATTAACATTTTCTGACTTCCCTATATTTAATAATATACCTGAGGGATTCAGTCCATTTCAGTTCCAGATCACGGGCAACCTTCTCAATCTTTAATCTTTCCTCTTCCCGCAGGCCAGAAATGATAGCTTCATTTTGCTGTCTCTCCTTTTCCAGCTCACTCTATAGAAATGAATAGACACTAGCTTCAAATTGAAGATTACATTTAATGGCCCTATTGAGCTAATCACATGTGCACACTGGTCACACTGTCATGGTTCCTAAGCTGGTTGTCTTGAAGTTCATAATCAGTGTATTTGTTTGAAAAAACAACTTTAGGTACATTTTTAATGTCATGAATATTGTCTTATTGGAGTCACTGGGGCGTGTCCATCACTGAATTGAGTTGAATATTGCCAGCAATCCCGCCTGCCCCCTTTCTATCCTGCACATCAATGCCTGGTCAGAACTACTCCTCTAGCAGCCTGGATCCAGGCATACACAGTGAGCGCTTGAGGCTGAGGTGTAAATGGAGACATTTCTTTGGGGTTCTTCTGTGGTAAAAAGGTTGGGAATGACAGGCCTACTCTTTAAAGGCATTGTCTAGTTTATAAAAACAACTCCCATACGCCCGATTAACAAATTCTGATAGAACAGATTGGGGTCCCCTATTCAGAACCCTCAACTCTGGCCAGAGTGAAGAGCATTTACAAAAGCATCTCTTGCTTTGGAGGACCTGTCCTATCCTGCATTACAAAGATAACTCATAGATTTATGTTGGTACTTATGGTGCTTTTTATGCTGCTTATTAAGGCTGGTCCCTGATGATTTGATGTTAAATGTCAATTGGCATCAGAGATACTAATATTGCACTAAGCACTTTATTGGACCCAGGGTGTTATGAAATCTAGCTAATTTGACGTTTCATATGCTGCTTATACATATTTTTATATTACAATTTGACTTTTAATCGTGTTTAAATAAAGATGAGAATATATATGATGTCCGGTCTTGTTTTTGGAGACTACAGCAGGGACCATAGCAGCGGTGGACCAGAAGCAGCAGTGGATCGGTGAAGGGGAGAATGGCTTCTGTTTTAGTTGAATATTTTCTGTCCCATTTTTTTAAATCTTCTTGGAAAGCCCCTTTATTAACTCCACATTGGTGACATTCTTATTTTAAAACTGACTTTATTACAGCAACATCTATACAATACATGTGCTTTCTTTCTTGAGATTCCTACTTTAAATATGTACCTATTGTAGTTAGCTCAGCACTAAATGATGAGACGGGTATACTATTTAACCTCAACTATTTCACTTGAGCTAAATATATTAGATAATAAAATCAAAAGTGTAGTAGTTCAGTAGCTTTTAATGTACAGAAAAAGTGGATGTGCTGGAAAAGGAGGGGGAATGTTAAAGGGTAACTGTCATGTTTTTATTAAAAAAAATCTATTTTAGCATATGTTACTGCTGCAGCAGCATTATTCATAAAGCAATCTTTTGTTTCTTCACATACCACTGTTTTCCTTGAGTTTTTCCCTTCTTTAAGAGAAGCATGCCACTTAAAGTGTTGCATCTGCTGAAATCTACTACAGCCAGGAGTAGATTTCTGGTGTAATGTGCACCAGGATTATGGAGCACATGTTGTTAAATGAGTTGGGCCTCAGAAATCTTGCCCCAATCCTGAATTCTCCCACCTATAACCTGACCACTTTTTGAAGAAGTTGCAACAGGGTCAGAAAAAGTTAAAAAGTCACACATTGCCTTTCAAACTGGACTTTTGGCAAAACTGTGAATTTCCTCATAAAAACTGCTTCCTATACATGGGTCGCTTCTCTGTTTGTTAAAGGCAACACATAAAGTATCTTGACCAATAAAATATAGTTATAGCCCTGAACATTTCTAGGTTAGATTGATTACTAGGCAATCAGCAATAATCATTATAAACATTAAAGGATAACTGTCATGTTTTCATAAAAAAAAAAAAAAACAATTTTAGTATATGTTACTGCTGCAGCAGCATTATGCATAAAGCAATCTTTAGTTTCTTTACATACCACTGTTTTCCTTGAGTTTTTCCCTTAGTTATGGCTGTTTAAACATTTACAATATGAGGACCTTCTCAAGATGGCTCCTCTGCCAGTTTCTGAGGCCAAAACTGCTTTCCCTCACTTCCCATACACACTTGCTGTAGCCAGCAGCTCCCTGACAGCCAATAAGATTGGATTACTGAGAGACACGCCTCCTCACTCTGAAGCCGAATTGTCACAGTCCCTCAGGTGACTGATGTCAGGAAGTCAAGGAGATTGGCTGAGCATGGAGGAATCTAACAGCCTCCTTGATTTCTCTTGATTCAGTGTTGATATGGTTAATGACCCCTTCCCTTTTCTCAGCTGTTGCTTAGTGGTCATCACTTCTACCATTTATAGTCTAACCCTACCCTTCTGACTATGCGGTTGATAGCTTCATTTAGGTTTGGCTGAGCTGGTGTGAGATCCTCTCTGTTGTTCCTGTTCTTTCATCTCTACAGAAGTTAAGTGTCACATTTGTTTGTATTTGTTATATTCCCTGTGGTTTTATCTGGGCCTAATACAGAGACTTCCATTCGTTCAGAGGAATGGGTTGTCTCTGGTCCTATAATTATTCCAGGGCCTTATAGGGAAATCAGGGCCTAGGTATACTGCTTATAATTATTCCTACCTTTAAGGTCTATTCATATTGATAGGTAGTCAGAGCCCGGATTAGGGTTGTCTAGGAGGTGACCTGTTTCTTCCCTAGTTTCCAGGCCCAGTTACTGTTCCCCTTCCCTCCTGTGTTCAGTGTGGAGTTTCCCCACCACACTGATCGTGACACTAATGCAGGCATGCAGTGTAAAGGACCGCCCCTCCGTCTTCTGCTTATACTAAAAGGAAGACAGACAAGCCCTAGCAACGGTCTTTTAAGGGAGCAGTGGAAAGGGACAGAGGACAGTAATGAAAGCTGTTATTATAAGGTAATTACAGATCTTTTGACAATCATTGACAGACTAACTCAGGTATACATGCCTAGCTCTAATAAACTAGCAAATAAAAAAAAATTACAGTTAGTGTCCATTCACACGTCCGTAAGTGTTTTGCGGATCCTTAAATTGCAGATCCGCAAAACACGGACACGTGCGATTCGCAATTTGCGGACCGCACATCGAAGACACTATATCAGAAAATGCCTTTTCTGGTCCGTAATTGCGGACAAGAATAGGACATGTTCTATTTTTTTCAGGAACGGAATTGCGGATCCCGAAAAAACGGATCCCGAAAAAACAGATGCGGATCCTGGAAATGCAGATTCGCATCCGTTCCAGCCCCGTTGAAAGGGAATGGGTCTGCAAATTGCAGAACGAATGTGGACCCAAATTACGGACGTGTGAATAGACCCTTACCCTGTAAAGATTTTTTAGATTTATGGCTAATTGTTAGGTTCAACTCTTGGCATCCCCACTGATCAGCTGCTTGAAGGGGCAGTGGTTAAATGGGTTCTGCACTTTGTTTTAACTGATGATCTATCCTCTGGCTGCGGCACTGCTGGAGCGCCGCTCCCTTCTCAAACAGCTGATCGGCGGGGGTCCCGGGTGTCAGACCCCCGCCGATCAGAAGCTGATGATCTATCCAGAGGATAGATCATCAGTTAAAACAAAGTGCAGAACCCCTTTAACCTTGCTCCATACTGTACAACTTTTTCCCATTCAAGTGCTGAGAGTTGGCCCCACTGGTTTAACATTGATAGTGTAAAAGCTGCTTTCAATCAGAGCCTAAAGGTGATCATACGCGGTGTCCTGACCCATACACATACACGTTTGAGTGTCTATGTGTTTCAATGGGGAGAGAGGAGAAAGCCATTGCCAGACACCTCTGGCAGTGGTTTATCTCCTGGGAGAACAAAAGAATCAAGAATTGAAATTCATGGTTAAAACCCTCCTAGTAAAGGGCCCTTTACATGGGCCAAGAATTTAACAGATTGTCGCTAATGGGCATTCATAGTAACGTTCATTAGCAATGATCTAGTGGTGTAAATGCACCACCTATTACCCAATAAACAAGCGTTTCTTGGATCATAAAAAACCTTGCTTCTCAGTAGAAGATTGTGCTATGTAAACACGATCTGCTGCCGGGAAACAACCAGTCTGTATGGGTAAGAGCGATGGCATTAGCATTACTCCACCCCATACACCGGAGGGGCTAGAGGAGATCATGCACCGGTCTCCTCCACCAGCGATCAGCAGATTTTCAGGAAGAAACGCTTCCTTCACGACAACCTTCTTGTATATCATCTAGTGTAAAGGGACCTTTAGGTCTGAAATTCTCTGCATTGGTTGATGCTGTGACTATTTAGTATTCTTGATTCATCAAAACTCTTTGGTTACTCTGCAAGAACATGATTAGCATAATGCTAGTTGAAGCATTCTCTGGGCTTGTTAGCAAGATGTTTTTCGTTCCTTGGAGACAAATAACAACCAGATCTAATGATCTTTGTGCAAGTAATACAGCTGTAAATAAGTAGTCAGCTAGAGTTTCTTATCAACACGACAAACCCTTCCTTGCTTGAATCAGTGGATTCTACACTAAGATAAACTACAAATTGGAAAATTAAATCAGGACTGTAAAGCATGGGAAATGCACATAAAACTACATATTATCACACTGTAATATAAAGAGTATACCAAGTACAGTACCAGGGGCGGACTGGGCCGGGGGGCAATTGCCCCCCGGGCCTCTCTGTCAGCTCATTGTCCCGGCCGGCTGGGCCGGAATTATATGTGACTGCAGCCTGCCCTGCGGAGGGAAACGGGGAGCTGGGGAGGCGTGCGGCCGGCAGCCTATCAGAGAGGCCGCCGGACCGGCGCAGGCGACGAGATGACGTCATCGCGCCGCCTGACTGAGCCGCTGCGCGGCCGTAAAGTAAGGACATCAACAGCAGCGCTGGAGGCGGGACGGGAGTATTTCAGTGAAGGTTCTGGACTCGGCTGGAGGTAGGAGGTAAGTATAAGTCTGACTGGCTTTTTTTCCTTCTTATTTCTGTCACTGATAGGGGGGCCTATCTGGCTACTGGCACATTATAGGGGGGGGGCCCTATCTGGATACTTGCACATTATAGGGGGGCCCTATCTGGCTACTGGAACATTATAGTAGGGGGCCTATGGGCTACTGGCACATTATAGGGGGGCCCTCTCTGGCTACTGGCACATTATAGGGGGGGTATGGCTACTGGCACATTATAGGGGGGGTATGGCTACTGGCACATTATAGGGGGGCTATGACTACTGGCACATTATAGGGGGGCCCAATATGGCTACTGGCACATTATAGGGGGGCCCTATCTGGCTACTGGCACATTATAGGGGGCCCTATCTGGCTACTGGCACATTATCGGGGGGCCCTATCTGGCTATTGGCACATTATAGGGGGGCCCTATCTGGCTACTGGCACATTATAGGGGGGGCTATGGCTACTGGCACATTATGGGGGGGGTATGGCTACTGGCACATTATATAGGGGGGCTATGGGTACTGGCACATTATAGGGGGGCCTATGGCTACTGGCACATTATTAGGGGGGCCTATGGCTACTGGCACAATATATGGGGGGCTATGGGTACTGGCACATTATATGGGGGGCTATGGCTACTGGCACATTATATGGAGGGCTATGGCTACTGGCACATTATAGGGGGGCCTATAGCTACTGGCAGATTATAGGGCGGCCTATTGGCTACTGGCAGATTATAGGGGGGCCTATTGGCTACTGGCACATTATAGGGGGGCCTATTGGCTACTGGCACATTATAGGGGGCACTATGGGGACATTAGCTCAACTGGGGACATTACAAGGGTGTATTTTTGGCACTGTCTATTATAAGGAGAATTATTACAACTGGGAAGGGGGCATTATGGTGGGCTTTATTACTCCCCCATGGTATGAGCCCCTAGTAGCAGCACCAGCCTCTCCCTGCTCTGCTATCCCTCTGCCCCTTCTCCAAATCCTTATTATGATATTTTTCTCATTAGGATAAAACACATCAGCTCCGCCGAGCCCCCGGACAAAGTGTGGAGGTGTCCGAGATCCCCAAGGGCCAAGCCAAGTAATTGTAAGTTTTCATATGAAATATGTTTATGTTATACACACATAGCATATACCGTGCCCCACAATATACAGTTTCTTCTGCAAAAGTCATCAGGTGTCATTGGGGGGGGGGGGGGGGGAGAGAGACACAGAGCAGCGCCCAGCGGGGAGGAGAGAATACACGGATGCAACACTGTATCAGCCAGAAAATGACACTTTCGGCATTATACCAAAAATGCCATTTTCGGCTGATATGTTTCGGCGGCTGATATATCGGAGCATCCTTAGTTTATTTTGTTTTCCTGTGTTGTAATTTACATGGCTGACGAAAGTGTCAAGGGGGGGGGGGGGGGGTCAGGAGGAGGCAGGGGAAATGGGTAAGCAGGAGGGGGGCTCAGTGGGCCTCTGTGTGTTACTTGCCCCCTGGGCCAAAAGTTGCCAGTCAGCCCCTGTACAGTACTGGTCCAACGTTTTAGGATGGCGTGGAAAAAATGCTGCTTTCAAAAATAGAAGTGTCAATAGCTTATTTTCATTTATTAACAAAATGCTAAATGAATAAACAAGAACATTCTAAATCATATCAATATATGGTGTGGCCACCATTTTCCTTCAAAACTGCATCAGTTCTTTTAGGTAGACTACAGTTTTTAAAAGAAGCTCAGCAAGGAAGTTGTTTCAAACATCTGGGAGAACTAACCACAGATCTCCTGTGGATGTAAGCTTGCTCAAATCCTCTGTCTCCTCATGTAATCTCAGATAGACTCGATGATGTTGAGATCAGGGCTCTGTGGGGGCCACATCATCACTTCCAGGACTCCTTATTCTTCTTTACATTGATGATAGTTCTTAGTGACCTTGGCTGTATGTTTAGGGTCATCATGCTGCAGATTTGAAGCCAATCAGATGCCTCCCTGATGGTACTGCATGATAGATAAGTATCTCCCTGTATTTGTCAGCATTGAGGACACAATTAATCCTGACCACATCCCTCCAATTTTTTATACGCTCAAGTAGATGGGGAGTATGGTGTGTAAAACTTAACTTTTATTGGAGATTCTGGCTAGGTGTCCATTGACTAAACCCTATCACTGGTAAAATTGGAGTACCTGCCCTGAAAATAGTGATCAGAGCCTGCACAGGAACCTAAACCTCTCCTGACTAGCCACGGCTATTTTTTTCCCTGAAGAACCACTTCAGTTTCACTGGTTAAACGCATAGGATGTCTAGTGCTAGGGTTATATTAGTCAGGGGAGGATTTAGGTTCCTGTGCTTGCTTCGGTCACTCTTTTCATGGCAGATGCTCCAATGTTACCAGTGATGGGGGGTTAGTCGATGGACACCTAGCCAGAATTTTCAATAAAAGTTATGTTTTACACACTGTAGTGCCTATCTAGTAGATCATATAAAACACTGGAGGTACTAGCAACATAGATAGTTATCTAGGGTCTACTGAGAGATATTTCCTGATTTGGCCTGGATTAATGGTGTTCTCAATGCTTAGAAATAAAGACAGATACTTATTGATCATGCTGTACCATCAGAGAGGCACATGATGAGCTCCAAATTTATTCTGCAGCAGGGAAAACTACCCCAAACATGGAACCAACGTGACTAAGAACTATATTCAATGAAAAAAAGAGCAAAGAGTCCTGGAGTTAATATATTGCCCGCACAGAGCCCTGATCTCAATATCATCGAGTCTGTCTGGGATTACATGAAGAGATAAAAGGATTTGAGCAAGCCTGCATTCACAGAAGATCTGTGATTAATCCTTCAAGATGTTTGGAACAACTTCCCTGCCGAGTTGCCTCAAAAACTGTGTGCAAATGTACCTAGAAGAATTGATGCTGTTTTTAAGGCAAATGATGGTCATGCCAAAAATTGATTTGATTTAGATTTCTCTTGATAAATATAAACTATTAACATTTCTATTTTTGTAAGCATTCTTAGTTTGCAGATTTTCTTTCCACACCTGCCTAAAACATTTGAATAGTACTGTATATATACATACAGGGGTGTAGAAAAATATCATAGGGCCCCATAGCAATATGGACCCACTGCCCCACCCAGTTTGCCATTACGCGTGTGTCAAACATTCCCAGGCAATGAAGAATGCAAAAAGCAATGCCCTAGATTTCTAATGAATTTACATTTTTTTTCTCCCACTGAGTTGAAGAAATTTTGATGAAAAAAAACTTCAATAAAAAAAGTCACCTTTGGCCTCACCCGTTTTATCCGACTTTTAAGTGCTTCCCTTCACATAAGACATTACAAATCTGTCTGTCTGCAGCCGTCACTAGGGCTCCACCTAGTGGCAGCTGCATGAAAATGCAGTGTTTTTATGTCAGAATTAGAGGAATTTAAGAGCCAGGCTCCACAGCAGTCGCATTATACAATATCACACCATTTCTATTTCCTATTCCAAAAATAACTATTTCACCGCCCAAGACATTCACGCACAAAGCAAGGGTTTATTTATGGTTTCTGATATTCCTAACTTCTTCAAGTATTTGCTGTAAGAATAGTTGTGTCTCATAAAACATGGCGTTACAACAGGTTAAAGACAACCCACTAAAAAGTTAGAGGTAGAGCAGAAGACGACTTTCTATGATTTTCTTTAACTTTCACAGATACAGACATTTTGGGTGAGATTTATCAAACTGGTGTAAAGTAGAATCAAAACCACATGATTAAAAACATATATAGGGTAAAGAACATCAGAAATGGGAAACAATGACCACTAATGCTGTACCAAGTCACTGGCCACTGGTCTCCGTACCCCCGAAAAAGATGTATAACATGTCAGAAAACCCCAGGGTGGGACCAAGTGGTGAGATAAAATAACAACATCTATTCACATAAATAGCCTGTAAGTAATTGTACAATAGTATAGGAGGGGGACGTAAACCTAGATCCTCAAATAACCCAACAAAATCAGGGAAGTTAACCCAAAAATGGCCAGAAAACGCCTCAACGTGTCTTTCTCTTCCTCAGCTTCGTCAGGAGGTCAACGATTATTCAAAAGTTATGTCATTTTATACAGGGAGTTGGAGTCAAAAACAACAAAACAGTTTGTAAATACATGGCGCGTTCCACCGGGTGATACGTACCATGTCATCGCAACAACGCCAAAAGTGTCAGTGGGAGGTCTGGACCGCAGGCCAAAGAAACTGCCAGGGATCCAGACGGCCCCCAAGTGACATGAACACGCAGTGCACCCTAATGATGCGCTCCACCAACCTATCAGGCACATTGGATCCCATTGCCTTGGAACAGGTAAACAAGGAATTCAAAAACCCATCAAAACTCCAAACAGGGAGACATCAGAGCCAGGAAATCCATTGAAAACCAACAGCATTGCACTGAACAGAACCATATATCATTATAAAGTGACAGAAGGTAATCTGTGATACGATTGATATGGACAAAAATGACACATAATAATACAGTGCAGACCAGGCATAACAAGCATAACAATTAAAGTGACAGTATTAACCTACTACAAAGTGACAGTGCATAACTACATTTTTTTTTTTTTTTCAAAACATGATTTTCCAATACAGCTAAATAATCATATATAAATCTACAATCTTGAAGGTGAGAATCTTGGAGCACGTGCGAGATATAAAAGTGGCAGGTGAAGTCACCCATCAGGAAAAACGGAAAAAACTCAAATGCATTGCATAATATTTTGGAGAGGTCCATGGAAGCAACCCAAAAGGGATTTATTTCAAGGGGATTGATATAGTGAGATTAGGGATTAGGGAGGGGATATTAAAAAATGTCTCCCCTAGATGAGATGGTTGGTATTGCTAGATACAGTGACTCCTCTGGGGCTAAATGAGGCCCACAGGTTCAAACCCTTTTTATGATGCGTGTTTTATTGTTATGTCATATTAGTGTTTAATATTGTGTCCTTGTTTTATTTTTCTAGTTTTGATATTTTGATTTCTGATGTCATTTTGTGATGGGAATATGCTGGGTTATGGCGTGTTTAATAGTCTGGAATACTGGACCGCCGCACAGTAGATATGTACTGTCCAATGGTAGAGATCTTTTGGAAATCTATATTAGATATGAGACCGAACCATTAAGAATAGTGACTTGAAGACAACAATATTTATGATTCTGATTATATGGACTTTTATGAATTCACAAGTTATGTATTTTAGCACTTTATGCACTTTGCACTTTCAAACATGATTATGTAACGGTATTGTCATTTTTATGCATTCACAAGTTTTGCATTTTAGCACATCGTACATCGATATCTGATTAAGTAACTGTATTGGAAAACCATGTTTTAAAAAAAAAAATAAAAATTTACCTTAGTTATGCGCTGACACTTTAGTTGTTTTTAATAGTAGGTTAATACTGTCACTTTAATTGTTATGCTTGTTTGCGCATAATGCCTGTTCTGAACTGCATTATTGTGTCATTTTTGTTCATATTAATCGTATCATAGATTTGAGATTATCTTCTGTCATTTTATAATGATATATGGTCCAGTTCAGTGCCATCCCGAGCCTGCGGTCCACCCCTCCCCCTCACGCTGTATGCGTTTTTTCAATGACATATTTACCACCTGTGTTGTTTTTGGCGAAAACTCCCTGTATAAAATGATGTAACTTTTGGAGAATCTTTGATCTTCTGAAAAAGCTGAGGAAGTGAAACATGCGTCAAGACGTTTTCTGGCCATTTTTGGGTTCACTTCCCTCAATCATGTCTACAGGTGGTTCCTGTGGGTGTATTTTGTGGTGGTTCCTGTGGGTGTATTTTGTGGTGGTTCCTGTGGGTATATATTTTTTCTATTTGCCTGATTTTGCTGGGTTATTTGAGGATCTAGGTGGACGTCCCCCTCCTATACTATTGTACAATTACTTACAGGCTATTTATGTGAATAGATATTGTTATTTCATCCCCCCACTTGGTCCCGCCCTGGAGTTTTCTGACGTTATACATCTTTTTCGGGGGTACTGAGGCCAGTGACTTGGTACAGCATTTTTGGTCATGGTTACCCATTTCTGTTGTTCTTTACCCCATTTATGTTTTTAATAATGTTTTTTTTTTTTTTGTGCTCAATAAATTTGACATTGTTCTGATATATAGTACTGGGCATGGTGTTTTCCTGTTCCGTTAGGGAACATGTTTGTAGACTATATGCTGTATGCATTAGACATGCCTTTGTTATTTGTTGTTGAGGCTATGTGTTGTACTTGGTGTAAAGCAGAACTGGCTTAGTTGCCCATAGCAACCAATCAGATTCCACCTTTAATTTTCTAAAGGAGCTGTGAAAAATGAAAGGTGGAATCTAATTAGTTGCTCTGGGCAACAAAGCTAGTTCTGCTTTACACCAGTTTGATAAATCTGCCTCTTCCTGTTTGGTTATGATAGACATTTTTGTGACCAGGAAGTGCAGCCATATTCAAGGCTTTCAAGTTTGAATTGGCTACTGAGAAACTGAGGTAAACTGAAAACAGAACCACATTTGTGTGAAGGAGAATCATTATTGTTGGGGGGTGACAATACATATGTTAAAATGTATTTGCAGCATAATTTGTTAATTTATACATTCAGTGGGTTTAGTAAGATATCATTAGAGATGATTTGCATTTTTTTGGAATCTACAGCCAAATTAATCTAAAACATTGGGACCCAGGCTGTGTACACGTTTGTAACGGTTACCTGAACAGCAAACAAGGAATCACTTGTCTCTCTCAGTCGCTCTCTTGTCACATCCAACTCATTCTGAAGCCTGTCTTGAGCATCCTTAAGACTTGTGATGTGACATTCTGCTGAACCAAGTCCTTGTTCACTTTTTTTCACCAAGTCTTGAAGACGGCAAATCTATTTTGTGAAAAAATAAAAAAAATTATTTTCATGTTAAACATTGTCCCATAGAAGAAAATACTATCCATAAGCCATCCCAAGGTATACAAAGAATATCTCCAACTTTAAAGCCGGCTAATTTTTTCCAGTCGGGGAAGCATTTAGTAAGATAGTATAGCACTATAAACTGTAGCCAAAATACTGTACAGATGAGTCCTCCTTTACTTTTCCTATTACCTCGAAACTCCCAAGATAAATGAAACAAGATGATCATCCTTGGAAAAAAATGCGTATGATAATTTCTTAGGCATTGTGTGTAACACAAAGGTTTTTTTATTTCTTGAAAGCTGTTAATTTCAAGGCAGCTGATCATGTCATATCTCAAGCCAAGAGGAAACGCAAGAAATAGGAAAAATTAAAACAGAAACACAGAGGTTCCCATATACAGTATATGTGTATTGTGTATACAGTATATAAATATATACCATATCACAATTTAGTAGCACACCTTGACTCCTCACTTTACTGATTTGCAACCTAGTAATTTGCTTCATCATAATTCCGAGGAATTCAAAAACCCTAAATACTATACATTTCTTTTTAAATAACCCAGAGGAATGGGTAGACACAATCTTTTTTAAACTGCAAATGGCTTATTTATTCAGTCTATTTTGTGCATATAAGTAGTAATTAAATCTGTAAAGGATAAGCCTAGCCAACCATTGGCTCATGCACCTGCCACTATGTATAGGGTAGGATAGGAAAGACTGTAATAGTGATAATAGGTAGGCAGATGTAGGTAGGAAAAACTGTAACCACTTCTTAGTTGTCAGTAATAGCGCCAGCAAATTCCACAGCACTTTACAATCAAAAGATTAATGTATAAACAAAATCATACATTACACAGCAACAAACAAGTCAACAGTTAAAACAAGAGGATGGGGGCTCTGCTCACAAGAGCTTACAATCTGTTAGGAGATGGGGGTGACACAAAAAGTAACGAGTGCTTGATCTGTACAATGGTCCAGCCATCTCAACACAATATGGGAGTAGATATAAAGCTGTGGGGTCAGTCATCAGTCGATATCTGTAGTGCTTCTGAATGCATGGGGTGTGATGGATACAGCTGGATGATGGATCAGGCTCGGGGCGGGGGGCGCAGAGTTGAGAATACATTGATTAGGGCATGTGATAGGCCACTTTTACAAACCAAAGGGTATGAAGGTGCACGTTCCTAACAATTCACAAGATTATAACAAAAAGCCTGATGTGATAAGCCACCCTAAAAAGATGTGATTTTGTAGGAAGCGTCAAAAACTGTGGATGTTGGGAATTAAACTGATTGTTTGGGGTAGGGTATCCCAGAGAACTTGTGCAGCGCAAGAGAAGTCTTGGAGATGGGAGTGAGAGGTTTGGATTATGGTGAATGCTAGTCTTAAAGGGGTTGTCTCACTTCAGCAAATGGAATTTCTCATGTAGAGAAAGTTAATACAAGGCTTGTGATTGTCTACATTGCCTCCTTTTCTAGCTTAATTCATTTTTCCATTGCATTATACACTACTTGTTTCCACGGGTTATGACCACCCTGTAATCAAGCAGCAGTGGCCGGGGCTGTGGGAGCACACATGGGCACAGTGCAGTGTATAACACGATTGAAAAATGAATCAGGCCAGCAAAGGAGGCAATATGGACAAAGTACATGCCTTGTATTAACTTTGTCTACATGATAAATGTCATTTTCTGAAGTGAGACAACCACTCTAAATCATTTGCAGAGCATGGGTAGGGTGGTAGACAGAGAGGAGGGAGGAGATGTAGGGTGGTGGAGCACCATAGAGAGCTTTATGGGTGAGAATGAGCAGTGTTAATTGAATCTTGTACTGTAAGGGTAACCAGTGCAATGACTGGTACAGGGCAGAGGCATTAGAGTGGTGGTTAGACAGATAGATGGGTCTGAGGGATGCATTCAGGATATATTGGATAGGGGAGAGTCTGGTGAGGGGGGAGACCAATTAGTAATGAGTTGCAATAATCAAGACGAGAACTGATCAGAGGAACAGTGAGAGTTTTTGTTGTTTCTAGAAAAGGGTGAATTCTAGAGATGTTTTGAGTTGCAGGCAGCATTAAGTGGCCAAGAAATTGAATTTAGGGTGTGAAGGAAAGATCAGTGTCAAACATAATCCGAAACAGCGGGCGTGCTGCCTAGGCATTATGTGCCACACACTGAGAGGGAAATATCAGGTTTGGGTAGGTCAGTAGATGGAGATAAAACAAGTAGTTCAGCTCTTGAAAGAAAGGATAAAACGCAAAGTTACTGTAGTAGAAAAATGACCACTGCATTCCCATATACAAAACACAACTGAATTCCTATTAGTATTGAGTCGCCTAATAACTAATTATACAAAAAACCTTACTGTAAAACAGTTCTCGAGACGTCTTCTTGTTCTTTCAATGTTTTCTGCCTATATCAGCCAGTTACGTAGTTGACCTCTTTACAGAAGCCATTTTAGCAGCTATAGAGCTATCGTCAAAGGGTCAAAGATTTATCCTAGAAATGTATAGCGCCTGATCTCTCCTCCCAACCAACCTGGTTTCCCCTTTCTCTTCAGTCTTTTTCTGACTTTACTATGAATTTCAGAACGTACCTGAGATTAAAAACCTGATAAGATGTAGTCTTCTATAATTCATCATAAATTAACGATGTAAATTCAAGTTTATGGCAATGTATTTAGATATTTGCATTGTAAAGTAAACATAAAAAAGTCTCTAAATATCCCAAACGTAGCATCGCAGCACAACGAGTATAACCCCTGTAATCCCCATTACACCATCAAACCATTTCAGTAAATAATTTCTAAGGATTTGTTCACACAAGAGAAATAACAGGTCCGGAAATCAGGACACAAAATCCACACCAGAAATCCTAAACTGGCCCTTGGTTTTCTGCAGCAGATTTGTAGGCTGACTCAATGGGGCTAATCAGCGTGCAGATACCTTCATGTGGTTTTAAAATATGTGGAAATAAATCCACAGCTATATGAAAGGCAGAATGGATTCCCCCTCAGGAACAATGTAATGCAGACTGCCGAATTTCTAGGCAAATTTTGCCCAATCTTGAAAAATCCTTCAATAAGGGCTCATGCACACGGCCATAGTTTTGGTCCGCATTCGATCTGCATTTTTTGTGGATCAGATGAGGACCTATTCATCTCAATGGGGCCGTAAAAGATGTGCTGTCTGCATCTGTAAGTCTGTTCCACGGCCTAGCAAAAAAATAGAACGTCCTATTCTTGTCCGCTTTGCAGACAAGGATAGGACATTTCTGCAGGAAAAAAATGGCGGTATCCGTGTTTTGTTGATACGGTCATGTGCAGAAGCCCTAATAGTTACCTACTACTGCCAGCCATAAGCACTCCTGCTGGGACCCTGCCACCATCAGCCCACGGTTGCTGCTTGTCAGATGCCATGCTTTACATAGACTGCATGCCAGGTCTAGAGCTACACAACGACATGTATTGTCGCGCGACACATAGGGCACAACCACACTGCAACATGTGATGCGCGACATTGATGTTGCGCGACAATTTTTATAATGATAGTCTATGGTCTTGCACTGCGACATGCGACGCGACAGTTGCAGAAAAATCCATCTTGGATGGATGTTTTGCTACTGTTGTGTCGCAGTTGCAGCATGTCGCAGTGCGACACCATAGACTATCATTATAAAAATTGTCACGCGACATTGGTGCAACAAAATGTAATTGTGTAGCCCTTTAAAAAGTGTCTTTATAGGTTCTCTCTCTAGGCTAGCACAAATAGGGTTTCTCTTTTCATGTCCTCCTGGATCATTACTTTACCGTACAGAAGAGAGATCTCTGCTGATATGCCGGCTTTTAAAGGGATGACTATTGTTATTCACGCTGTTTGGAAAATGATACTAAATTTACCAGTTTCATTTCCATTGTAACGTCAACACATGGAGAGCAGTGAATCATAGCCGAGCAGTCGAGAAGTTAACAGCCACGCATTATGGTGGATTTATACATACTGAGGGCAAGAATCCTGAAAAGAAAAGGTCTTCTGTCTGCTCACAAGCAAATAGCATGTAACAAAAGAAAACACTTACAATGAAAAGCACTAGAAATAACGGCTTTGTGCTTCTGTACAATAAAAATGTGTCATTGTTGGTCACTATTTGACTTGTTATTTTGTACTTTATTAAAAGGTTTATCCATCGGGGTAAAATTTGTATTGTGTTCCCACTGGTCTCCAGCTGAGCCAATCATTCACCTGTCTCAGCCAGTAGCAGATGATATGCTGTCTAACTACATGATTAAAGGGGTTGTCCATCTCACACATTGCTGGCATATAGCTAGGATATGCCAACAATGTCAGATAGGTGTGGGTCCCACGTCTGGGACCTGCACCGCTCTCTAAACCGGGGCCTCCAAAGCAAAGGAGAGCACACTGCGCATGCGTGACCTGCTCTCCCTTCACTCCTATGGGAGTTCTAAACAGAACTCCCATAGAAGTGAATGGACAGTGCACCGCCACCTCTCCATTCACCTTTATGGGAGTTCCGAAAAGAGCTAAGCCAGCGCTCTACTATTTTCGGCACTTCAATAGAAGTGAATGGAGGGTGGCCGCGGTTGTGCGGTGCGCCCTCATTCACTTTGGGGGTCCCATTCTAGAGATAGGTGCAGGTCCCAGAGGTAGGACCCGCACCTATCTGACTTTGGTGGCATAACCTAGCAAGATGCCACCAATGTTCGAGATGAGCTGACCACTTAAAAACAAGACAAAGAATGTGGCTCTTGTCCTTATCCCCCCTGAATTAGAGCAGGTTGACGTACGAGCATATTTGTTCTCCGACTATCAAATATGGGGGGGGGGAGTCTTTCCTTTTTCCAGAAATAAGAGTGAAATGATGAGTGCTTGCTCATCTAACCACTCCTCTATGTCTAATTAACTATTTAAAGGGAACCTGTCACCGGGATTTTGTGTATAAAGCTGAGGACATGCCACTAGCACATCGACAATATCCAGTCCCCATAGCTCTGTGTGCTTTTATTGTGTAAAAAACCCGATTTGATACATATGCAAATTAACCTGAGATGAGTCCTGTCCCTAACTCATCTCACATACAGGACTCATCTCAGGTTAATTTGCATATGTATTAAATCGTTTTTTTACACAATAAAAGCACACAGAGCTATGGGGACTCGGTATTGCGGATGTGCTAGCGGCCATTTAGCAACCCATGTCCTCAGCTCTATACACAAAATCCCGGTGACAGGTTCCCTTTAACCCCTCAGATGATCCTGTCAATGTTACCCATGGCACCTATGAAAAAATAACTTTTCGACAGTATACAATGTTCCAATGTATTTGCTGGTCGACCTTATGCATTTCAATGGAATTGATCTATATCAGCACATCTCATGGACAGGTGAAGCTCTCATGGTTTTTCTAATCCTGCACAAGCCCCTGATTTAAACAATTTCTGACGCTACATTCCCTTTAAATGGTCAGGCCTTGATTATTCCACATTCCATCAATTAAACCTATACAGTATATTTAGGATTTGCGCAAATATTTCTAAAGGAAAGTTTTCATAGTAATGCTGTTCCTGTAAATTATAAGAAGCATATAAGCGGTGACATAAGCAGCACAAGACACAGATACACATAAGCAATCACTCACAGTGCCATGTCTGTTCACATTACCAGTCACGTCTTAATATTATTGAACACAAACGAGGCTTAACCAAGATTAATGCTGCTGAATAATTAGAATTGCGATGTGTGACTGATTTACCTCCTGATTGGCGGTCGCCAGCTTGTTCGTCAGCTCTTCCTTTAGGCTTTCAAGTTGTTGCCTCAGTTGACTTTTATCCTCTTCCAAACCCAGTCTCTCCTTTTCATATTGCTGCTGAAGTTCCTGATTAGCAAAAAAATCACTAGTAAACACTCTTCTATTTTCCATTTTGGCGCATCAAGGCATCTTAAAGAGAAACCATCCCTCTTCTAAACTCCATTGTGTTAACCTATCACTTTCTCAATGTAACTCTCTCATTTTGTCTAAATCTCTAAAACGTGGTTCGACCACTCTGTAAAAATTATGATTTTACCTCCAAATTATTATTTCTGTAACATCCTAGCTCAGTTTCCATCCTCATATTTAGAAATTGATAATGCCATATATTTGGCGAAATAAACTCCCGAGGTTGGCACTAATAAATAAAATTGGTCTGGGCTGCCCACGCATCTCCTCATATTATACAGGTAAATGCACACAGTGATGATTTGTTTATGGAAAATCCACATGAAAGCCACGTGAAAAATTAAATAAAAAAGGCACAAAAATCCACTGCTGAAATGCATCAAAATCCGCACCAAATTGTCAGTGGATTTTCTGCATATTTTAACAATCATATTGAAGTCTATAGGGAAACCACAATACATCAGCCGTGAAGCTGCACAAACAATTGACATACTGTGGATATTAAAAGCTGTGCTGCAGGTCAATTTCTGTGGTGTGTGCACATGAAATTAAAAAATCTCATTAAAGGGGATGGCCAACTAAAAATATTCAACGTTTTGCAAACCAGCGCCTGGATCTGAATACTTTTGTAATTGCACGTAATTAAAAATGCAGTATGGCCACTGAGTTATTCACTAAAATCAATCTGTATAGCGCCACCTGCTGTTTTCTAAATTCTCTGTCCAGCTCACTGAGGTGGACGCACATGCTCAGTTCCATCCTTCAACTGCCATAAATTGCAGCAGAAAAGACATACCCTCCCCCTGAGAAACTGCACACCCCCTGAGCTGTCGTCGGTGGCTCTCATTGCTGGCTCTATAATACAGACACTAATACAGTACTAACAAGAAAGGGGTTTCTGTTAATTTAAACACTGTAGGTCCCATAACCATCCCTTCCTTTCTTTGGTTTCCAGTTAATCCCTCTCCTTCAGGTAAACCAACCTCACTTACAATACATAGATAGATAGATAGATAGATAGATAGATAGATAGATAGAAATCTAACTTTATTTGTTATACAGAATAAAAAATAGGACATCAACTTCTCTTCTGAAGGGATCATTTTTCTAATCAAACAAATTGTGAAAACGTCCTCCTCAAAAGAGACTTTTACAAATGCTTGAGACTCTAAGGAGACCCATCCCCCCATGATTATCCCTTTGTCAACAGAGGGGAAAAGATATTGCTCTGGGAGGTTTCCCAATACAGACTGTGAATACACTATAAAAACAGGCATTGTCATCAATAAGATGTTTTCTATGGTATTTCATGTCACAGTGTTCATGATGTGCCCAGTGACATGCTAGAATAGGGCAAGTGAGCGCGGCAGCCAATCATTGTCCTCAGCGGTAGGGGCAAGTAAAACTTTTTTTAATTTTAAATAATTTTAGGGCTTGTCGTAGATTTTCATTTCTCTCAGACAAACCAAATAGTCTCTGTACTTTCACACAATTTAATTTAACTTAATAGAGAATGGTGCAATTGGCAAATTTCTTAATCACTAAAAATATGCCTGCATCCACCCAAAAAAAAAAAAAGATGTAAAGTCATGGGAACTAGGGGTCTCACTTCCACCTAATTTGCAGTCTACTGCCTGTTGTTAGGCTACATCCATCTCTAGTAACAGACGGTTCACAGAAAATGGGGGAGCGTCAGAAAGCTAGCTCATGAGCCTGATAGAAGCACTGCCTCTACCCAGCTTTTAAAGAGCAGAGAAGCTTGTGTGCTTGTGAGAGAAATGCATCTAGCTGTGCAGCTGAAACAGGGAATAATGTGGCTGAGAAAGACATTAGGGAAGGTAAAAAAAAGACCTGTTCTTTCACAGTTATGATTCTACAATAAAGCAAAGCCATTAAGCAAACTTTCTTTTTGAAAACTCAGGTATGCTTTAAGGACACTATCTAAAAGTTTGTCTGTGAATTTGTTGATGGTTGGCAACAAAGAGAGATTTGAGTTCTGCAGAATTATGAATGCAGTTTTTGGCTAATACAAGTTGTAACTGATCACTTCTGCATAAGTAAATTAATGTATTTTCAATTTACTCAATTTATTGTATTTACCTATTTAATCTACTTGTTTATGTCATTTTCAGATTTATTTATTGAGTTAATTGAATTTATTTACTCAATATTTTATGTAGAATAACGTGTAAACTGTAAATTATTGTCTAAAAATGAACATTTGCTTGAAAATCTGGCAAATAAACATTGCAGCTTTTAGAAATAGCAGCATTCAATTAAGTGTTGTGTCTGTGTTGACTGTGACTCACCATCTGTAGCCTCTTCTTCTCCTTATTTGTAGAGGTTTGTGCTGCCTCGAGCGCTTCTTGATGTTTCCATGACATCTCCTCTAAAGTCTTTGCATGGGCCTCTTTTAGCTGTACAGTCTCCTCCTCAAATTTGATGCGCAGGTTAATCAGCTCTTTCTCATAAAATTCACGTTGGTTTTGCTTCGCTTCATTGATCTTCTGCAAAGAATTAGACAAGACAAACACATTATGCAATTGCTCGTCCATATATCAATCTTTAGACCTATCAATCAACTGCGGAAAACTAACACATTTTGCTTTTCATTGTTTGCCTGGCTAGGATTCACAAATGTATAATTTAATTTCCTTTCTATGACTTGCCATACATGATTTATTAGAGAACTGTTTGAAAACAGAAAAAATGACAGTCGAGATACATAAAATGTCAGGTGAAATTCTGATTTCTCCATTTCGCCTTCAGGCATTGTAAATGGAAACTTAGACATCAGCTGGGAAACTCATTAAATTATCTTGGCTGGCTCCAAACTCATTTAAACTTTATGACTTTTAACCACCTTGGTATGGACTAATTGTAAACTCCAGTTCCATGTGAACTCTAAGAGTGTGTTCACACATGGAATATACCCTTCAGATTTTAGCCATGGAATTGGGAGCATTGTTTTGCAGTGACTAGTGAGGAGCAGAAGCTGTCACAATCAATCATGGCGGCTGTCTTAAAAAAGCTGCTCCCTAGGGCCGTTCAGTGAAAGGAGGGGGTACTCTTTCTTCCCTCGGGGGACACCCTAATTCTGGGGCTCCTGTCTGATGGTAGCTGGGGTGTCTTTGATGTTAGGTATTTGGATGGGTGGATGTATGGTTGGATGGATGGATGGTTGGATGGATTTCGGCAAGGATGGGAGTTATGTCCCTTTTTTCTCTCTATCTTGCTAAAGTTTCTCTTGATAGAATCTATGGCAGGCAATAGTACTCTGGTAGTAATCGGTGTAATGTCCACATGGTCTTCATGGCATGTCTGACCAGGCCCTGTCCAAGTGTGAAGAGTGTCTTAACAGTATTCCTTTACTGCAGGAAGATCTGAATGGCTGTTGTGGGAGATTACCTTACTGACTTCTCTGCTTGACCATGCATATTCCAAGTTCTCCTTTTATCTCCCTCTGTCAGTCTTTCTTCTGCTGTAGATCTTGCAGAGATCTGTTAGTCTCTGGAACTTAAGGCTCCAAAAAGAAGGAGCACATCAAATTTGCTTCCTTCCTCTCTTAAACTCCAGACTAGATGCTTTCTAAAGGTAAGGTAGTGGGGCCAGCCAACATCTAAACTTCTATGAGGGTTGTACCACAAATTATATATCACTAAACAACAAGTTTTGCAGATACCTGTCACGATCAGTGTGGGGGGAAAACTCCACACTGAACACAGGAGGGAAGAGGAACAGTAACTGGGCCTGGAAACTAGGGAAGAAACAGGTCACCTCCTAGACAACCCTAATCCAGGCCCTGACTACCTATCAATATGAATAGACCATGAAGGTAGGAATATTCATAAGCAGGATATCTAGGCCCTGATTTCCCTATAAGGCCCTGGAAGAAGTATTGGACCAAAGACAACCTATTCCTCCCCAGATGGACGAATGGAAGTCTCTGTCTCAGGCCCAGATACAACAACAGGGAATATAACAAATACAAACAAATGTGACACTTAACTTCTGTAGAGATGGAAGAACAGGAACATCAGAGGATCTCACACCAGCTCAGCCAAACCTAAATGACGCTATCAACCGCATAGTTAGAAGGGTGGGGTGAGACTATAAAGGGTAGAAGTGATGACCACTGAGCAGCAGCTGAGAAAATGGAAGTGGTCATTAACCCTATCCACACTGAATCAAAAGAAATCAAGGAGGCTGTTAGATTCCACCACGCTCAGCCAATCTCCTTGATTTCCTGACATCAGTCACCTGAGGGAATGTGACAATACCCCCTGTTCTGCGGTAGAGGGCGAGAGCGGAGGCAAAACATGAATTGCTTACCTGTTGAACTGCCCACAGCTCCAGTACCGCCATTCTTGTCCTCCATACCAGGGCTTCATCACTGACGTCACGTCAACAACATGTGACAGTGGCAGCGAGTCAGCAGCCTCAGAGCTACACTGTTGAGGCTAAAGATTTGCTGCAGTGGTCATTAGCAGTCAAGCAACATTCCTGTAAACACCGACCAGCAGGGAGGACCAGAATGGCAGTGCTGGAGCCGTGGGAAATTCAACAGATAAGTAATGCTTATTTTCCTATTTTAGACCATACACTGCCTGTTTCCTCTTTTTTAACTAATCTTAGAAACCCCTTTAAAATTAGAGGAGAGATTGAAAAATCGCAAAATTTATTAAAACCACAGATAAAATGCCACAGTTATATCAGCAGTATTACTGATATATCTAAACAGCCCATAATCATCTAAGGGTACTGTCACACTAGCGTTTTTCTTTTCCGGCATAGAGTTTTGTCCTAGGGGCTCTATACCGGAAAAGAACTGATCTGTTTTATCCCCATGCATCCTGAATGGAGAGCAATCTGTTCAGGATGCATCAGGATGTCTTCAGTTCAGTCTTTTTGACTGTTCAGGAAGGAGATAATACCGCAGCATGCTACGGTTTTATCTCCGGGCAAAAATCTGGAACATTTGCCGGAATGCCGGATCCAGCATTTTTTTCCCATAGGAATGCATTAGAGCATTCAGCATTCAAAATAACGCAATGCCGACTCAGTCCTTCCAGTCTGCGCATGTGCAGACCCAAAAAGATAAATACTGGATACGTTTTTCCGGATGACACTGGAAAGACAGATTCAGCATTTCAATGCATTTGTAAGACGGATCAGGATCCTGATCAGTCCTACAAATGTCATCAGTTGGCAAACGTTTTGACGGATCCGGCAGGCAGTTCCGGCGACGGAACTGCCTGCCGGATTCCTCTGCTGCAAGTGTGAAAGTACCCTAACACAAATGCTTAAACTTAAAAGGGTTTTCCAAGATTTTATAACTGATGACCTGTCCTCTCGTTGGGGGTCCGACACCCAGAACTCCTGCCAATCAGCCGTTTGAGAAGGCAGCTGCGCTCCTGTGAGCACCGCTGCCTTTTCCATGCTTACCAAACACAGCGCTGTACATTGTACAGCGGCTATGCTTTGTATTGCCGCTCAGCCCGATTCTCTTCTATGGGGATGAGCTGCAGCTAGACCACGTGACCGATGAATGTGTTGTCGCTTGGGCTAGGAAAAGCTAGGAGAAGGCCGTGGCGCTACTGTGAGCACCAGTGCCTTCTCAAACAGCTGATCGGTGGGGATCCCGGGTGTCGGACCCCCACTTATCAGATACTGATGACCTATCCAGAAGTTGTATCTTCCCGTAATACTTTCTATACTTTTATGATCCACTCCTGATTTTGGCTTAAAAAACTGCATTACACTGGATGTGTGGCCGCACCCTAAGGGTCCAGCTACAAGGGGCTACCATTGATCTAATCTATAAAGCTGAGTGTATGTATGTGTGTATGTATGTATGTGTGCGTGTGTGGATGTATGTATGTCCGCTAAAGAAATCTGCACCGTCGCATTTACAATCATGAAATTTGGCACACAAGTACATCAGGTGTCCGGGAAGGTTTTAGGCCATGTCTCGGCTCCCTAGCACGTACCGTTACTGAGGTATTCCCAGAAAATGGAAATATGGCACATCACATGACCTACATTAGCCAATAGAAGCCTGCAGGTCTTTCTCTTCATATCCCAACTGCCATACACACGGTCACATGTCCCTTATCAGCCAATAGAAGCTCACATGCCATTAGTCTCCACATACACACAGTTTTACACCAGGTTTCCATAACAACCCAGCCATTTTTCTTCACTGTTGCAGGTCAGCTTTAAAGGGGCAGGGCGCTGTGGATGACTCTTAAGGGAGCGGAGTGCTGTGGAGGTCACAGTTCAGGGGCAGGTAGGGTGGCCATTTAGGCCACCCTCAAAAGACGGACTTAAAAACCTCGCCCCCAGGTCCCGCTAAGCCACGCCCACTCCGCAGCCGACGGGGATTGAAAAAAAATGAAGGTAAAAATCAACTTCTGTCAGCTGCAGGGGTGGGAGGGACGGTAACTTTCTCCTAGCAGCTCACGCTGTTAAGGGGACAGGGAACTGTGGGGGTCACAGTTAAGTGGACGGTCCACTATGGTGGTCAGTGTTAAGGGGCAGATTGCCGTAGAGGCCACTGTTAAGGGGATGGCGTGTTGTGGAAATCACTGTTAAGGAGATGGGGCACTATAAAGGTCACTAATAAAGGGGCGGCTGCTGTGGAGGTCACTGGTAAAGGGGCGGGCTGCTGTGGAGGTCTCTGTTAAGTGGACAGGGAACTGTGGAGGTCACAGTTAAGGGGACGGTCCGCTATGGAAGTCAGTGTTAAGGGGTGCGGTGCTGTAGAGGTCACTGTTAAGGGGGCGGGGTGTTGTGGAGGTCACATTTTAAGGGAACAGACCTCTGTAGAGGTCACTGTTAAGGGAGCGGTTTATTGTGAAAATTACTGTTAGCGAGACGGGGTACTGTGGAGGTCACTAATAAAGAGGAGGCCGCTGTGGAGGTCACTGTTAAAGGGGAGGAAGCTGTGGATGTTACTGTTAAGGGGGCTGGCCGCTGTGTAGGTCACTGTTAAAGGGCCGGGGTACTGTAGATGTCACTGTTATAGTGGATACTGTCAATATCTTTTAACGACACACACAAACATCAAATGAAATAGATGAAATATACCCGTGCAAAACCGGGTCCTTCTGCTAGTCATTATATAAAGTCATGCGACTTTTCTGCGACAAGAAGTCGACGGACCCTAAGGCTGGGTTCACACCTGAGCGTTTTACAGCGCATTCCTACGCACTGTAAAACACTCAACAGGCAAGACATGCCACTGCCATGGACGGACCACCACGCCATCAAATTCAAAATAACCACTGACACCATTTGCCAAAAACCAACACACTTAAAAACTGCACACTGGACAAGATCACAAAAGAAATTATACTCACAACTTTTCAAAACCACACTATCTAACAATATAGCTGCGCTAACACAAAATCGCCCTCAAGCAAGGCATAATCAAACCCCTCCTAAAGAAGCCCAATCACGACCCCAAAGACCCAAATTACCGCAGACCGATTACAAGCCTCAACACCATCTCCAAGATTATCGAGAAAGCAGTAGTACAACAGCTACAACCCCCATTTGGACACTCACAAACTCTTGGACCCACTTCAATCTGGATTTCGCCCTGGTCACGGGACAGAAACGGCGCTCCTCAAAATCTGGGATGATGCCCTCGAAGCAGCAGATGAAGGAGAATCATGCCTCTTGGTGCTGCTGGACCTCAGCGCAGCTTTCGACACAGTAAATCATCAAACCCTGCTCACTCGTCTCACAGAAGTAGCCGGAGTCGCAGACTCGGATCTACCCTGGTTTGCATCCTTCTTAGGAGCCTTCACCTCAGAAGCACGTAAAATCACATGCGGAGTCCCTCAAGGATCACCCCTGTCGCCTGTGCTCTTCAACATCTACCTCCGACCACTCCTCAAAATCATCAGCAACCAAGATCTGCTCTATCATTCCTACGCTGATGACACCCAACTTTATTTACGCATTACCAACAAAAAAGATCAATACCCCGCACTGGAAATCTGCCTCTCATTGATCGACGAGTGGATGACTGAGAGCTCTCTCAAACTCAATGTTTCCAAAACAGAACTCCTCTTCCTTCATGCAAACCAAAACAAAAACTCTAGCATGACATGCACGCCACCCACCTCGGACAAACCATTACTCCCAGCACCAAAGTCAAAAACCTCGGAGTCATCTTTGACTCAGAGATGACAATGGATGCACAAATAGGATCAGTAGTCAGTGGATCCCATCATCTTCTTCGCCTGCTGCGCAGACTCATTCCCTTCATCCCTGAAGGAGACGCAGCAGCAGTAGTTGGAATAACCATCAATTCCCGACTGGACTATGCAAACTCTCTCTATCTAGGACTTCCCAAATATAAAATTTCACGTTTACAAGTTGTCCAGAACACAGCCGCCAGACTGATAACTGGAAAAAAAACCTGGGAATCTATTACTTCGTCCTTGAAGACCCTCCATTGGCTACCCGTGAAGGATCAGATCAAATTCAAGACCCTCTGCCTCATCCATAAATGTATACAAGGGAAAGCACCCCAATACCTCTGCGAAAAAATAAAGCACTACACCCCAGGTGGCCCCCTCTGGTCAGCTAACCAGAACCTCCTCCATAACGAAGGTTCGAAGTCCAAGGACCCCGGCTATGGAACATTCTACCTGCGGAGATCCGCTCAGAAGAAAACCATCTAGCCTTCAGGAAGAAGCTCAAGACCCACCTCTTCTGAAGGCACAGGCAAAAGCGCCTTGAGGCGATTTAGTTCGCAATTGTAGCGCTATATGTTATTCATTCATTCATTCATTCAAGAACCAATGCTTCCCTATGGGCATGGTTCTCACCTGAGCGTTTTACAGCGCGTACGAACGCGCTGTAAAACGCCCTACGCCCCATAAAGTACAGGAGCTTCTTTGGGGCGTATTGTCGCGCGTTCCCGCCCATAGACTTTAGCGGGAACGCGCGACAATGGGCGTTTCTTGTTTGCTAATTTAAAAATGCGCGTACGTACGCGCCGCTTTGTGTGTAAAAAGTATTTTACTACTGTCTGAAACAAGCTCTCTCCTATTTATAAAATGGCCAGCCTCCGTACTCACTTTTATGAATGCACTGCAGCGAGCGGCAGCGAACTGGCCGGCCGGCGCGTGACTGACGTCACTTAATAACGCTCCTTCTTCCTGAATTAGGAGCGTTACTAAGTGACGCTCGCTGAAGTGCATTCATAGTGAAAGTGAGTACAGAGGCTGGCCATTTTATCAATAGGAGAGAGCTCGTTTAATACAGTAGTAAAATACTTTACACACAAAGCCAGTTATGTGTGCAGTTTAGGACACATGAGGGGACACATAGGGCCATTAGGGGGACCAGCATAAGATGCTATATGTGTGTCTTATGCTGGCCCCCCTCATGGCCCTATGTGTCATAGCACACATCCCCTATAACAGTGCCATCCACAGATCCACCCCATAACAGCGTCATCCACAGGTCCCCCATAAGTGTCCTCCACAGATCCCCCATAACAGTGTCCTCCACAGATCCCCCATAATAGTGTCCTCCACAGATCCCCCATAATAGTGTCCTCCACAGATCCCCCATAATAGTGTCCTCCACAGATCCCCCATAATAGTGTCCTCCACAGATCCCCCATAATAGTGTCCTCCACAGAGCCCCCATAATAGTGTCCTCCACAGATCCCCATAACAGTGTCCTCCACAGATCCCCTATAACAATTTTCCCTACAGATCCCCCATAACAGTGTCCTCCACAGATCCCCCATAACAGTGTCCTCCACAGATCCCCCATAACAGTGTCCTCCACAGATCCCCCATAACAGTGTCCTCCACAGATCCCCCATAACAGTGTCCTCTACAGATCCCCCATAACAGTGTCCTCCACAGATCCCCCATAATAGTGTCCTCCACAGATCCCCCATAATAGTGTCCTCCACAGATCCCCCATAACAGTGTCCTCCACAGATCCCCCATAACTATGTCATACCCAGCCGTTTAATTGGATGCCTCTGCTGTCAATCACACAAACGCGTGTATTACAAGCGTTTCCTAAATACAAAAATGCCCCAAAATACGCCTCAAAAACGCCTGTAAAAGGCCTGATAAAAACGCCTGTAAAATGTGCATACCGAATACGCTCAGGTGTAAACCAAGCCTAAAGGTGCTTCTACACATAGCTGCTGTGCTGCATTTTTGGTGCGGCAAAAAAGGGATTAAAAAATGCAAATCACACACAGTAAAACAAATCTCCATTAGAGGGGTTGTCTCACTTAAGCAAATGACATTATGACAAAGTTAATACAAGGCACTTACTAATGTGTTGTTATTATCCATATTGCTTCCTAATTTTTCCATCACATTATGCACTGCTCATTTCCATAGTTAGGACCACCCTTTAATCCATCAGTGGTGGTCGTGCTTGCACACTATAGGAAAAAGTGCCGGCCTCTCTGGTGTCCAGGACCGTGGGAGCTCACGTAGGCTGGTGCTTTTTTCTACAGTGTGCACGCACGGCCACTGCTGATGGATTACAGAGTGGTCGTAACCACAGATACAAGCAGTGTATAATGTGATGGAATAATGAATCCCACCAGCAAAGGAGACAATATGGATAATAACAATACATTAGTAAGTGCCTTGTATTACCTTTCTCTACATTATAAATGTTTTTTACTGAAGTGACACAACCCCTTTAAGTTTTGACACTGGTGCTTGTCAAGGGGTGGAATATTAGGCAGCAAGTGAACAATCAGTTTTTAAAGTTGATACAGCATGTTGGAAGAAGGAATAATGGACTGGTTGACTCGACAATGGCCAAATTGTGATTAGATGACTGGGTTAGGCCTCATGCACACGACTGTTGTGTGCATCCGTGGCCGTTGTGCCGTTTTTTTTTCACGGATCCATTGACTTTCAATGGGTCCGTGGAAAAATCGGAAAATGCACCGTTTGGCCGCCCGCATCCGTGATCCGTGTTTCCTGGCCGTGAAAAAAATATGACCTGTTCTATTTTTTTTACGGCCAACGGTTCACGGACCCATTCAAGTCAATGGGTCCGTGAAAAATCACGGATGCACACAAGATTTTCATCCGTGTCCGTGATCCGTGTCCGTGATCCGTGTCCGTTTTTTCCTATCATTTCAATGGCAAACTTGACTTAGATTTTTTTTTTCATTTTTCATGTCCGTGGATCCTCCAAAAATCAAGGAAGACCCACGGACTAAAAAACGGTCACGGATCACGGACCTACGGACCCTGTTTTTGCGGACCGTGAAAAAATACTGTCGTGTGCATGAGGCCTTAAAGCATCTCCAGAGTGCCAGGTCTTGTCAGTGGTTAATGCCTACAAGTGGTCCTAGTAAGGACAATCAATGAACCCGAGTGATGGGCACCTACAGCTCATTGGTGCACATGGGGAGTGAAGGTTAGCCCATCTGGTCGAATCCCACAGAAGAGCTTCTCTACGGCAAATCTGAAGCTGATGTTGGTTATGACAGAAATGTGTCAGAGCGCACAATGAATTGCAGCTTGAAGCATAGGGGACTGTGTAGCTGCAGACCTCTCAGAAAGTGGCCTTATCTGATGAACTGGGCGCAAGTGCAAATCATTTTAATGTCATGGCCAATCAAGGTTTTGACGTAATGAAAAGAGCCTTAGGCCCCTTTCACACGGGCGAGTTTTCCGTGCGGGTGCGATGCGTGCGGTGAACGCATTGCACCCGCACTGAATCCTGACCCATTCATTTCTATGGGGCTGTGCACACGAGCGGTGATTTTCACGCATCACTTATGCGTTGCGTGAAAATCGCAGCATGCTCCTCTTTGTGCGTTTTTCACGTAACGCAGGCCCTATAGAAATGAATGGGGTTGCGTGAAAATCGCAAGCATCCGCAAGCAAGTGCGGATGCGGTGCGATTTTCACGCATGGGTTCTAGGTGACAGTCTATTCACTGTATTATTTTCCCTTATAACATGGTTATAAGGGAAAATAATAGCATTCTGAATACAGAATGCATAGTATAATAGGGCTGGAAGGGTTAAAAATAATAAAAAAGTTAACTCACCTTCTCCTCTTGTTCGCGTAGATCCCGGTCTGTTCTTTAGCTGTGGCTGAAGGACCTGTGGTGATGTCAGATCACATGCTCCATCACCATGGTGATGGACCATGTGATTGGAGCATGTGATCTGACATCACCTCAGGTCATTCAGTCCACAGCTAAAGAACAGACCGGCATCTACGCTAACAAGAGGAGAAGGTGAGTTAACTTTTTTATTATTTTTAACCCTTCCAGCACTATTATACTAAGCATTCTGTATTCAGAATGCTATTATTTTCCCTTATAACCATGTTATAAGGGAAAATAATACAATCTTCAGAACATCAATCCCAAGCCCGAACTTCTGTGAAGAAGTTCGGGTTTGGGTACCAAACATGCGTGATTTTTCTCACGCGAGTGCAAAACGCATGACAATGTTTTGCACTCGCGCGGAAAAATCGCGCATTTTCCCGCAACGCACCCGCCTCTTATCCGGGCAAAAAACATGACGCCCGTGTGAAAGAGGCCTTATGGTACAGGCACAAAGTGAGGTTTCCTGATGCAGTTTTGGAAGCCAGAATCAGCAGTGGAAAATATAAACGACAGATATATCTTCTCAGATTTTTTTAAATTTACTCCTGGTTTGGCTTCCAAAACTGCATGCAGAAACCTGACCGTGTGGCCTTAGGGTACATTCACACTTGCGGCAGAAGATTCCGTCGCCGGAACTGCCTGCCGGATCTGTCAAAACGCATGCAAACTGATGGCATTTGTCAGACGGATCAGGTTCCTGATCGGTATGACAAATGCATTGAAGTGCCGGATCCGTCTCTCCGGTGTCATCCAGAAAAACGGATCCGGCATTTCTTTTTTCAAATTTTTTGCGGTCTGAGCATGCGCAAACCGCAATGCTGGATCCGTTTTGTTGGAACACTCGGATCCGTCATTAATGCATTTTAATGGGAAGAAATGCCGGATCCGGTATTCCTGCAAGTGTTCCGGAATTTTGGACGGAGATAAAACCATAGCATGCTGCGGAATTATCTCCATCCTGAAAAGTTAAAAAGACTGAACTAAAGACGTCCTGATGCAAACTGAACGGATTGCTCTCCTTCCAGAATGCATGGGGATAAAACTGATCAATTCTTTTCCAGTACTAAGCCCCTAGAACGACACTCAATGGAAAAGAATAACGCTAGTGTGAAAGTACCCTTAGGCCTCTTTCACATGGACGAGTTTTCCGTGCGGGGGCAATGCGTGAGGTGAACGCATTGCACCCGCACTGAATCCGGACCCGCTCACTTCAATGGGGCTGTTCAGATGACCGGTGATTTTCACGCATCACTTGTGCGTTGTGTGAAAATCTCAGCATGTTCTATATTCTGTGTTTTTTACGCAACGCAGGCCCCATAGAAACTAATGGGATGCGTGAAAATTGCAAGCCTCCACAAGCAAGTGCGGATGCGGTGCGATTTTCACGCATGGTTGCTAGGACATGATAGGGATGAAAGCAACCCCGGATCCCATTAAGGCCTCATGCACACGACTTTTTGCGATATTTTTTAGTGGTCCGCAAAATGGGGTTCCGTTGTTCTGTGATCAGTTCCCGTTTTTGTTTCCGTGTGTCTTCCTTTATTTTTGGAGGACCAGCAGACATAAAGGAATGTAAAAAAAAGTCTAAGACAGGTTTGCCATGCAAAAGATAGGAAAAAAACGGACGCAGATGACAATCTTGTGTGCCTCCGCGTTTTTTAGCGGTCCCATTGAATTGAATGGGTCCGCGAACCGTTTTCCATGGAAATAATAGGACAGGTTATATTTTTTTGACGGACTGGAACCACGGATCACGGACGCGAATGGCAAATGGTGCATTAGCCGAGTTTTCAACGGACCCATTGAAAATCAATGGGTCCGCAGAAAATCACGAAAAACGGTGCAACGGTCACGGAATAAAACAACGGTCGTGTGCATGAGGCCTAAAGTGTATTCATTTTATTATTTTCCCTTATAACATGGTTATAAGGTAAAATAATAGCATTCTTAACCCAGTGAAGAAGTCCGGGTTCGGGTCTGGGTACCACATTCACTTGGTAAACGCATTGCACTCGCGCGGAAAAAACTGCAATTGCATGCCTACTCACAACGGTTTTCCTGCAATGCACACGTGACGCATCCGGAGCAATACCGGAACGCCTGTGTGAAAGAGGCCTTACCCTTAGGATGCTGCCCCACAGCGCAGTTGTGATGCAGTTAAAAACTGTGTGTAGTTGACTACATGCTGTTACTGCATCGACAAACATGCATTCATAATGCAGTAAGGGTGCTGCCACACGTTGCGGCTGTGCGGCAAAAAAAACGCACCACAAACACATGCAGTTTTTGTAACAAAATACCTGCATTTATGATGCATTTTCTTCTAGCAAAGGAAAAACACAGAGCAGACTTACCGTAGATTACATTAATGTAACTCTATTTAGTAATTCATGTAATTTCGTTTCGCTAAATTTGGGATTTGCTTTTCCCCCCCTTTGCTAGAAGGAAAGGCAGCATAAATGCACGTTTTTTTAAATGCATTTTTTGCAGCACCCAAAATGCATGCAGCCAAACCACAACCACCCACAACAGCCAACGGACGCATGACTTTGTGGCTGCCATGAGTGGATGCGGCTTGGACGTATGCAGCCTGCCGTTACATTTAGTACCCTAAAAATTTACTAGTCTAGGTGTAACAGGAGCATTGCACGTTTCCAAATTTTTGTGTCCTGCTATCATTATAGCACTCTTTCAGTTGGAGATATTTATATAAAAGGTTGAGAGCAGATGATTCATTAATTACTAATTCATTAATAAACAATTCTGTAGTGATTTCTGCGCCCTGGCTGCACGTTAGGCTCTCATTATGCTTGAATGCTTTTAAATTTAACCCCTGCGTTTTCATTGCAACAGCCGAGTCGCATCCTGTTTTATGCATCTGTAACATATGGGGTTGAGGTATCTGAGACTCCATATTAGGAGCTGCTATTGGGGTTGTCTGGATTTTTGGAATAGTTATACAGTTCAGATGTCATGTCTTTAAATGCATTTGCTACATATAATACATTTAAACATTTCCCATCAAATGCTTCACCATTTTAAACTTACCGGTATATGTATTCATTTTATGTATGAACTGTTAAATACTGTTGGTAGATGAACATGCGCTAGGGCTGAGACTTTTTAACCACCTCCGGACCGCCTAACGCAGATGTGCGGTCCGGAGGTGGCGGCCCTGTGCAGAGTCACGCATATACGCGTCATCTCGCGAGGGCCGGGATTTCCTGTGAACGCGCGCACACAGGCGCACGCGCTCACAGGAACGGAAGGTAAGCGAGTGGATCTCCAGCCTGCCAGCGGCGATCGTTCGCTGGCAGGCTGGAGATCCGAATTTTTTAACCCCTAACAGGTATATTAGACGCTGTTTTCATAACAGCGTCTAATATACCTCCTACCTGGTCCTCTGGTGGTCCCTTTTGTTAGGATCGACCACCAGAGGACTCAGGTAGGTCAGTACAGTCGCACCAAACACCACACTACACTACACCCCCCCCCCCCGTCACTTATTAACCCCTTATAAACCCCTGATCACCCATGATCACCCCATATAAACTCCCTGATCACCCCCCTGTCATTGATCACCCCCCTGTCAGGCTCCGTTCAGACGTCCGTATGATTTTTACGGATCCACGGATACATGGATCGGATCCGCAAAAAGCATACGGACGTCTGAATGGAGCCTTACAGGGGGGTGATCAATGACAGGCGGGTGATCACCCATATACACTCCCTGATCACCCCCTGTCATTGATCACCCCCCTGTAAGGCTCCATTCAGACGTCCGCATGATTTTTACGGATACATGGATCGGATCCGCAAAACACATGCGGACGTCTGAATGGAGCCTTACAGGGGGTGATCAATGACAGGCGGGTGATCACCCATATACACTCCCTGATCACCCCCCTGTCATTGATAACCCCCCTGTAAGGCTCCATTCAGACGTCCGCATGTGTTTTGTGGATCCGATCCATGTATCCATGGATCCGTAAAAATCATGCGGACGTCTGAATGGAGCCTTACAGGGGGGTGATCAATGACAGGCGGGTGATCACCCATATACACTCCCTGATCACCCCCTGTCATTGATCACCCCCCTGTCATTGATCACCCCCCTGTAAGGCTCCATTCAGACGTCCGCATGATTTTTACGGATCCATGGATACATGGATCGGATCCGCAAAACACATGCGGACGTCTGAATGGAGCCTTACAGGGGGTGATCAATGACAGGCGGGTGATCACCCATATACACTCCCTGATCACCCCCCTGTCATTGATCACCCCCCTGTAAGGCTCCATTCAGACGTCCGCATGTGTTTTGTGGATCCGATCCATGTATCCGTAAAAATCATGCGGATGTCTGAATGGAGCCTTACAGGGGGGGTGATCAGTGACAGGGGGGTGATCACCCTGATCACCCCCTGTCATTGATAACCCCCCTGTAAGGCTCCATTCAGACGTCCGCATGTGTTTTGCGGATCCGATCCATGGATCCGTAAAAATTATACGGACGTCTGAATGGAGCCTTACAGGGGGGTGATCAATGACAGGGGGGTGATCAGGGAGTCTATATGGGTGATCACCCCCCTGTCATTGATCACCCCCCTGTCATTGATCACCCCCCTGTCATTGATCACCCCCCCTGGTAAGGCTCCATTCAGACATTTTTTTTGGCACAAGTTAGCGGAAATTTTTTGTTTGTTTTTGTTTTTGTTTTTTCTTACAAAGTCTCATATTCTACTAACTTGTGTCAAAAAATAAAATCTCACATGAACTCACCATACCCCTCACGGAATCCGTGAGGGGCATGGCGAGTTCCTAGAATTTTTATTTTTTTTGTCGCAAGTTAGTGGAATATGAGACTTTGTAAGGAAAAAAGAGAAAAAAAAAAAGATCATCGTTTTCCGCTAACTTGTGACAAAAAATAAAAAATTCTAGGAACTCGCCATGCCCCTCACGGAATACCTTGGGGTGTCTTCTTTCCAAAATGGGGTCACTTGTGGCGTAGTTATACTGCCCTGGTAATTTAGGGGCCCAAATGTGGATTTCACCGGTCATTTTTTACACATTTTGATTGCAAAGTTCTTCTCACACATTTGGGCCCCTAAATTGCCAGGGCAGTATAACTACCCCACAAGTGACCCCATTTTGGAAAGAAGACACCCCAAGGTATTCTGTGAGGGGCATGGTGAGTTCATAGAATTTTTTATTTTTTGTCGCAAGTTAGTGGAATATGAGACTTTGCAAGAAAAAAAAAAAAAAAAAATCATCATCATTTTCCGCTAACTTGTGACAAAAAATAAAAAGTTCTATGAACTCACTATGCCCATCAGCGAATACCTTAGGGTGTCTACTTTCCGAAATGGGGTCATTTGTGGGGGTTTTCTACTGTTTGGGCATTGTAGAACCTCAGGAATCATGACAGGTGCTCAGAAAGTCAGAGCTGTTTCAAAAAGCGGAAATTCACATTTTTGTACCATAGTTTGTAAATGCTATAACTTTTACCCAAACCATTTTTTTTTTTTTGCCCAAACATTTTTTTTTTATCAAAGACATGTAGAACAATAAATTTGGGGAAAAATTTATATATGGATGTCGTTTTTTTTTGCAAAATTTTACAGCTGAAAGTGAAAAATGTCATTTTTTTGCAAAAAAATCGTTACATTTTGATTAATAACAAAAAAAGTAAAAATGTCAGCAGCAATAAAATACCACCAAATGAAAGCTCTATTAGTGAGAAGAAAAGAAGGTAAAATTCATTTGGGTGCTAAGTTGCATGACCGAGCGATAAACGGTGAAAGGAGTGTAGTGCCGAAGTGTAAAAAGTGCTCTGGTCATGAAGGGGGTTTCACCTAGCGGGGCTGAAGTGGTTAAAGAACATCTGTCACAATGGTCAACCCTATTAAAGCAGGCATACTGCCTAATAGGGTTGATCATGCTGAGCTAAATGAGCCCTCTATGGCTGCATTCAGATATACCATTGCAGCAAAATTTCTATTTTTATACTTATGCAAAGAAGGTGCTCGAAGCACCAAAAGGGTCGACCTAACCCCTAAGAGCACTACTTCACTTCTTCTCACCCATCACCTCTCCACCTCATGTCCTGATTAACAAGGCCAGGCATCCTCAGTATTCAGATGCCTGGCCCTGAAATCTCACACATGTACAGGCAAGACTTCAATCAGCGCATGTGCAGTGCAGAGCTCAGAGCAAAGAGAGCCTCATGAGCTGCACTGCACATACGCTGATTGAAATCTTGCTGGAACATGGTTGAGATTTCAAGGCCAAGCATCCTAATAGTGACGATGCCTGGCTGTGTCAAGTAGAGTGGCGATGGGGAAGAGGAGGAGATGAAGCAGTGCTTTGAGTAGTTAGGCCTGCCCCTCAGGGCTCTGAGCACCTAATTTGCATACAAATAAAAGTAGGAATTTCTCTGCAACAGCATATCCAATTGCAGACATAACAGGCTCATTTAATTCACCACAATCAACCCTACCAGGTAGTATACCTGGCTTAATAGGGTTGATCATGATGACACATGCTCTTTAAATTATGCCAACTTCAAGACATATTTTACAAAAATTTAGCAGTTTTCTTTTATTCCAAAAATCTGTTCAAACGAAAGCAACAAAATCCACATTAAAGACATCTCCTATACAGTGAGGAACATAAGTATTTGAACACCCTGTGATTTTGCAAGTTCTCCCACTTAGAAATCATGGAGGGGTCTGAAATTCACATTGTAGGTGCATTCCCACTCTGAGAGACAGAATTTTTTTTTTTTTAATTCAGGAAATCACATTGTATGATTTTTAAAGAGTGTATTTGTCTTGCACAGCTGAACATAAGTTGAACACCTGAGAAAATCAGTGTTAATATTTGGTACAGAAGCCTTTGTTTGCAATTACAGAAGTCAAACGTTTCCTGTAGTTCTTGACCAGGTTTGCACACACTGCAACAGGGATTTTGGCCCACTCCTCCACACAGATCTCCTCTAGATCTGTCAGGTTTCGGGGCTGTCGCTGAGCGACACAGGGTTTCAGCTCCCTCCAAAGATGTTCTATTAGATTTAGGTCTGGAGACTGGCTGGGCCACTCCAGAACCTTGATATGCTTACGGAGCCACTCCTTGGTTATCCTGACTGTGTGCTTCGAGTCGTTGTCATGTTGGAAGACCCAGCCACGACCCATCTTCAATGCTCTGACGGAAGGAGGTTATTGCTCAAAATCTCACAATAAATAGCCCCATTCATCCTCTCCTTAATACAGTGCAGTCGTCCTGTCCCCTTCGCAGAAAATCACCCCCAAAGCATGATGTTACCACCCCATGCTTCACAGTAGGGATGGTGTTCTTGGGATGCAACTCATCCTTCTTTTTCCTCCAAACACGATGAGTGAAGTTCTACTTTGGTCTCATCTGACCACATGACTTTCTCCCATGCCTCCTCTGGATCATCCAGATGGTCATTGGCAAACTTCAGACAAGCCTGGACATGTGACGACTTGAGCAGGGGAACCTTCCGTGCGATGCATAATTTGAAACCATGACGGCGTAGTGCTCTACCGACAGTGACCTTTGAAACTGTGGTCCCAGCTCTCTTCATGTCATTGACCAGCTCCTCCCTTGTAGTTCTGGGCTGATTCCTCACCTTTCTTATCATCAGTGATCCCCCTCGAGGTGAAATCTTGCATGGAGCCCCAGTCCGAGGGAGACTGACAGTCGTCTTTAGCCTCTTCCATTTTCTAACAATTGCTCCAACAGTTGATCTATTTTCACCAAGCTGCTTGGCAATTGCCCTGTAGCCATTTCCAGCCTTGTGGAGGTCCACAATTTTGTCTCTGGTGTCTTTTGACAGCTCTTTGGTCTTCCCCAAGTAGTTGGTGTCTGACTGACTGTGGGGTGAACAGGGGTCTTTAAAGAGCTCAGACCGGTGCTACTAAGTTAGATTAATGAGTAGAGTAGAGGTGGACTTTTTAAAGACACAGTAACAGGTCTTTGAGAGCCAGAATTCTTGCTGTTTCTCAGGTGTTCAAATACTTATGTTCAGCAGTGCAAGACAAATACATTCTTACAAAATCATACAATGTGATTTCCTGATTTTTTTTTTTTTTTTTTTGTCTCTGAGAGGGAATACACCTACAATGTGAATTTCAGACCCCTCCATGATTTTTAAGTGGTAGAACTTGCAAAATCGCAGGGTGTTCAAATACTTCTGTTCCTCACTGTACATACACTTCCATATATTTAGTATTTTGGATTGGTTTTTGTATGCCAAAACCAGGAATAGGTTCCTTATCTTTCCATACTGGAAAGCAACATGGCTAGGCAGCACGGAAAACCTTCAGTGCACTGGATTATTTTGGATAGGGCGACTTGATTGTACTGAATTCCATTAAGACTACACATAGATTAGTGTCTCTACATCTGTAAACTGAACAATATTAATAATTCAGAGGCAAATGTAAGAAGCGCAGTAATAGGCAATGTCGGTGCATTAACATAGACTGAAACATTTTACAACACATTAACGGACAAGTAGAGACAAGTGATATGATTACTGCTGCTTCACAATATATCAGTGCACAGTCACTAGCAAACAACAAAGACTGCAGTGATTATATGAGTTTTACAGGTTTTAAAAAAACCTGTATATTGTACATAATTTCTCAGGTAGTAAATGAAATGTAAAGACCCCTCTATTAGAGTGTGAAGATGTAGTTTGGTGATCTCTCTCAGTGAAACATTAAGCTAGACATTCGTACAAATGCCTTCAGGAGCTAAAAATGATTATTCCCTGCAATGACTGGTTATCAGCTCCGCAGGGGCGTAACAAGTAATGATGGGGCCCAGTAGCCCAGTAAAACTTTGAATGTGGTGCCTTTTCACCATGACCACTTTCAGCAACATGTTCAGAAACACTTATGATTAGCCTCCCAAATCCACAGGGCTAAGGCACACAGTTATATCAAAGTGCAGGGATACTGCACATAGTGATGTCACAGTACAGGGATAATGTATACTGTGAAGTCACAGTACAGGGATAGTACACACACTGATGTCACAACTTTGGCGTAATGCACTGTACAGGGATAATCTATTTAGTTACGTTGCAACACTGGAATTATGCAAACAGTGGTTCCAAATGCAAGTATAATGCACCTATGATGTCATAGTACGGGAATAACATAGTGATGTCACAGCACAAAGAAAAAAGCAGTAGCACAGTCAGACAGTGTGAATAGGATGCAATTCCTCAAGGAAGGCAGTCTTCTCCTCCACTATAGATACATCCAAAGAACGAGGCAGCACTCCAAATTCTCGTGAAAGGGTATTGACCCAAAATTTATTTCCCAGGCAACGTTTCGGCCTACTCAATGAGGCCGCTTGACAAAGGCCTCATTGAGTAGGCTGAAATGTTGCCTGGGAAATAAATCATTTCTATCATAGATAGACAGATAGGAAGATGGAGAGCTAGATTCTTCCTGTTGTATTCAAACTGCTAGTTCCTGCAGAAAAAAGCCGATCATGTGGATGCCAGATCCTCACCGACTGTATATTAATGATAGGGGGACAGGTCATCAATATCAGTAACCTGAAAAAACCCTTTCAAACTAGGTAAATACAATCTCAGATGAACAATAACACATGACAAATTAAACTGTGTAATTATTAATTTAATAACAACTAGGCCAAAATTCTGGAGCTATGTGTGAAAAATTAAGTACACCCATACTACAATCATAGGAATTAAGATGGTAAGTAGAAACCAGGTGCTGCTAATGAAATGCCATTATTTAACTGATCAGCAACAAGTTTGACCACCTCTATAAAAGCAGAAGTCTGGAGCTTCCAAGCTTGTGTTAACCCAATGCCAAGGAGGAAAGACATCGGCAATGATCTCAGCGAACCATTTGTTGCTGCCCGTCGATCTGGGATGGTCATTCTCAGTCAGAAAGATTATTAGGTTAAAGACAATTGACAATATTACTAGGAGTGGACGTCCTAGCAAATTCAACCCAAGGTCAGGCCATACAATGCTCAGAGAGACTGCAAAAAAACAAGCTACAATGAAGACTCTAAAGATCTCTGTTAGCAGGTTAAATGTTCAAGTTAATGACAGTACAATTAGAGAAAGACTGAACAAGTATGTCCTGTTTAAAAAAGTTGCCAGGAGAAAGCCTTGTCTTTCTAAAAAGAAAATGGCATTTGCAAAGCTGTATCTGAAAAAAACGCAAGACTTCTGGAACAATGTTCTTTGTACAGAAGAGACTAAAGTGGAGACATTTGGCCATAATGCATGGTGCCTTGTTGGGAAAAACTAGAAACAGCATATCAGCACAAACACCTCATACCAACTGTCAAGCATGGTGATGGAGGGGTGATGAATTGGGCTTGTGATATCAAACATACATCCTAAAAAATGATACTATAATTACCCACTATTAGCAAATTTGTCCAGTAGTTCATATAGTACAGGGACATATCATATTCTGAAATGAATAAACTAGACAAGCGTCAATGACCCTTTCCAAGCACAGTTATGTCTGAACAAAGATGTACTCTAAGTCATTATATGTTAGACAGCTGTAACTAACTAAGCCTGTAGTTTATTAACATGTAATACATGCAGATCTAACCTTTTCCAGTGCAAGGATCTGCTGCCTTTGGCGTTCATCCAGGTTTTGATTTTTACTTTGCAGCATAGCCCGTTCTTCTTCTAGTCTAACTATTTTTTCCTTTATCCTAGCTTTTTCAGATTCCAGGTCTTGTATGGTGGCTTCTTGTGTCATCTGTGTAGCTTGCAGCATTCCAATGTGACCTGTAAAAAAAAAAAAAAAAAAAAAAGCCAATTTTATTAGTAAAAGTTTTCTACCAGTCCATATGTGCCTAAAGGGGTTGTCTTAATAGAAAAGAAAATAATTAAAATACACGCCCAGGTTTTTTAAGTCAAGAGTGGATCATAAATGTAGGAAACATACAAAGGAGAGCTATCTTATCCTCTTTTTGAATCCACTCATGGCTTTGGCTTCAAAGCTGCTTAAAGAAAACCCTGAATGTTAAAACCAAGCCTGAGCTGGTAATTTTTTGGGTCAAGTCAGTATATCAGCTAAAGAGTGGGTTCAATCTGCTAGGGTCATCTTTTCCTAGAATTATTACTTATTGTGAGATCTAGTTACCAAACCATAAGAAGACCTAGGTAAAAGTGGTGCTTCTCATCTTCACTGGTCAACACTTGTGTACATATAGAAACATTTGCAAAGCTAGGTCCACAGCAGCATCAACAATTTCCATTGTTCTGCTCTGGTGAGCAGATTAACAAAAATAATGGAAGTGGCGGTTCAACACATAAGTGAAACAAATGAAGCTAAACAGACCCCATTGACAATGATAGGGTCTATTTGTTTTTTGTTCGGGACAACAGTTTTTTTACTGGTCTAAAAAAGTCCTTGACACAGGACTTTTTTGTCTAATATTTTTGAAGGAAATGTGGCCTCTGACTCGGATGTTAACAAGCCCTAGTGGTATTATTTCATGTATAATATAATAACAAGATAATATCATCAAACATTTATGTGAGCCTATGGATTTTACGTGGTTCCAGTATATAAAAAGAAAATAATTCATAAAAAATAAAAACCAAACACCCACTGGCTTTTAACACAAGTTCTGTAGCCTGCTGCTGTAGTCGCTCCCGAGCAGCTGCTAGTTCACTTTCCATGTCCTTCTGTTTGCTAAGTAAAGACATCTCCTCCTGCTTCACATTTTCCAGCTGTTTTTGAAGGACCTAAGGGGACATATAAAATTTATGAAATATATAACAGAATGCAGTCGTGACAGAGAGTCTGTTCAATCCTACAGCAATAAATGGCAAACTCCATCATAAGGTGGCAGTGACTTAATCTATCACCCTAGAAACAAACATGTGCTAGCTGCAAGCATTTATCGAGCTTGTCAATGAATGTACTTCCATAGGCTCTGCAATATCATTTTGATTCTCTGCATTTTCACTAAATTTAAGCAAACATAATAAATAAATATGCCTCGAGAAACACAATATTTTCTTACAGTGCTTGCATTTATTAAACTATCGTAGCACAGCATGGTGGCTTGGTGGTTATCCTTGCAAAGCTAGGTCAAATCTAGCCAAGGGCAACATCTACCGGTACATAGTTTCTATGTTGTTGACATGTTTGGGTTTCCTCCAGGTACTCTGCCCACACACACACCAAAAACATTCTGATAGGTTAATTTGGAATTTACCGGTAGATTGTGAACCCTAATTACAGCTACTAATGTGAGTGTTGACAATTTCTGAACAGCGTTGCAGAATATGTTGGAGCTATATAAATAAGGATGTAATCCGTTTTTTAGTAAAGGTCTAAGGAAGATGGACCTACTAATAAATAATCTCAGTGATCTCTAACTATATATACTGAACTGAGTATTCCTTGTTGTTTAAAGTAAAAAAATAATTTTTAATTATTTCAAATAAAATAAATGAGACACTAAATAGAGTGAAGTTCTGCACTTATTTGGAGGGTAAACAGGGTATATAGTCACATGAATAGCCTGATGTTGTTCCTTATATAAAGGGGGGTGGCCTAATGGTGAGGCGGGTAACTAACTCCCTAAGCACTATCCTTGTTTCACCTAGTCTATGGGCAGGGAATCCCTCAATGGCTGTAATCGGGGCACCCGCCCTGAAAAGGACGACCCCCAGCCACCATTAGGCCACCCCCCCCCCCTTTATATAAGGAACAACATCAGGCTATTCATGTGACTATATACCCTGTTTACCCTCCAAATAAGTGCAGGATTTCACTCTATTTAGTGTCTCATTTATTTTATTAGAAATAAATAAAAGGTTTTTTTTTACTTTAAACAACAAGGCATACTCAGTTCAGTGAATATATATATATATATATATATATATATATATAAAAATAAGTAAACTAATAATACCATTGGGAGACACAATATCATACAAAAAGTTTCTAGCACATGCCTATGCACACACCTCAAGAGCATGAGCAATACACTTAGGTTTTAGATACAGGCTCCTATGGTTTTTTTCCTTGTATTCATTCGATTATGTATGGGCACATCTGCATTGTGTTTTATTTTTATAACTTTTTACTAAAAACTGGAACAGTTCTAAGAAGATGACAAGGAAACATCCCCCTGAACAAAACAAAATATCAGAAGATGAAGCAAAGGAGGTGAAACAGCAGCGGCTGTGCGGCGCTGTTCCCCTGCTTACCTCCGCGGTCCCGGGCGCTTGGTTCACCGGTGATCTGCTGCCAGTGTTTCCTTTCAGCCCTGGCCACAGCATGCTTGCTGCTTGTTTCCTACATTTCCTTAAAGGGTTTCTGTCACCTGAAAAATGGGTATTAAGCTGGCTGACATTAGCAATGTACTAATGTCAGATGAACATAACTATATTAGTGCCATCTCATGGCCTAAAGCCTTTATTTAGAAAAAAAAACTAACTTTTATAATATGCTAATTAGCCTCTAGGAGCGGGGGGGGGGGGGCATTGCACCTGCTCCTAGAGGCTCCGTTTGCCCACCTTTTTTCACACCTTTCTTCTCTTGATTGACAGGGCTAGGGCAGTGCTGCTCTCCTCTCACCGGCCGTGTCTTAAGTGTAAATCTTGCGTCGTTGAGTATTCGGCGCAGGCGCAGTGAGGGAAGGACGCTCGGCGGCTGCTGACTTCCTCACTGCGCCTGCGCCGAATTCTGCACGGCGCGAGATTTACACTGTAGACACGGCCGGAGGTAGGAGACCACTGATGCCTGTCAATCTATTGTAGCAGGGCATGGCCAGAGGTGGGAGAACGGAGCCTCTAGGAGCAGGGGCAATTAGCATATTATAACAGTTTGTTTTTCTCAAAACCGGCGGCAAGCAGTTAGATGGCACAAATATAGTTATGTTCAGCTTAATACCTATTTTTCAGGTGACAGAAACCCTTTAAGTGCTGATGCGCATCACTTCCTGTGTTTTATGTGTTGGATCATGTGACCTTGCCAACCAATCCTAGCCCTCCTTCACATATATAAGTGGCTCAGCCTCCTTCCCAGATGCCTCAGTGTCAAGGTCCTTGTGTCCTGCTAAGGTTCCCGATATCCGCTTGTGTTCCTGACTCGTACTTGTATTCCTGGACTCTGCTACCTGTTTGATCCCTGCCTGCTTGCCTTGACTCTTCTGTTGCTGATCCGGATTGCCTGACCTGTACCCTGACTTGTCTGAGTTCGCCTCTGCCTCATTCTTCAGTCCTGCACTGTTGCTCCTGGTGATGACTCAGCCTGCTAACAATGCCTGTACCTCTGGTACCTTTCTCAGGTACCCTTTGGTCCACCTGGACCAGATTCCTTGTGTGCCTATCCTCCTTAAGAGGTGTTCCCCTTGGGAAAGTCTATCCCCACCATCAGGGGTACTGTGAAGATCAAGGGGTTCACTTAGACAATGCCCTTAGAGGAGGTAGGACACGTGACACAGTGGGTTCACACACCCTGGTTCTTGACAGGAGGCAAGTACATTTTCCCCAAATTTTTTGATGGACCTTCTTTGGTCTTCATTTGCAAAGGAAAAGATCCAGACAGTAGAAGCTATTCCCCAATGCTAGTAAGAAACCTTCAAGACATGGCAGCATGAACAGCTATTCAATAAACCAGTAGTAGGGAAGTAATTAATTTTAAGAATTATCCTTTAATACTGGAGGTATTAATTTAGTGATTACTTTTGCTGTAGTATTTATGCAATGTAGACCACTATATACTATGCCAAAAGTAGTTTTATCTAAAAAGTCTACAATCTAAGAAAGTAGCACTAGCAGTGTATTTACCTGAACATTGTTCTCTGCTGTAGCCAGAGAAGCTTGTAGTTTTTGGCACTTTTCTCTAAGACTCCCTGCTTCTTCCTGTACAACTTGGAATTCAGTTTTAAGGATCCCAAGGTTCTTCTGTAAGACAGCTTCTTGAGTTTGAAATTCTCGCTTCAGTTCTGCTTCTTTCTGCTTACAGGCATGCAAACTCTCAGCAGTGAAGTGCTGAGACCTTTTCAAAGCTTCCAATTCATGTTCGTAGAAAGCCTGAGCTTTACTCAACTTCCCTTCATAATCTTCTACTAACTTTTTCCTCTCGAGACGTAGGTCTTCCAACTTTTTATTCAATTCTTCCACTTGTAATCGATGCATTTCCTCAAGTGTTTCCTGGCCCTTATTTAAAGTAGCATTTTGACTGTGTTGAACTTTCAGGAGCTCCTGAATTTCTAATCTATGAGTTGCTCTCAATTCTTCAAGGGCAGTGCGTTTGTCTTTTTCAAACTGGACCTGAAGCTGCATAAAACTCCGTATCCTCTCCTCAAACCTCTTCCTTATCTCCTCCACCTCTCGGGACATGGTAACAACTCTCTGCACATGTTGGGCTTCTGCACAAAGTTGCATATCTTCTACTCGATGTTTGTAAACTTCAAATTCAGTAAGTGCTTGGTGTTTCATCTTTTTATGTTCCTCTAAGGATTCTTCCAGTGCTTGTATTTTTCTTTTTAGCTCTGTTTCCTCTGACACTTTATTTCTATATTGTAATATTTTTTCCCTGGTTTCAGCAAGAATTTGCTGAATTTCTTCTTCATGGGCTTCTTTAATGGCTTGTACTCCTGATTCATGCTCATCATTCCTAGTATTTAAGGCATATATGACCTGACAATCAATAAAAATATACAGAATTATGAACATGAAATACAATAACATATGAAAGAAGGCGTGAGCTGCATTTTTCTTTTTCACTAAGTACCACATAATAGTCAAAATAATCATTACTAGACTTACTACCATTCATAGAGATTGCAGGATAGCACAGTACACATTAGTACCAATGCATCTCAATATGTATCAATTTTTTTACGACACACAATAATAAAGGAAAGGTGAAATGGTAGTGAGTATGGAAGTATAGGGGTCCACAGATCACTGCACGTCTAATAAGCTACTCAGTAGCCAGGCAATATAGCATGATATTTATCACACTACATGGAAAGTGACAACGTTTTTTTTTCTCTGCCACCATCATGTTGTCTCATAAAAGTATTAGACCATAGGATTATGGGGAATATTTTTGTGTATTCATGTAATACATTTCAAATTTTTTAGGTCTGTAAAAAAAAATTCCTAATATCGGTTCACATCTTACATTTCATAAACAAAGATTTTGAAGAAATAAAACAATTGTTTTATGGGGAGGGTTTTATGCTCATTTGGCTATGGTTCTTATCTATCATATCAACATACATAACATAATATAAGGGGGGAAACTGTCCCTATACAAGATAACAGAGGATTATTCATGTTACTCTCCGCTTATGACCTACTTTTTTGTGAAACACTCCACTCTTGATCTGCTACAACACTGCACAATAGGAAGAATGCCCCTTTCTGGTCCAAGACCTTTTCTTGGATAGAAAAGAAAGTACTGGCTTACTAGGCAGCACATAAACAAAAGCACCAAATGGGCTTTAGGGAAAACTAAGGTATATTCACCAAAAGTAATGGAGGAGTTTATGAATATGTGCCAAAATATACAAGTTTACTTGCCCAAAATCACAGAAGAATGGTCTAGGTAATATTACATTTCCCACTATAATATTGGGACCACCCAACCTTCCCTCTTTTCCATTGGATGATTGAAACTTCCCAGCCCCTACTGGTATCCCTCAAGGCTTTATACATCTCCAAACAATCTCCTGGTGAACCTTAGGCACACAAACATACATATCACTGTATTACAAAATACATTAAACTAAAAAAGCCAGTGGCAAAAAGAATCAGAGTTCAGGGGCTGGAGAGATGAGTGTCAGCACTTGCAACTTGGGAAGTGACTGAGTTTTGTACTTAATCTTTCTCCCTGAAAAAGGTGAGACAAGCACTAAAATATAAGAAAGCCACAAAGCAATAAGAAGACGTTTCTGCTCGCAGCATCAACTGGTTGAACCCCCTTCAACTTTAACATGAGAACCTTTTTCAGATGTCATTAGACTCCACCATAGTATACACCAGGACAACGACAAGGTCACCAACTACACAAAAAGTTCTCCTGTTCTTCTTTACTTATTCTTTGGTTTCATTCCCTAATCTAATTATTATGCAAATGCTCTTAGTGGTTACATTTCTAAATCTATTTAGGTAAATTGAAAGTGATAAACATCCATCTTCCTCTGGGGCCTAGCACCCAGTGTCTAGAAATTCAAAAACTAAAAGGACATTGTTGATATCTATTTTATTCAATTTGACCAAAGCTAGTTGAATAAGGTAGTCTTCCTGTGGTCTGGCTGTTTCAGCATTTTTGAAATTAAGACTTTACCATCACTACTGTGACTCATTCAGGCTCTTCCTTTTCCCATTCCACCTCATCTTTCTTTTATAGAGGACACATCTTCTGTGAGCTGTCACTCCGGATTAGCTTGTTAGAGTCTATTTCAGACCTACATTTACATAAGCCTATATCTACAAGAAACTCCTATTTCCTGAATGCATTTGACACTTGCATTACTGCAATTTGAAAGAATCCTGATCCTCCATCATAGCGTATTGTAGCATTAAAGACATATGTATATCTGTATACTAATATTTTATTAGATTGAATATACAATGACAACTTCTACAAAAACACTTTAACAGGTCATAGAAACTTTTAGATGTGGGTGTCAACTCTTTTTCATTTGAACTATTGCCGTCATCCCCATTTTAATACTTTTCACTTTTCTCCTGCTCTTCTCCCTTTACTAACATAACCTGTTTTCCTACTGTACATCACCATTTCCTGGCCACTGTCAAAACACTATCTCTGGTGTAAATTTTTTATACATACTTTTATAAGGGAATCTGTAACTACTATTATGCTACCTTAACTAAGGGCAGAATAAACTGGTGACATATCCCCTTAGCAAAATGCTAGATCGCTTTTTTCAACTGACCCAGTAAAAATCTGTACTAAACAGCTCTAGCATTGGAACTGTTCAATACACAATGTAAGCCAATGAGTCCTGATATTCATGAAAACCTGGCTCTCCTCACTGACTGCACTGAGTGCTATAGGAGAAAAAAATCAGCAGAGGGGGAAAGGGCTGGGCAACACGGGTCCACATGAACTTAAGGACTAATCAATGCGCATTGTGTACTAAACAGCTTGCGACTTGGGGAGTGACTGAGCTTTGTACCTAATCTAAGCACTAAAACAGAAGAAAGCCAACAGTCCTCAGCACCAAAGCCCCTTCAACTTTACTTTAATATTAAAATCTCTTGGATATGTCATTAGACTCCACCATGGCATACAGTAAATTGGTACTGAACAGCATCAGCACTGGAGCTGTTCAGTACACAAGAGCTAATAAGTCTCTCCACCTGCTGATTATAATAGGAAAAAAGCTGCAGTGGGGCAAGGAAGAGAGCTGGGAAGACATGAATACGAGGACTTTTTGTCACGTGCTGTGTAACGAACAGCTCCAGAGTGAAGCATAGTCCATCTGGTCCAAACCTTTAGGCGCCTTTCACACGGGCGAGTATTCCGCGCGGATTTGATGCATGAGTTGAACGCATTGCACCCGCACTGAATCCCGACCCATTCATTTCTATGGGGCTGTTCACATGAACGGTGATATTCACGCATCATTTGTGCGTTGCGTGAAAATCGCAGCATGCTCTATATTCTGCGCTTTTCACGTAATGCAGGCCCTATCGAAATGAACGGGGTTGCGTGAAAATCGCAAGCAAGTGCGGATGCGGTGCGATTTTCACGCATGGTTGCTAGGAGACGATCGGGATGGGGACCCGATCATTATTATTTTCCCTTATAACATGGTTATAAGGGAAAATAATAGCATTCTGAATACAGAATGCATAGTAAAATAGCGCTGGAGGGGTTAAAAAATAAAATAAAATATTTTTTAACCCACCTTAATCCACTTGATCGCGCAGTCGGCATCTCCTTCTGTCTTCATCTTAGCTGTGTGCAGTAACAGGACCTGTGGTGACGTCACTCCGGTCATCACATGATCCATCACCATGGTAAAAGATCATGTGATGGATCATGTGATGACCGGAGTGACGTCACCACAGGTCCTGTTACTGCACACAGCTAAGATGAAGACAGAAGGAGATGCCGGCTGTGCGATCAAGTGGATTAAGGTGAGTTAAATTTATTATTATTTTTTTTTACCCTTCCAGCGCCATTTTACTATGCATTCTGTATTCAGAATGCTAATATTTTCCCTTATAACCATGTTAGGCCTCTTTCACACTTGCGTTGTCCGGATTCGGCGTGTACTCCACTTGCCGGAATTACATGCTGGATCCCGAAAAACGCAAGTGTACTGAAAGCATTTGAAGACGGATCCGTCTTCAAAATGCTTCAGTGTTACTATGGCAGCCAGGACGCTATTAAAGTCCTGGTTGCCATAGTAGTAGTGGGGAGCGGGGGAGCGGTATACTTACAGTCCGCGCGGCTCCCGGGGCGCTCCAGAGTGACGTCAGAGCGCCCCATGCGCATGTATGATGTGCCATGCGATCACGTCATCCATGCGCGTGGGGCGCCCTGACGTCACTCTGGAGCGCCCCGGGAGCCGCACGGACGGTAAGTATGCTGCTCCCCCGCTCCCCGCTACACTTTACCATGGCTGCCAGGACTTTAGCGTCCCGGCAGCCATGGTAACCATTCAGAAAAAGCTAAATGTCGGATGCGGCAATGCGCCGAAATGACGTTTAGCTTAAGGCCGGATCCGGATCAATGCCTTTCAATGGGCATTAATTCCGGATCCGGCCTTGCGGCAAGTGTTCAGGATTTTTGGCCGGAGCAAAAAGCGCAGCATGCTGCGGTATTTTCTCCGGCCAAAAAACGTTCCGTTCCGGAACTGAAGACATCCTGATGCATCCTGAACGGATTTCACTCCATTCAGAATGCATTAGGATAAAACTGATCAGGATTCTTCCGGCATAGAGCCCCGACGACGGAACTCTATGCCGGAAGAAAAGAACACAGGTGTGAAAGAGCCCTTATAAGGGAAAATAATAATATCTACAGAACACCGATCTCAAGCCCGAACTTCTGTGAAGAAGTTCGGGTTTGGGTACCAAACATGCGCGATTTTCCTCATGTAAGTGCAAAACGCATTACAATGTTCTGCACTTGCGCGGAAAAAATCGCACGTGTTCCCGCAACGCACCCGCACTTTTTCCCGCAACGCCCGTGTGAAAGAGGCCTAAGAAAAGCTGCTATAGTACAAACTGCAAATTGCCGTCTATGATAGACAGAAGACACTGTTCACAGTTTGAAGATTACAGGACTGCATAGCTAGAGACCAATCAGAACATCCATGCTGGTCCCTGTCCACTGCCCAAATCCAGCTACAATGGGCACGTAGGTAAGTATCTCAACTGAACCATGGAGCCATAGAAGGTGGTTTGGTGCCTTTAATCTTGTTTTATTTTACATCTTGTGGGTGTGGGTGTGCAATTCTTATGTTTTGAAGCAAGATACCATCAAAGTTCTTGTGAAGTTATTACCATGACTTGGAGCTGTTTTGGTAGAATGAAGGAAGCCTACCTAATATTAAACCAGTATTTGTTATTTGTATTAAACAGTATATGTTATGACTAGTCAATGTATATTGACTTAAAGGGAATGTGTCATCTACATATAATGTGTAGCAACACATTCTTTTTTCTTCTAATCTGCTTTTATTTTCTGATTGTACATTTTTAAAATTCTATTTTCTAAGCAGTATCATGGGGGCTGCCATTTTGCCTGAACTGTTCTTAACAACATTTTGAGATATGCTTTACAGCAGCCACATCAACCACAATAGTCTGATGACACAATAGTCTGGATAGGACCTCACTGACATCTATGAAAGAGTTTTCTAGGCATGCTGTGTGACCTGTGCAGGGGTCTGGAGGGAGTAGATAAACTGCCACCATCATATACCTTGAATAGATTCTGTGCTATCTATATATAGGTGTTATCTTTTATTGTAATCCTGTCTGTTATAATAATCTCATGATTTATAATCTCAACACATTATAAGGCCTAGTGGGCACTGCAAAAACAACAGGATTTTAGAATTTTTGGGCATATAAAGTTCAATTTTAAAAATCAAAAATTATTAAAAAAATGTTTAACACAAAATCTTGATTTAGACAATAGGTCATTTTCCGATGAAACCTTCCCTTTAAATTGTGCCTCTGTTTTGGGTCATTTACTAATACCTGTATTATTCAATGTCGCTTATTTCCAGTAGAACTGCTCCCTGTACAACTAGGTATCGTCTTTAGGTAGAGAATGGCAGTTGCTGGGAAGTAAAACCCCCGACACCTTCCCTGCAGCCAGTTCACTGTCTGCTCTTGCTAAATGTTCTGCATCCTACAGCACTTTAGGTAAATACAGAGGAAATGAAATGTCCCTGTATCTGCCATTTGATGAGAAAATTAGCATTGTACCTTTTGTTTCAGCCCAAAGAAACAAATGGGATCCATAAATAAACCTGTTCCTTGACACACAAAAATTTAAGAAAATAAATAATTTGAAACTTGGAAAGCTAATGCTTTTCAAATTCATAATATCAGAAATACTGTCACGGGGAGCCGGCAGTGCATTCTCCCTTCGCAGCGCCGCCGGCATTCCGCGCGCATAGCAGAGCGAGGACGCGGGCGGCGTCCTCGTCTCCATGGGGACCAGGGGGCAGCAAGGATACGGCCGCGCATGCATCCTTGGTGTGGCCAGCAGCCTCCGTTCCTTAGACAACAAGCAGCAGGAGAGCTGAGCGCCGATAATGATGATCAGCGATCGGCTATGTTGGGCTGTGTTATGCAACTCACGTGACGCTGGCCACGTCATCTGACTCACCAGTCTGAGCTATTTAAACAGGCAGTCTGCTGGCCACAGATTTCCTGTGATTGGTCTTTATACCTTCACCAGCGTTCCTATTTACCTTGCTATTGCATTTGGACCTCGGCTTTGATTCTGACCTAGACCTTGATACCTCCTTGGAATCAACGTGACCTCTCGGCTTCTGACTTCAGTTTGTTTTGACCTTGCTTATGTGTTTTTTCCCTTGTGTACCTGCGTGGCCTCCTGGTTTTGACCTTTGCTTCCCTGACTCTGTTACCTATTACTTTAGCACCCTTTGGGCCCCTGCACGTATATAAGCTAGGGACCGCCACCAAGTTGTACGCCGAAAGTTAGGATGGGCTGTACAAGTAGGTAGGGACAGAAGTGCAGGTGGAGATCAGGGCTGCACTCTTCCCTGCCTACGTGACAGAATCACAGGCCTTACCTAAAACCATGGACCCTATGCGAGTCCTTACGGATAAGGTACATAGTCTCGCTCAAATGGTGCAGGATTTGGCAGAGAGGCTACAGGAGCAAGAATTGCATCCTACCCCACCTGTAGCGGCCTCTTCTGCTTAAAATCTTGAACCTCATGTAAAACTGCCTGACTGTTTTTTAGGGGATAAGAACAATTTACTGACATTTAAAGAAAGCTGCAAGCTTTATTTTGGTTTACGACCACATTCTTCGGGCTCTGAACAATAAAGGGTAGGCATTGTTATCTCTTTGTTGCAGGGAGACCCACAAGAATGGGCTTACTCTCTCCCCACGGATTCCCCTTGTCTAGCTAATATTGAATCGTTTTTTCAGGCCTTAAGTGTATTGTACGATGAACCTGATAATCAGCAGTAGCTGAGAGTCAATTAAAGTCTCTTAGTCAGGGAAACAGACCCTTGGAGGAATATTGCACCAAATTCCAGAAATGGTGCGTTTCCTCTGGTTGGAATGATCCAGCGCTTAGATGTCATTTCGGTTGGGGCTCTCAGAAGACTTTAAAAATATGTTGGTCAGTTACCCCCTCCCTGACACTTTAGAACAGACTAGGACTCTAGCTGTTAGACTGGACCCACGAATTAGGGAAAGACAAAGAGAAAAACTGACGTCTCCATTGCTGGTGCTTACATCCGATCCTTTACCCTCAAGAGTCCAATTGGAGAATCATACAGAGGAGCCCATGCAGCTCGGAATGACCAGGAGGGATATGAAACGTCAAAAGGCTTTCTGCTTCTACTGTGGAGAATCGTATGACTGTATACGGCAATGTCCTAAGGTTCCTCCTTCAGGGAGATCTCCACATCCTGATGCCCAGAAGGAAAAGGTACTTCCCAAGGTGGTTAAAGAGAAAGTGTTGTTGCTGGTGGTTGTTTATTTTTGCTCCAGTAAGGGCATTTGTTGATTCTGGGTCTGCCGCTAATTTTATTGACCATAACTTTACTATTTACCTTGGGGTGCCCATGTTGTCCCTTGCTGACCCTATTCATGTCATTGCTATTGATTCCACACCGTTGGTGGGCGGGACAGTAGAATATTATACTCCGTAAGTAACCTTGATTGTGGGGGTCTGTCATATGGAGTGTAATTATTTTTGTATTCTAAAAATTTACTAGTTGAGGTAGTTATGGGTATACCTTGGCTCCAGGATCATAATCCAGTCATCAACTGGTCCACGGGTGAGTTAGAAAAAAGGGGGGTGAAATGTGATGCATGTTGTCTACCTATTATTCAGGCTGGAGTCTCTGCGGAATCAAACTCTCTTCCCACATACATTAGTGACTTTGTAGTTTTTCTATGTTTGAGGCTGATTTCCTTCCCCCTCATAGACCTTATGACTGTGGCATAGACCTTGTTCTGGGATCTAAGTACCCTAGGAGTCGTATTTATAATTTGTCAGGTCGGGAACGGAAGCCTATGAGGGATTACTTGAAGGAGAGTCTACAAAAAGGACATATTAGACCCTTAGTGTCGCCTACGGAGACAGGTTTTTTCTTTGTTGCTAAGAAGGACGGTGGATTGAGACCGTGTATCGATTATAGAGAGTTGAATAAGATTACTATTAAGAATCAGTACCCGTTGCCGTTGATTCCAGACCTGTTTAATAAAATTCTCGGGGCTCACTGACTCACTAAACTTGATCTCAAGGGGGCCTATAATCTTATCCGAATTAAGGTGGGCGATGAGTGGAAGACGACCTTTAATACCCCAGAGGGTCATTCTTAATACTTAGTGATGCCGTTTGGGTTTCCAAAATTTTGTCAATGACATCTTTAGACAATTTATTGGAAAATTAGTAATTTTTCATTTAGATGACATCCTGATTTATTCACCTGACTGGGATTCTCACATTATTCACACTAGACAGGTACTGGAGGTCCTTCGGGAGAACCGACTGTTCCTGAAGGTTGAGAAGTGTATTTTTGGAGTACAGGAAACTTTGTTTTTAGGATATATTCTCACACCCCAATCCTTCAAGATGGCTCCAGGGAAGGTACAGGCCATTTTGGAGTGAATGAGATTTTCCTCTCTTAAAGCACTACAACGTTTCTTAGGTTTCGCAAATTATTATTGAAAATGTATTAGGAAACTTTTCTATTATTGCCAAGCCTCTCACAGATCTAACTAAGAAGGGAGCTGATCTAGTGAATTGGTTACCAGAGGCCATATAGGCCTTTGAAACACTCAAGAGGTGTTTCGTTAACGCCCCAGTATTAGTTCATAATTCCGTGTTTAGTGGACATCCGGGTATTAATGCCACCAAGAACTCGTCTCCAGGTTTTATTGGTGGCGTACCCTGTCTAGAGATGTCCACTCATATGTGTCTTCATGTGAGGTTTGTGCCAGGTCCAAGACTCCTAGGTCTCGTCCAGTGGGGGAGTTACGACCACTGCCCATGCCTAGTAGACCTTGGTCCCATATCTCCATAGACTTTATCACTGACTTGCCGATGTCTGAGGGTAAGTCGGTGATATGGGTAGTTGTGGACAGATTTAGCAAAATGGTGCACTTCGTCCCTCTGGCAAAACTGCCTAACGCCAAGACTTTAGCTTCTCTGTTTGTTGATCATGTTATTCGGTTACATGGAATTCCAGAAAATGTGGTTTCGGATAGAGGTGTTCAATTTGTTTCTAGGTTTTGTAAGGCTTTTTGTCGCAAATGTAACATCTCTTTGCCTTTTTCTTTGGCCTTTCATCCGGAAACCAACGGTCAAACTGAACGTTTGAACCAGTCTCTGGAGTAGTACTTGAGGTGTTATGTCTCCGACAACCAACAGCTGTGGGTGAAGCATCTGCCCCTGGCTGAATTCGCCATTAGCAACCAGGTGAACTCATCTATTGGTAGGTCTCCTTTTTTTGTAATCTTGGTTTCCATCCGCGTTTTAGTTCATTTTTCGCCATCTTCCTCACAAATTCCGGAAGCTGATCTGGTAGCTAAAGAACTGTGCACAGTTTGGGCCCAGGTTCAGTCGAACATGAAAAAAGCCCAAGAGGTTCATAAAACCAATGCGGATAAAAAGCACTCTTGAGCAGTAGACTTTGGGTTGATAAAGTATGGTTATCCACCAAGAATTTGCCCTTAAAAGGTACCTTCCAATAAGTTTGCACCACGGTTTATTGGGCTTTATGAGTTCGGAGACATTATTATTTCCTGTGCCTTAAGTTATCTTTGCCTGACTCTTTTCATATTCACAATGTTTTTGACAAGTCTTTACTCAAGAAGTATGTGTCCCCTGTATCCCCTACACAGGAATCTCCGCCCCCAGTGGAGGTTGCCAGGTAACCTGAATTTGAGATCTCTAGGATTATTGATGTGAGAAGGGTCTGGAATTCTTTTCAGTATTTGGTCCATTGGAGAGGTTTTGGTCCTAAGGAGAGGTCTTGGATACCGGCTAAGAATAAGCATGCTGAGAGGTTGGTGAGAAAATTCCATCTGGCTCACCTGGAGAAACCCACTCCAGAGATCATGGGTCCAGTGGCTCCTCATGGAAGGGGGGGTACTGTCACAGGGAGCCGGCGGCGCACTCTCCCTTCGCAGCACCGCTAGAATTCCACGCGCATAGTGGAGCGAGGACGCAGGCAGCAGCTTTTGTTAGGCTTCACTCAATTGCGCTTGTGTCTTCGCATGTGTGTTACCTGTGCTACAGGGAATGACCAGAGGATTTAGGCTGTGCCGCCCAGCTTCTTTGCTATTTATACATGAAAATTCCAACAGACTGTGAAAGGTTACTGAATATCTTCTACTTTGCACTGCATTACACTGAATATGTAAATTAATGTAGTTTGTTTTCTTTAATTTCTTTCTCTTCAAAGCTTCTCACTAGTATACAAGGGTCTTCCATCTTGAAGAATCAGCAGAGCAAAAGAAATGAATGATAAGTGCTGGCAGGGAGTAACATTTCATGTGTCACAATGCTGAGTAGAAAATGAAAAACTCGCTGCTAATAGAACACCAGAATAATTTATCAACAGCTACAGAAGTGCCTACTGGTATATGCATGCATGATTATTTACATGATGGCATCTGCACAGGACTCTCAAGATCTTCAATGCAGAGTGTTACTAATTGACTTTACAGCATAAGATCAGAAAATTAGAAATACAGTTATAGCTGTTATCACTCTATATACACTATATGGCCAAAAGTGTGTGGACACCAGGTGTTAAAATCTGTGGTGAGGTTGTCCTACATCGCATTACAAAACCATGTGTGTTAATATAGAGTTGGGTCCACTTTTGAAGCTATAACAGCCTCATGTCTGTGAAGGTTCTCATTTATCCAGGTCATGGTATATCTGCAAAGAATAAATCGAGGCAACTGGACGTACTGTAGATTTCTTGAAAACGTTTCACTCGTTCTTCCAACGAGCTTTCTCAATTCTGAGTGATTGTACAAAAATTCTGGGACAAATATGTAACTGAATCAACATCTGGTAATTATACCCAGCATTGGGTCAAAGGTGTTGATTCCATTATCCTAATTGGAGTCAGTAGGTGATAAAGACTTCCCAGAAAAAGGTGCCAAGACAGCATTGTATGTGGTAGACAATAGATGTCTAACCCTCCCACCTCTATTCAAGCTTGGCTTCTCTGTTTTTACGTAGATGGCCTCCTTCACGCAGGGCCGTTTCTAGGACCGGGCGGGCCGGGCGACCGCCCGGGGCGCTGTCAGAAGGGGGGCGCCGGCAGGGGCGCCCTCTTGTTGTCGTTCTTCTGTTATTACATTTACTCTCGTGCGCCCTGGTCCCCCCTCTGAGATCTCTCCTGCCGAGTGCCGAGTCTCTTACAGTGTCTCCTCCAGTTCGTGCGGACGGCGCTCACATCTGACATCATGCGCCTGCTCCTCCCACTAGGCGGCGCAGGCGCGTGACGTACAGTAAGTGAGTGAGCGCCGGCGCCGCACTGCCTGCCAGCCTATGTTACCGCCCTGAACAGTGCTGAAAAGAAGCACTGCTGTGAGAGACTGGAGTGACAGTCCAGAGGCATTCAATGTCATTGGTCAGGTTACAACACAAATTCTATAATGGGGACAGTATGGGGACACTGTGGTCTGTGGTCTGTGGGTGGGTGGGTGGGCATTAATTACAATGGGGGGCGCTGGCCACTGTGGGAGATATCTGATTTCTGAAAATGGGGGCCACTGTGGGGGACATTAAGTTTAATAAAGTAGGATCACTATTGACATTAGAATGCTGCTGTGGGTGTCATTACTGTATAATGTCTGATAGGCCTAGTCCTGAGCTGAGTTATATTACCCTGCCCATGCCCTGTATAATAATGTACCCATCCCTGATACCCCGTCCCTTTAGTTATATTACCCCTCTGGGGTAATATAACTAAGGGGTATCAGGGTGCATTATTATACAGGGCAGGGTAATATAACTCAGGACAAATTATAGATAATATTCAATAACGGGATTCGTTGTCAACGAATCCCGTTATCGAATAATCGGCCGATTCGTTGCTATGCGGGCGGGAGCGGGCGGTCAGGCGCTATGCCTGCGGGTCCTTGAACTTTAGATCACTGCATCTTTATTACCTTACAATGAAGCTTTAGTAAAAGGCACTTACTCACGTGACGCGCATGCTCGCCTGCTTCATTTATAAAGTAGGTGGAGCAGGCACGTCACGTGAGTAAGTGACGTTACGCCGCCGCCTGCTCTGCCGGTACCGGAGCTTCATTGTAAGGTAAAAGCAGAAGTAAAGTAAAAGTAAAGTAAAGTAAAAGTTACTGCCGGTTAAGGAATACTGCTGTGAGCGGCGGGGCCAGGGCTGTTATGGGAAGGGGGATCTGTGCATGCCACTGTTATGGGGAGATCTGTGGATGACAATGTTATGGGGAGGGGGATCTGTGGATGACACATATAGCATAAGATGCTATATAGTGTCATCCATAGATCCCCCCATAGCATAGTCATCCACAGGTCCCTCTCCCCATAACATTGTCATCCACAGGTCCCCCTCCCCATAACAGTGCCATCCACAGATCCTCCATAACAGTGGCATTCACAATTTGTTTTAATAATTTTTCAAGTAAGATTATATAAACCCCTTTTTTGTCATTTTTTGTTTTTTCCTGATTAATCGATGAAATTATCGACAACTAATCGATTATTCAAATAATCGTTAGCTGCAGCCCTAGTGTCATTATAACTGTATGATGTCTGATAGGCCTAGTCCTGAGTTATTACCCTGCCCTGTATAATAATGTACTCTGATACCCCTTAGTTATATTACCCCTTGTTACCTCATGTACAGAGTCTGAAGAGGAAGAACCAAAAAAACATACTGCCCAGTGGACGGCATGTTCTTAGACGTTGCCCCCCAGCCGAAGTGGTGTCCGAGATCCCCAAGGTCCAAGCCAAGTAACTGTAAGTTTTCATGTGGAGTATGTTTATGTTATACACATAGCATACACCGTGCCACACAATATACAGTATACCGCTACACTGTGTAGGGGTTATACTGTTTATTGTACAGCATGGCACAGAGGTTATATTGTTCGGCATGGTGTAACCTCCATACATTTTATGTACAGTATACAGTAATCCTTGCACTATGCCATACAATATACAGTATAATTCATACACCATGCTATACAATGTACATATAATCCATACACCATGCCAATATACAGCATAGTTCATACACCATGCTGTACAGCATATATTATAATCCTGTACATCCTGTATATACTGTACAGCATGGTGTATCAATAAAATAAATAAATGAATAAAAAGGTATCTCTGCACATTATTGTTTTGCACATTATTGATGATTGTATTTCATGACTACTGTTCTAAGGGCATTGCCTTGCTTTATACTGCAGTTCTTCTCTATTACTCTGCCTAGGACTTTTAGCAGTTTAAGCAGTAATTTATGATTTTCTTTTGCTCTAAATAAATCTTGTGTGCTCTAAAAAAATAAATACAGACGTGGACAAAATTGTTGGTACCCTTTGGTCAATGAAAGAAAAAGTCACAATGGTCACAGAAATAACTTTAATCTGACAAAAGTAATAATAAATTAAAATTCTATAAATGTTAACCAATGAAAGTCAGACATTGTTTTTCAACCATGCTTCAACAGAATTATGTAAAAAAATAAACTCATGAAACAGGCATGGACAAAAATGATGGTACCCCTAGAAAACACAGAACATAATGTGACCAAAGGGACATGTTAATTCAAGGTGTGTCCACTAATTAGCATCACAGGTGTCTACAACCTTGTAATCAGCCATTGGGCCTATATATATGGCTCCAGGTAATCACTGTGTTGTTTGGTGATATGGTGTGTACCACACTCGACATGGACCAGAGGAAGCAAAGGAAAGAGCTGTCTCAAGAGATCAGAAAGAAAATTATAGACAAGCATGTTAAAGGTAAAGGCTATAAGACCATCTCCAAGCAACTAGATGTTCCTGTGAGTACAGTTGCACATATTATTCATAAGTTTAAGATCCATGGGACTGTAGCCAACCTCCCTGGACGTGGCCGCAGGAGGAAAATTGATGACAAATCTAAGAGACGGATAATCCGAATGGTAACAAAAGAGCCTAGAAAGACTTCTAAAGAGATTCAAGGTGAACTTCATGCTCAAGGAACATCAGTGTCAGATCGCACCATCCGTCGTTGTTTGAGCCAAAGTGGACTACATGGGAGACGACCAAGGAGGACACCATTGTTGAAAACGAATCATAAAAAAGCAAGACTGGAATATGCCAAACTACATGTTGACAAGCCACAAAGCTTCTGGGAGAATGTCCTGTGGACAGATGAGACAAAAATCGAAGTTTTTGCCAAGGCACATCAGCTGTATGTTCACAGACGAAAAAATGAAGCATATCAAGAAAAGAACACTGTCCCTACTGTGAAACATGGAGGAGGCTCTGTTATGTTCTGGGGCTGCTTTGCTGCGTCTGGCACAGGGTGTCTTGAATCTGTGCAGGGTACAATGAAATCTCAAGACTATCAAGGAATTCTAGAGAGAAATGTACTAGCCAGTGTCAGAAAGCTTGGTCTCAGTCGCAGGTCATGGGTCTTGCAACAGGACAATGACCCAAAACACACCGCTAAAAACACCCAAGAATGGCTAAGAGGAAAAAATTGGACTATTCTAAAGTGGCCTTCTATGAGCCCTGACCTCAATCCTATTGAGCATCTTTGGAAGGAGCTGAAACATGCAGTCTGGAAAAGGCACCCTTCAAACCGGACACAACTGGAGCAGTTTGCTCATGAGGAGTGGGCCAAAATACCTGCTGAGAGGTGCAGATGTCTCATTGACAGTTACAGGAAGCGTTTGATTGCAGTGATTGCCTCAAAAGGTTGCGCAACAAAATATTAAGTTAGGGGTACCATCATTTTTGTCCATGCCTGTTTCATGAGTTTATTTTTTTACATAATTCTGTTGAAGCATGGTTGAAAAACAATGTCTGACTTTCATTGGTTAACATTTATAGAATTTTAATTTATTATTACTTTTGTCAGATTAAAGTTATTTCTGTGACCATTGTGACTTTTTCTTTCATTGACCAAAGGGTACCAACAATTTTGTCCACGTCTGTATATGGTGAGACGGTTGCAAGTACTCTTCTGATATGATTTCATTGAGCAGTTTTGATGGGGGGAGGGGGGGGGGGAGTTTTTTTTGACACTCGCCCTGAGAGAAATTTTACCTAGAAACTGCACTGCCTTCACGCCTCGTTTGTACCAATCGGCCTCCTTATCCAAAACACGTACTTGACTGTCTTCAAAGGTGTGACCTGTCCTCAACTCTTCTGGGAAGGCTTTTCCACAAGTTTTTAGAGAGTGAGAAATAGTGGCAATTCAGCCAAAAGGTGAGATGAAAGGGTCAAGCACTGATATTGGATGAAAAGTTCTAGCTCATAACCAATTTATCTGGGCTAAGTTCAGTTTCTATGTAGTCTACTCAAGTTTCTCTATACCAACCTTGTTAAACCAACTATCAAGCAATTATATGGTTTCAATAAAGTTGGAAACATATACGGTAATTGTCATAAACTGTTTAGAATGTATTGGTCTGCTATAACAGTCAGGGCCGGCATCAGCACCTGGCAAACCCAGGCAAGTGCTGGGGCCCACTCGTTTCCACGGTCCCAAACATTTTGACATACTTTACTGCTGCTGCCATCTCACAGGATCTCCAGGCCTGCGAGACAGATCGGAGGAGGACTGGAGTACTGTGGTCACGGGTCACAGCAGGGATGGAGCGGAGGAGCTGATCAGCAGTGCAGCTGCAGAAGACAGCATAGCATAGCAGCCGAGCCGAAGAAGAAACCAGGAGATTAGACATGTGCCAGTAATATGAGGGGGCGGCCTCGGGGCTACTGACTAATACATGGTGTGGTGTTTTTGGGGAAGGATCCCCCTAGCCCCCACTCCACTAATAGGAGAATAATGAGCAAAAAAATACAAACCTCTTTGTGGGGCAATTCAGACCCCTCCCCAGTATACCTCAGGCTACCACATACTATGTACATACATGTGGATGAGGAAAATAAATGCACAGCAAGCAGTAAAGCAAATATTCCTAAAGGTTCAGTCAGCATGTCCACTTGTCCAGCCTCAGTCAGCAGATAAGTTATCAGTAATGACAGACTCACTGCTGACTGAGGCTGGACATGCTGACTAAGCCTTTAGGAATATTTGCTTTACTGCTTGCTGTGCATTTCTTTTCCTCATCGATATACATGTATCATATGTACATAGTATGTGGTAGCCTAAGCTATACCTGGGGGGGGGAGTGGTTCTAAGGAATTCCCCCATAAAGAAGTTTGTTGCTCATTATTCTCCTATTAGTGGAGGCTGGGGGGGGGGGACCCAAAAACACCATGTAGCATTAGTACGTGGTATTTGGTAGCACACACACACTATGCAAACTCCTGTGTGAGTCTGGTCTGGGGTCCTAATAATTTATATTTATCTGGTCTGGGGTCTGAATAATTTATCTATACATAGTCTGGGGGTCTGAATTTAGAAGACTGGGGTAAGAGTTAATTTAGGGGTTCTGGTCTAAGTTCTAAATTTAGGAGTCTAGTTTGGGGCTTTGATTTTATTTAGGATCTAGTGTGGGGTCTAAACTAATTTAAGGGTCTAATCTGGGGTCTAAATATAAGGTTGTGAATTTAGGGGTCTAATTTGGTGTTTCAATTTATTAAGGTAATCTGCAGGCAGGATTTATTTTCTGTGTTGTGTGTTGTGCAAAATGCCACAAGGGGGCCCACTGAGGCTTTATTGCCCAAGGGCCTACATGAACCTGGAGCCGGCCCTGATAACAGTAATATTACCCATTACTAGGGATAAGAGGTCTAAACAAAACACAGAGAAACAGCTTCATACCAATATGTTTCCTCTGCCAAATTTCACAATAGGCACTATACATTCTGGTGGTTAGCATTCTCCAGGCATATGGCAAGCCCAGATTCTTCCATCATACTGCTCCAGTGGTGGAATTGTTCATGACAATTGAGCTGGCAATTGATTTTCCGTATGGTGATCTTAAACACGTTTTTAACAAGTTCCTGGAGCACGACCCTGAAACAAAAGATTCATACTTCTTTGCCCCACACCACTCCTATCCTCCATACTGACTCAGTTATCTCCATCTTTCAGTCATGGCACTGTTTACATCCAGCTAATAACTGGCTTCAGCAGTGACGTGCTGTTTGTGGCCACATCATCGCTGAAGCCAGTCACTGGTTGGAGCAGTGCATGCCCATAGCCAGCCAAATGTAAACAGTGCCGGGACCGGAAAATTGAGAGGGCGGAAGCAGCATGGACCACTGGAGCAGTGTGGAGCAGGTCATTATGAATCTTTTGTTTCAGGGGCCATACTGCAGGAACTATATAATTACCAGAAAACCCTGAAGCGAGGAATCAGCTTCATCTGCACAGTGTGCTTGTGGCGGATACCACTGGAGAAGGGTCGTGGACTCTTATCCTAGTAAGTTTGAATTGTGTATTCTTCACCCATAACCCCCAGCAAGGAGGTATAGACTTTCTCGTGGGAAATCCCCACATCACTACCCCTGATGTAGTCACCATTAATAATGTCTGACATACAAAGTGGAGTTTCCAAACTGTGGTGCATTAGACAGGAATCATGGTCAGACGGAGTTGGGGTTGAGGCAGGTGGAGTTCAAGAGTAAGTGTAAGCAGGAAAAGATCTAGGTAGGCAGCAGAGATGACAGCAATGTCTGCAAAACATATTGAGTTGTCACTGTAAAGGGTAGGAACAAGCAGGCTGAAAATTAAATGGACCTCATAGACTGGGACAAACAGGCATGGGTTGGTGTCAGGGGCTCTTGGCACCTACTGGTTCTTTAAGAGGTTGGGAGCAGGTGCATGAACATGACCCAGTTACAGAGCAGCGCAGTGCAGGAAGAAAGTGCCAGCTACTTATTGCAATCTTTATTATTCCTATGTGTTGGCTAATATATTATGTTCTATACAAGCTGCATATGAAGGGATTCCTGCTGTGATGGGCAGAGTAGATGAAAAAGGTATAATTTATGTAATCACTTTTTACCTTTGTATCCACTAGGGCTTTCAGGAAATAGTTTAGTCAGTAATTGAAATAATAGCATTTTACTCAGTGTTTCTTCAGCATATATTAGTGCTTTTGAGTGTCAACATTTCAATGAAAAAATTAATGGTTGCGCTTTGAAAAATGTTCTATATAATGTACTTAACCCAGCAGCAATAACATCCGTTGAGAGGACTCCATGTACGTGGTCATTATACAAATGCTTTCTGCACTTACCGCTCTGCATTGCTAAGTCAGATTTGTTCATTTGTGATCTTACACTTAAAGGGCTATTCCAATGAAAGATATGCATAGTTTATCTGTCGGATATACTATAACTGTCTGATTAGCAGGGCCCAGTGGTTGTTTCCCTATGTCCCACAAACTATAAATGGAGAGTGGAGACAAACTCTCCTAACTTCTTCTCCCCTCTGCTACCATGCTCTATTGAGTAACCGAAAAAAACACAGGTATATGGATATATCATAAATGTATTTAATTACAAAATAACCCTTTAAGTCAGACTTTTGTGTAGTGGATATATGTGATTCTAATAAGGTTGTCTCAATAGAGACATACTCTTCCGAAATGTAACCGCTGCTCCAGGCACCCCAGACAAACAGTGGCAAGCCAGGCATTTCCTTTGTAGCGATCGATAGTAGTAGTACATATAGACGTCTCAGATGAATGGCTATCCATGTACTACAAAAGATTGTCTGGGTCCCAAATACCTCTCTATGATGTCCATATGCTCTAATAGGTCATATGGACAAAGGTTGTCTTCATGGACAACCCATTTAACAACTGATTTAAAGGGGTATTCAAATCTAGGACATGACATATCAATAGGGCATTCACCTTTGGGACCCACTTCTATCTCAAAAACTGTGCCCCAAACTGAACAGAGAGCAAGCCACGCATGTATGGCCACCCCTTCATCCACCGCTATGGGACTTTAGAAAATGGCCTAGTGCTGGCTCAGCTATCTTGGGAAGTCCCATGGCAGTGAATGAAGGGGAAGCCATGCAGGGGCGTAGCTATAGGGGATACAGAGGTAGCAGTTCAATGTACAAGTTAGTCCTCTGGCTGGAGGGAAGGGGTTAGGTCAAGAATTTGGCATGAGGGCAGTTGCCGTTTCAGGCAGCATGAAGGCTATGTGCTCCCCTGCCCCTTGCCACAAAGCACTGAGGGAAGGGGGACCCAAGCTGAACTCTTGCACCAGGGCCCATGGGCCTTTAGCTTCGCCCCTGATGCTGTGCATGTGCGGTGTGCTCTATGTTTACCTAAAGGCCCAGTTCTTGAGACAGGAGTGGATCCCAGAGGTGGGAACTGCACCTACTGGACATTTATGGCATATCCTATCGATATATCATAAATCTTTCAGATGGGACAACCCTTTTAATGGAGTATGGCAATATACTGAAATATGTTTTAGTTTTTTTTAGCTTTCAGTAAAGGTTAAAGGCTTAGTAATAGAGGTTAGTGATGACAACACAGTTGTTATTTAGGCTCTGATAAATAACATTAAGTGGGTGCGCTTTCTTTTTCATTGGCAGCAAAGATACTGGAACTTATGAGAAAATGCAACACAAGCAAAACATTTCTATGATTGAAGTTCGATGCTTCTGACGGCAAATCTGGTCACATTTACCCATGATTCATTCTTACCACTCTCTACATTATCACTTCAGTATTTAGCTTTCTTTCTTTTCTCTATTTGACAGTTTTTTCTGCTGCTGAGCATGTGAAACATTTGTGATTCAGTGTGATGTTCAATGGATGCTTAGTTTACACAGTTTTAACTTTGTATAGAACTTTTCAGAAAGCCATGCAGAGGCACATAAACCTACTACAGTACTTGATGTATTTTATTCTGGATAAGGACAGTGTATAGTAGGTGCCAAAGGATATATGCTTAAAGGGGTTCTGCACTTTGTTTTAAATGATGATCTATCCCCTGGATAGATCATCAGCTTCTGATCGGCGGGGGTCCGACACATGGGACCCCTGCCGATCAGCTGTTTGAGAGGGCAGCGGCGCTCCAGGAGCGGCCTTCTCACTGTTTACTGCCGGCCCAGTGACGTCACGACTAGTATCAACTGGCCTGGGCGCGGCTAAGCTCTGTTCCCTTGAATGGAGCTTGGCCCCGCCCTTACTAGTTGTTACTAGTCATGACGTAACTCGGCAGGCGGTAAACAGTGAGAAGGCCGCTGCTGCCTTCTCAAACAGCTGATCGGCGGGGGTCCCGGGTGTCGGAAGATAGATCATCAGTTAAAACAAAGTGCAGAACCCCTTTAAGTAGTCACGGTTTAGGGACGCAGCCCTTTGACAAGGGATATGGTAACAGCCAATTGTCAATGCTAGTGGTGTTGATTGGAGACAAAGCTTGGCAGGGGGGTGGTGGGAAAGGGTAGCATCTACTTAAGCCACAAAATGTATTAAGAAAAACATCAACGAAAAGCCATGTGGCAGGCCTACAAAGTTTTCCTGTGCAATCCACGGCAGATACATGGGTGTTCTAATTGCCGAGCACATAATGGCAACATGGACAACATGTGACACCCCCCCAAACCCTGGTTTGTTTTGTAAACCATACAGAACCTCAGAAGTCATGAAGTAGTTAAGGAAAAAAAACTAAGTCAGGGCTTACCATTAGACTGCATAAATAAACCATGGACATAACAGAAAGTGTTTTACACTGTATTAAAGTACATTTATAAGACAAGACATTAATAGCAGTGGTGAGTCCTGCCTCAAGCAAGAGCTTGGGATGCAGTCTAGAAGATTTATTCACATTACAGCAACTATCTACTTCTGTTTTTTTTCTTGTCTTTAAGTCCTTTCAGAACTGATAGGTCTCCTAAGCTTAATTTCAACATGTTTTTCCAGGAACCTTCCCACAATCTATAAATGATGTGTGTTTATCCCAATTAGACAACTGAAAGCAATTTTCTTAATTTATACTGACGAGCAAAAGGGTAACAATGTTTTAAACTTTTGACTTTCAGGCTCCATATCTCACCATCCACTACAGCTTCGAACGTGAGACTACCATCATTTTATAGACAATCATCTTGGCTATCTCATACATAAATTGGACTTGCAACTATTTAGCATATGATTAGTTCTGCAGATTCTTGTCAGTAACTGCATTGTTACTGTTCTGCTCCTGCTGTTAGACATTTTTCTTCTTGTATACTACAAATTACAACCTGTTATTACATTCCCTAATAGCTCAGCGTGTTATTAGGTTAATTCCCAAGCGAAAGGTCACAAAAAGAGAAACTGCATCATCCAGCTCATCTATAGAGGTATCTCGGCCAAGAAAATTGCCAAACTGCATCATGTGAGAGCCATGAGAGCTGGCAAGAATACAAAATGAAGTCGTCCATCCATTCCAAAGCCAAGCGGTGGACGTCCAGGCAAAATATCGGCGTCAACAAGTTCTATCAGTTCAGGCGCGACAAAACGGCAGTAGAGGTGGTTCGTATGCTTCATATTAGTGAGATCACAGATGTCCATGCAAGCGATGTGCATTAGGCTACTTTCACACTAGCGTTTCTTCCTGGATCTGGCAGGGCTTAGCAAAAACACTTCCGTTTCTGATAATACAACCATCTGCATCCGTTATGAATGGATTAGTTTGTATTATCTTTAACATAGGAATGACGGATCCGTTAAGAACACCATTGAAAGTCAATGGGGGATGGATTCATTTTCTATTGTGTCAGATTGTGTCAGAGTTAAATGGATTCGTGCCCATTGACTTGCATTGTGAGTCATGACGGATCTGTCTTGCTCCGCATCCCATGACGGTATGGGAACGCAATCAAATGGAATGGAATACATTTTGGAGCATTTTGTTCTGTTCTGTTACGTTTTGTATTCATTCATTGTCAATGGGGAAGTGTTTTTTCTGGTATTGAGATCCTATGAGGAAAGACTTTCCTCAGCTATATGAGTCTGGATGTTCAAGAGCTAGAGGTCTGGACGTATTGTATGATATGCCACCAATGTCAGATAGGTGCTCCCATTTCTATGGGAGTTGTGAAAACAGTTGAGCGCTGGCTTGGCTATTTTCGGTAATCTTATAGAGGTGAATGGAGAGGCGGCCGTGCATGCGCAGTGTGCTCTCAATTACTTTCTATGGAACTTCCGAAAATAGCTGAGAGCATTCACTCGGCTATCTTTATAACTCCCATAGAAATGGACGGAGACCACGTGTTCTCCTTTACTTTGGGCCTCCCCATTTTGGAGATAGGAGTGGGTCCTAGAGGTCCTAGCAATATGCCACCAATGTATAAGATGACACAACCTCTTTAAATGACCAAAATAAAATAATTATTTCTAGACAGAAATATCTTATGATAAAGCATAAACACATAAATGCCAAAAATCATTACACTTGAAGGTCATACTTCTGTTACAGGAGGAACTTGATTTTTGGTGTTTTCTCAATAAGCAATAATGCTTGGCAGTTACTGAAAAGGGCATCTTTCAGTAGATTTGTACCTATGAAACTGACTGACTTGTTGAATGAGTGTTTAGCAGCTGAAGGCATCTGTGTTGGTCCCATGTTCATATGTGCCTGCACTGCTGAGAGAAATGATCTTTTGATATAGGCGAATAAGAGTCTAGGAGCAAGGGGGGCGTTGGCATTACTCATAGAGACTCAGCTCTCTCTGGAACTGCTGTTCCTTCTGCACTTTGATTCATAGTCAAGCAAAGTGGAGAGAAGGGTGGGAGTTGCAGAGAGAGCTGAGCCTCTAGGTGTAACAACAACGCCCCGTTACTCCTAAAGGCTTATTTATATATATTTAAATGCCCTTTCATATAGGCACAGTTCTCAGTTCCATAATATACAGTTTAACAATATACCACTGAACAGTTGGTCCTGCTGATGGGAGCTGCTTTAAAGGGGCTGTATGGCCTAGTTGCTGAGAAACCCAATGGTCCTTACCTATGGCCAATTAAAAAATAAATAAATAAATAAAACACAGACCTGTTTGCAGTCCTGTCATTCGTGAGAGGTTGCCCCATTCTCAGCCAGTTCCAGTACCCAGCCAGAAATAAGGCAGCGGTGCAGGAACAGCGGGACCATAGACAGGTATTTTTTTTTTTTTTTTTTTCAATTGCCCACCTAGGCTTCCAGGCCCGACAACTCCTTTAATTCTTCAGGGTTACATTATTTCTAAGACATATGCTCTTTGGTTCTGACAACATTCCCCACTGTGTCACAATGTGCTGGAGGCTCGTTCCTCAACCTGATTAGGTCTCTCAGGCCTTTTGCTCATCTCTTCATGCTCTCCACAACTATGTAAAAGCTTTGGTCTATGACAACCTTTGGCCTCCCCCTTGGTCTCTCTGGGCTCAATATTGTGGCATTCTGGCTCTATAGCGATATTCTGGAACCCTTTAATGACTTTCCTCTACAATATCTCTCTTCATGCCACTAGACCTGCTCTGTGTCTCTCTTTGGGCTCTACAGTTATGCATTTAAATCACAGACTTGTGCAGCTACTACAGAAAAAACCATAACACACACTGGTGGAAATAATCAGAATATATTGGGCCAGTAGTGCTACCTGTGTGCTCACAGGTCTTGCTTTACTAGGCAATCTGTTCGCATGGCCTTCAGCAACATGAGCAAACAATGTCAGTAACACACTGAACCCACTTCCAGCCTAGCAGCCTCCTGAATCATCTCCTCCTGGCTGCAAAAGGGGGAATCTAGTGGCCAAGGTGAAACACTGCAATGCATTTACAACATGTACATATATACAGTATACAAGGCTGAAAGGGAAAAAACATTCACATTTCTACATTTTTGCACCAAATGAACAGACACAGTGGCAACAAGTTTAGGTACAGGCCCATTGGGCACAGCATGCCACTGACAGTGCGCACCATAGGTCATCTATACATTTTACCATAAAAGGGGGGCACATATTTTTTATTGGTGGGCCCTGGGCAAACCTTACACATGCAATCTGTATTTTAGTCAAGTGGATACTAATCGTCATACGAATGTGTCTTATTTGGTGCATCAATGTATTTTTCTTTTGGGAATTTGGGTAGGGCCACACGTTCAGGTTTCTGGATGCAGTTTTGGAAGCCAAAACCAGAAGAGAAGTCATATCTGTCCTTCATACTTTCTCTTCTTCTATGATCCACTCCTGATTTTGGCTTCCAAAATGGCATCAGGAAAACTAACAGTACAGAAGTAAATGCAGCAGTGCAAAGTAAGCGTGATAACTAGCAGTGCATGAAATGTTCATAATTTAATCCCATGTACAATGTGCACAAACCTGTGAGCAAATACTAATAGCAGCCTATATTTTCTGTAGCTGTGTCCCCTGCCATTTTGCTAACTGCTACGTAAGCGCCATGCCTCATTTCACAAACTAATTTGTAACGGTTTCTTGCAAATTTGAATAGACATTATTAGCTGTACCAACAAGGTTACGTGTTCACTGGCGGCACTGGGTAAGTGCTCTCAATCTGCTTCTGAATAATAACAATGCTGAAGTGACATCAGTATTCTTCTGGGGATCAGGTGCAATGTGAATGCAGTCTTTTGTAAACCAGAAAAGGTTTCGAAAAATGCCATGTGGTGGACATTTTCAGATGCTCACAGGTGTGATTAGCTTTTCTGCTTTGCGACTTTCCAACTTGTAAAGAATACCTTTCTCAATTAACTACACTGAGAATAAAACACTAAAGAGACTTTCCTATATGTTTATTGCTAGTGCTTGGTTTAGGTCTCAACTTTCTGCTTTTAAAGAGGACCTTTCACCTTAAAAAACATTGTGAACGAAGTATGCTGCCATGGAGAGTGGCGCCCGGGGATCTCACTGCACTTACTATTATCCCCGGGCGCCGCTCCGTTCTCCCGCTATGCCCTCCGGTATGTTCACTCTCTAAGTTATAGTAGGCGGAGACTGCCCTTGTCCTGTGGGCGTCTCCTTCTCCTAGGCTGCAGCACTGGCCAATCGCAGCGCACAGCTCACAGCCTGAGAGAAAACAAACTCCCAGACTGTGAGCTGCGATTGGCCAGCGCTGCAGCCTAGGAGAAGGAGACAGCCACAGGACAAGGGCAGACACCGCCTACTATAACTTAGAGAGTGAACATACCGGAGGGCATAACGGGAGAACGGAGCGGCGCCCGGGGATAATAGTAAGTGCAGTGAGATCCCCGGGCGCCGCTCTCCATGGCAGCATACTTCGTTCACAATGTTTTTCAAGGTGAAAGGTCCTCTTTAAGTGTAAAGCAACCCTCCGGTCTAGGGACAAAATTTGATATATTATAAGGAAAAAGGTATATTACCTGGTGCCCTCTTTTTGAAACCCTCTGCTGTGGATCTGAGTTTTAGAGTCCTCTGTGCTGTCACAAAATGTTCTTCAGCTTTCTAGACAACCCGTTGATAGTCTGAGACCCCATTCCGAACCCGGATAGATGAGTGTTGAAGTCAGCGTTGTACTCACTCTTTGTGTCCCCTGAAGCATCCAACCAGTCACAAAGGGTTCCAGGGGTTCGTGAGAAGCTAATTTTCTACTGCCTCTACTTTGGCTACAGCTTCTGATGGAGCACAGGTAATATTAAACCCTATTCCCCATCACATATCAAATTGTGTCCCTTGAATGGAGGGTTGCTTTAAATCTACAGTACCTTGAAAAAGTATTCGTTCCCCTTGAATTTTTCCAAATTTTTTCATTTTACACCCACAAACAAATATATTTTATTGAGATTTAATGTGATAGACCAACACAAAGTAGTAAGTATGCGTGAAGTGAAAAGAAAATGATACATGGTTTTCAAATTTTTTTATAAATAAAAATCTGGAAAGTGTGGTGTGAATTTGTATTCAGCCCCCCTGAGTCAATAATTTGTAGGACCACCTTTCACTGCAATTACAGGTGCAACTCTTTTGGGGTATGTTTCTTCCAGATTTTCACATCTAGAGGCTGAAATATTTGCCCATTCTTCTTTACAAAATAGCTCAAGCTCAGTCAGATTGGATGGAGAGCGTCTGTGAACAGCAATTTTCAAATCTTGCCACAGTTTCTCAATGGGATTTAGAGCTGGACTTTGACTGTGGTGCCATTCTAACACGTGACTATGCTTTGATCTAAACCATTCCATTGTAGCTCTGGCTGTATGTTTACAGTTGTTATCCTGCTGGAAGGTGAATCTCCTCCCCAATCTCAAGTCTTTTGCAGCCTCTACCAGGTTTTCCTCCAGGATTGGCCTGTATTTAGCTCCATCCATCTTCCCATCAACTCTGACCAGCTTCCCTGTCCTTGCTGAAAAAAAGCATCCACACAGTGTGATGCTGCCACCACCATGTTTCACAGTGGGGATGCTATGTACAGGGTGATGTGCAGTGTTAGTTCAACTTAGGTCTCATTTTGCCAGAGCACTTTCTTCCACATACCGTATTTGCTGTGTCCCCTACATGTCTTGTAGCAAAATGCAAATGGGACTTCTTATTCCTTGCCACTCTTCCATAAAGGTCAGATTCGTGAATTACATGACTAATAGTTGTCCTGTGGACAGATTCTCCCACCTGAACCATGGATCTCAGCAGCTGCTCCAGAGTGACCATGGGCCTCTTTACTGCGTCTCTAATTAGTGCTCTCCTTGCCTGGGCTGTCAGTTTAGGCGGACTGCCATGTCTTGGTAGGTTTGCAGTTGTGCCATACTCCATTTTCAGATGATGGATTGAACAGTGCCCTATGAGATGTTCAGAGCTTGGGATATTTTTATTTTTTTTAGAACCTAACCCTGCTTTACACTTCTTCTATCCCTGACCTGTGTTGTGTGTTCTTTGGTTTTCATGATGCTGTTTGATCACTAACAAACCTCTGAGGCCTTCACAGAACAGGTGTAGTTATACTGAGAATAAATTACACACAGGTCAACTCTATTTACTATTTAGGTGACTACTGAAGGCAGTTGTTCACATTGGATTTTTTTTTTTAGGGATATCAGAATACAGGGGGCTGTATATAAATGAACACCACACTTTTCCGATTTGTATTTATTAAAAATTTTGAAAACCATGTATCATTTTCTTTTCACTTCAAACATACTTGCTACTTTGTGTTGGTCTATCACGTAAAAGCCCAATAAAATAAATTAAGGGGAAAAATGTGGAAACGTTCAAGGGTTATAAATGCTTTTTCAAGGCACTGTATCTAAAATCTAAAATTACCTGTGCAACGACTTTCCTTCCTCCATTTACAGAACAGCTTCATTTAACATTTCCCTCATTGCAGCTGGAAATAGTCTGCTGTCAGACATCTTACATCTCAACTGTAAGGGTACAACCACACGGTCAGGTTTCTGCATACAGTTTTGGAAGCTAAAACCTGGAGTGAATAAAAAAAAAAGAAGAGAAGTTGTGTTTGTCCTTTATACTTTCTCTCCTTTTATGATCCACTCCTGATATTGGCCTAAAAAACGGCATGCAGAAACCTGACCGTGTGGTTGTACCCTAAGGATAGTGCTGCTCATACCAGATGGCAAAATCTTCAGAGGAATACAATTAAGTGGATAAGATTTTAACAAGTGCGATCCCGGAAATTGACCTGGAATGTGGATTCAGCAAATAGCATTTATCATGTAGAGAAAGTTAATACAAGGCACTTACTAACGTATTGCGATTGTCCATATTGCTTTCTTTTGCAGTATCACATCACAGTATATACTTCTCATTTTCATGGTTACGACCACCCTGCAATCCAGTATCAGTGGCCGTGCTTCCACACTGTAGAAAAAAAGCACTGGCCTCTCTGGAGGCACTTTTTTTTTCCGTACAGAATTCAAGCACGACCACCTTTGCTGGATTTCAGGGTTGTTTAAACATGGAAGTGAGAAGTATATAATGTAATGGAAAAATGAATCCAGCCAGCAAAAGAAGCAATATTGACAGTCACAATACATCAGTAAGTGGCTTGTATTAACTTTCTCTACATAATAAATGCCATTTGCTGAATGCCAATTTTTGCCGTATATCTGTTGCAGATTTGGTCACACAGGGGATTTGCGTCCGAATATGCGACTTTTCCCCGTTTACGTCAGGTCTAAAAAAAGGGGGCATGTAAAATGCCGGTTTTAATAAATGACCCCATATATCTTTAACAGAATACAGGTATATACAGAGGAGTGTGAGGAGGGGAGAGGCCTGAGAGCTACCATGAGGGATTTGATTGCAGTCATACTTGAGATCACATGACCAGGTTCCCAAAATGTGAAAAGATTCAAGAAGTATGGATGCAATTGTGTTAGGGTGTTACAAATTACACTACTAGAATACAAAACCCGGAGTGCTTCTTTAAGATAAAATAAAATATGCTCAATCACGAATTATCTGGCGTTCCTGTCCTGAAGTCTCCATGTTCCCCTATTGGTTATCATCTCCCAGCCTTCAAGGATGAGGATGAGGGATGTGTCAACGCTATACATTTTATTTGTTATTGTTGGTGAATGGTGATAATTTTCAAAAATAAAATTTTGTATTTACCAGTTTTTCTTTGTCTACTTCTCTTTACCTACAAACTGAATATTTTTCATTTGTGGCCTTAATTTCAATTTATTTTTTGCTGTGTGTATTTTCCATCCAGGCTGTCCTGAGGACGTTTTAATTTGTTTTTTTCTCCTTGTGGAAGAGAATTAATAGCTCATTGAAATAAATTAATGTGGTCTTTTCTCTGTTGGAAAGCTGGGGGATGAAGCTGCCATCTGGCTCAGTCTGCGTAACTGGTACATGGTCGTCCAGGTTTCAGAATTAGCTTAGAAGTATTAAAAATTTAGTTTGATTTCTACATTTAGATTTTTTTTTATTTTTTATTGAGGACAGCTTTAATCATTTCTCTATGTAATCTCTTGCCCCAATTTGAAATAAACTGGATAAGGAATACATTATATAAGAGCAACTTCAAACGTTTGGGCTTTGCTGCTTCTAAACTCAATTGAAAGCTTGGCCTTCGCAGGACTGCTATTTCAGTTGCCAGATGGCAATCCTACCTGTACCACATTGAACTACATTCATTGAAAGCCCCTGTGACTTATCTGACATTGGGCCGAGACTGTGTAGCTGTGCTGGTAGGAACATCATTTTATCTTGAATGCTACAAACCAAGATGGAATAAAAAACTGCTGTAAACTATGGATAACACATAGGTTAAAAGTGCTGAATAAACATGTGTTGCCTCCAGCTTTATGCTGCCATAGGGCATCTTAACCTGGTGACAGATCCCCTTAGCTAGAACTGTTCAATCCACAGCATGCACTTAAGAGTCCTCATATTGTTGAGCTCCTGACTCCCCCTCTGACCCCCTGTTGCCGTTTGACATTTTTTCCCTTTTGCATTCCGTAGGAAAGGGCGAAAAGAACCAACACCTCATTAATACGAAGACTCCCAAGCTTGTACACTGCATGGTGTAGACTCCAGAATTCAGCTTGCGCTGGAGATGTTCAATACAGATTTTAGTAAAATGACGGGGTAATTCAAGAAGTAACCCCGTGTTTTGCTAAGGGTATCTGTCACAGTTTATGCAGCGGCACTCAGATAGGGAACCACATCCATTTAATTAGTTAAAAGGGTTATTCCACAAATGCAATACTCTTTTTTACTCCCTTATGTGCTTATCTTGAGGACTTTCTTCCCTTTCTGTGGGTGGGCAGCAGCTCACATGAGACAATCTTCCAGGAAGCATTGCCATTAGCTCTTGGGGCCGCACGAAGGCTCAAAATGTTAGTTCCAGCACCAGGAAACAGCTGATCGGTGGAGGTGCAAGTTGTCAGACATTTACTGATCAGATATAAATGCGTAGGAAAGGTCATCGATATCTGGAGCCTGGAAAACCCCTTTAACTGCCTAAAAGGGGCTCCAACTGTCTTGCTGAAATCTCATATATACATTGTGGTGTATCAAATCTTTGTGTTCCATATTTCCACATTACATTCATAACCTCCGAAATATTTTCATCATAAACAGTGATCTGTGTGCGATTATTGAGGACGCGGAGTGAAACAGCTGCGAGCCATAGATTACATTTCTGTGTTGTGTGTGTGAAAGATTAACAAGGCTGTGCTATCAACAGGAATTCATTCGCATCCATTCAGCCTCGTAGCAATGCTAAATGGAACGATTTCTCCATGTTCATTTCTCTTTATTATGTCCATTTCCAAATCTTCCTTTTTTAATGAGCTGGGTGTTTTCTTTTGTTAACTATAATATAATAATGCTTGACCACATCAAAAAAAATTTTTGTTAATTCTTTATGTAGATTTTTAATATTTTAGAAAACAACCATATATATCTAGTGTGGGACGCAGCCCAACAAAAGTGTCAGATTAATTATACAAGAGGACAACTGTCCTCGAAAAGTTTTCTGCAATAACAGTAAAAGACAATGAATGTTTATTGCTCAGGTTAGTGTGCATAGGTTAAGTGAGCACCAAAGTGTTGATTAGAGAGCATGGAAACTAAGTATAGTTGTACAGATGGGACAGGAGCGAAGGGGAAGGGGAAGGAAAAAACAGTTTTCTGCATATAAATGATAATGTGTCTTTCTCTATGTTGCTAGCAATATTTTGAATTCCTGAGAATTTTGGAATGTAATCCAGCATTGCCATGTCTTATGGAATTTGTTGTCGGTACCTCTCAATGAAGCTGTCAAATCCTCCATCCTCATGGTCTCCTGTATTTTATTAATCCACATTGATATTGTGGGAGCAGAAGTTTGCCTCCACATACAAGGGATACATGGTCTCGCCGCATTGACCAAATGTCGAATCACCGACCTCTTTTATGTTACCACGGGGATCTCGCGGATTGCACTGTTTTAAGTAGCAGTAAAGAACCCACTCTCAAAGCTCATATGACATGCGTAGAAAATGAGCATTATATAGCAAGTAGGGAAAAACACATATGGTGTAGACAAAATCCACTAAACACTTTCTAGGGCATATTCAAATGGTGCCGTTATCAGTTTTTTTGTGGCATTATGGAAGAGATTTATGAAACTGTCAAAAGAAAAATGGACTTTGTTGCCCAAAGCCACCAATCAAAGTACTTATTTTCATATTTTGCTCTTGAAAAATCAGAGTCCTGCTGTGATTGGTTGCTATGGGCAACAAAGACAGTTTTCTTTTAGACAGTTTTCATAAATCGGTCTATTTGTGCAAAAACAGCAACTTGACTGCATCATATGAATACAGCCTTAGGGCTCACGCACACGACCATATGTAGTTTGCAGTCCGCAAAAATTGCGGATGACGTCCGTGTGCTTTCCGTATTTTGCGGAACGGAACAGCTGGCCCCTAATAGAACAGTACTATCCTTGTCTGTAATGCGGACAATAATAGGACACAAGGATGCACAAGGAGTACCTTCTGTTTTTTTGAGGACCTATTAAAATGAATGGTTCCACATACGGTCCGCAAAGCAAACGTAACGAAATACGTTCGTGTGCATGAGCCCTTAATCAATCAGTTTCATCCATAGGAAATGGAAGAGGAACAAGCTACAAAACCACAAAGAAAGACATACTGTAGTTAAAAATAAATAAAAAACTGAATTGACTTGGGTATATAATAATAATAATGATATTTTTATAGCGCTTTTCTCCCTGGGGACTCAAATCGCTGTGACCCTGCATTCTGCAGTCTCAAAGGCTCGGGAAAAGCGTAGGGGCTGCATAGGAAAATGCCCGTGCACCAAATGATTTTAAGTGGATCCTGGGAATAACCAAATTCATCCTATTGGTGGAGCGGAGGGGCCGTGTAGGGGCATAAAGTTCCAATAGATCCGCTATGTACTTGGGTCCCCTGTGGTTTAGTGCCTTGAATGTCATCAGGCAGATCTTAAAATGGATTCTCCATTTAACTGGCAACCAGTGAAGAGTTTGCAGTACTGGGGAGATGTGTGAGCCATGTGGGGCATTGGCTAGGAGTCTGGCTGCTGTATTCTGTACTAGTTGTAATGGGCACAGAACTTTATCCGGGGATCCGATGAATAGGGCATTGCAGTAGTCCAGGCGGGAGGATACAAGTGCATGAATTAGTGTAGGCAGGTCTTCTGCTGGGATAAGGTGTTTAATTCTTGCTATATTTCTCAGATGGAAGAAAGAGGATTTGACAACCGCAGATGCCTGCTGTCTGAGTGTTAGCTTTCCATCCAGGATCACCCCCAGGTTTCGCACAGAGTCTTTATATTGCATGGTATCTCCCCCAATTGCTAGTTTGAAGTGTGAGGACTTTTGGACTTTATCCACCATGTGAGGACCGCCTACTACCAACACCTCGGTTTTCTCCGAGTTCAGCCTCAGCCAGCTAGTGTTCATCCAGTTTTGTAATTCCACTAAACAGGCATTGATGGATGCTGATGGGTCTTGAGTGCCAGGCTTGAAGGACAGATACAGTTGTGTATCAGTCTGCGTAACAATGGTAACCTAGGCCATAGTTCCCGACGATAACACCGACCCCTGTGGGACTCCATAAGTAAGTGGTACAGGATTAGAGTAGAGGGTGCCCAGGCACACTTGCTGTGACCTGCCAGATAGGAAGGATTGAAACTAGCTGAGAACAGCACCCCCTAGGCCACAGTAATTCTTCAATTGTTAGATTAATATTTCATGAGCCACGGTATCGAAAGCTGCAGACAAGTCAAGAAGAATCAGAATTGAGCATTCACCTTTGTCTCTTGCTGTAAGTAGATTGTTCATTACTCGGACTAGTGCCGTTTCAGTGCTGTGCCTTTTCCTGAATCCTGACTGAAAGGTATCAAATATGTTGTTATCTGTAAGCCTGGCTTCTAGCTGTTTGGCGACTGCCTTCTCTATAACTTTTGATAGGAATGGTAAGTTTGCCACAGGTCTGTAGTTGGCCATAGAATCAGGATCCAGTGATGGTTTCTTCAAGAGGGGTTTTATGATTGGTTTCTTTAATTCCTCCTGGAATAGTCCCCTTATCAAGACGGTATCCAGAAGGATGCTATTTATTTCTATGGGTCACATATATTCCTAAAGAACTCTTAGGACTCTTGACATAATTAGCCGCGTACGTATAAATACATTTTATTCTTTTTTTTTTTTTTTTTTTTTTATTATTTGAAATTGAAGTTGATATATTTTTATTTATATAATATAACACCTTAAGGACCCTGCCATTTTTAGAAAATCTGACATGTGTCACTTTATGTGGTGATATCTTTAAAAAGCTTTTACTTATCCAAGCCATTCTGAGACTGTTTTCTCATCACATATTGTACTTCATGACAGTTGTAAAATTGAGTACAAAAATGTCACTTTTATTTATAAATTTCTCTGCTTTTGGAATATATAGTAATAACTCTAAAAATAGCTATTACTTTACATTCCCCATATGTCTACTTCATGTTTGGATCATTTTGTGAATGCCATTTTATTTTTTGGGGATGTTAGAAGGCTTAGCAGCAAACCCACTTTTTAAGCACCAGTTCAGGTCTGAAGTCACTTTGTGAGGCTTACATAATAAAAACCACCCAAAAATGACCCCATTTGAGAAACTACACCCCTCAAGGTATTCAAAACTGATTTTACAAACGTTGTTAACCCTTTAGGTGTTCCACAAGAATTAATGGAAAATGGAGATGAAATTTCAGAATTTAACTTTTTGGGCAAATTTTCCATTTTAATAATTTTTTCCACTAACAAAGCAAGGGTTAACAGCCAAACAAAACTCAATATTTATTGCCCTGATTCTGCAGTTTACAGAAACAACCCATATGTGGTTGTAAACTGCTGTATGGGCACACGCCAGGGCGCAGAAGGAAAGGAACGCCATATGGTTTTTGGAAGGCAGATTTCACTGGGATAATTTTAAGCGGCCATGTCACTTTTTTTTTTTATGTTTAAGAGTATTTTATTGGATTTTTACAACAAATTATCAAATACATTTAAACAAAGTATTTTCATTGCATTTATACAGAGTATTATCACCTAGTGAGCATTTATGCTTTGTTGACATATAGGATCCTGTGGGATTAGTATATCAGCAATAAGATATAAAAGGAACATGACATAAAGCAATAGTACCTTCTATAAAGGAACTTCAAAGAAAAGAAAAGAAAAAGGTAGAGAATTACAATAGGCATTGTCAAGGCACATACATCAGGCTTGACTTAAGCTTACAAGTTTAAGCAATGACCGTTCCTGATTCCTGAGACCCCCCCACCCGCCATTTGGTCGTGGTGTGTGGGGTGCTATTGGATACAGACAGGCAAGTATTTTAGCAGTGTATGTGCTAGAGAGTGGGGGTTGTTTCTCGATAAGGTGGTCGTGTCTTGAGAAGGGTCAGGGACCATGTTAAAATCGCCACAGATGAGCAATCTACCTCTCTGCAAAGTCTGCACCTTCCTGAACAATCTATTCAGAAAGTGTGGTCTCACATTGGGGGTGAATAATCCTACCAGTCTATATAGTACATTATTTAAATAGCATACATGAATTATATATTGACCTCCAGGGTCAACTGTAGAAGAAACAATGGTGTGAGCCACGGAATTTCTGATTGCCAGGAGGACACTCCGCTTTTTCCTATCACTACGAGCCTGGAGGACAACAGGAAAACAATGGTGTTTTATCCTACTAGCATCTTTAGAAATGATGTGTGTCTCTTGGGCACAAAATATGTCACATTTTAGAAAGAGGGCCTCCTTTCACATCATACGGCGCTTGTAAGGACTGTTTAAACCACAAACATTCAAGGAACCAAGTTTTAGCACCATGGTAATATAGATACTGCTATAACAGTTATGCACACATCTGCTCTGGAAGGAGGTATACCCTTTTCAGCTGGGGAAAGCTCAGACAAATACCATTGAATAGGAAAAACTCTACCAAAAGTTAAACTGAAAACACATTGAAAAAAGTAAAAAAAACTCACTGCCCAAGTAAAAGGGCAGGTGAAAGAAAGAGTGGGAGGCTTACGAGGGTGCCTCCTATGTACTTGTGGTGAAAGTTCAGTCATTAACACTGAGAGAGGGTATACTCATCAGCTCTTGTAGTGCCATTCTTTCTTGGACTGTAGATACCTTCAGCGGGTCTTCTTCTTGCGTCTCCTCTCCACCAATTGCCACTCGTCTGCTGGGATAAGCAGGGGACTCTGTATATCCTCCACTGCAACATTCCAGGAAGCCAACGCCGCTTTCCCCTCCTTCACAGATCTTATAACCACAAAGGAGTCATTCCTGTGTACTAGGAACTTAACTGGGAACCCCCAGCGGTATGCAATGGAGTTTGCTCTCAGGGCTGATGTGGTAGGAGCCAGATTGCGGCATAGTTGAAGTGTGGCCTCTGATAGGTCAGCAAACAGCTTGACTGACTGATAGGGAGCCAGAACCCCTTCTTTTATATGGTAGAAGTGGATCCTTGCCAGCATATCTCTCGGGGTATCCTCAGACAAGTGTTTCGGTCTGGCTATTCTGTGAGCTCTATCTATAATGATATCTTACTCCGTGCATGAAGGCAAAAGGAGTTTAATTAGCCCCTGTATATACTCCTGGAGTCCCGCTGGTGATATGTTCTCTGGCTCCCCCCACAGTTTCAAGTTGTTCCGGCGGGACCGGTCCTCCAGATCCGCCACTTTTGCTCTGAGTTGAGCAACTTCCTCAGACAGGAGTGAGAGTCAATAAGATTGGTGTGGGTAGTCGCAAACTCTCCAATCTTTAATTCTACATGGTGAACTCTGTTCCCCAACTCTGTTACTGAGGACTGGATTGGTGCAATTAGTTGGGTTAAATGCGCTGTCATAGCCTGATTAAACACTAACAACATATCTTTCAATAAAGTGCTTGACGCTGGCTTATCGGACGTGAGGAATTGTTGCAATACCTCAGTCAGCGGAGGGGTGTCTTGCTGTAAGATGTGAGGGTCCTTGCATACTCCCGCCTTGGGAAGGTCATGTAGCCTTTTGCATGTTAAACCCGAAAACATGTGAAAAAAAGTTAAAGTCCATAAAAGGCGGATCCGTTTTTTCCAATGCATTTTTTCATTATGGATCAAAATCCTGATTAGGATTCAAATGTAATCCGTTTTCACACGTCTCCGGTGTCGGAATTGAACGCCGGATTTAAACAACGGTAGTGTGAAAGTAGCCTAGGGTGTCAGTTTTGTTGGTACTATTTTAGGGTACATATGATTTTTGGTTGCTCTATATTACACTTTTTGTAAGGCAAGGTATCAAAAAATTAGCTGTTTTGGCACCGTTTTTATTTTTTGTTATTTACTATGTTCATCTGACAGGTTAGATCATGTGGTATTTTTATAGAGCAGGTTGTTATGGCACATTTGTAAGACGCTTACAGTTTCCTAGGAGACCCAGCCCTGGGGCTGGATCTCCTGGGCTTCCGTAGCTGGCAGTCCCGATGCCAGCAACTATCGGGTCCCCGTCACCGCAGCACGAGGACCCGATGGGGGATGTACAAGCTGCTGCAAACCCCCCCTGTATGCCGCGGTCAGATGAATGGGATCTGAGTGGCAGTACCCCGACACGGCCACTACACAGTGGACTGAATCTTGTGCTTCCAGTTATGCCCACTGTATAGTTTCTGGCACCAGCGGCTGCACGAAACAGCTAAGGCTAATTTCACACTAGCATTTTTTGCGGATCCGTCATGGATCTGCAAAAATGCTTCCTTTACAATAATACAACCGCATGCATCAGTCATGAACGGATCTGGTTGTATTATGAACACCATTAAAAGTGAATGGGGGATGGATCCGTTTTCTATTGTGTCAGATTGTGTCAGAGAAAACAAATCCGTCCCCATTGACTTAAACTGTGTGCCAGGACGGATCCTTTTGGCTCTGCTTCGTCAGACGGACAGCAAAACGCTGCAGGCAGTGTTTTGGTGTCCGCCTCCAGAGCGGAATGGTGACTGAAAGGAGGCAAACTGATGCATTCTGAGAGGATCCTTTTCCATTCAGAATGCTTTAGGGAAAAACTGATCCGTTTTGAACCGCTTTTGAGAGCCCTGAACGAATCTCACAAACGGAAAGCCAAAATGCTAATGTGAAAGTAGCCTAATTGATGGGATATGTCGGGTGCTCCACTGATCTGATACTGATGAGCCATCCAATATCTAAAGTACTGGAAAACCCCTTTGAGAGAAAAAGGTCAGACACAGAAAAAAAATAATCTTTTACTACTTTTTGGGGTTTTGTTTTAAGGTCAATCAAAAATATTTACCCCCAAAAATGTATCCTGTAATTTTCCCATGCATAGAGATGCACACGTTATCTGACGTCGATAGACCCATAGAACAGACACCCAATTTTAGTTTTACATTCAATTCCCATCCATTTGCTATAGCCACATCATGCACAGTCGTGGCCAAAAGTTTTGAGAATTACATAAATATTGGAAATTGGAAAATGTGCTGCTTAAGTTTTTATAATAGCAATTTGCATATACTCCAGAATGTTATGAAGAGTGATCAGATGAATTGCATAGTCCTTCTTTGCCATGAAAACTAACTTAATCCCCCAAAAAACTTTCCACTGCATTTCATTGCTGTCATTAAAGGACCTGCTGAGATCATTTCAGTAATCGTCTTGTTAACTCAGGTGAGAATGTTGACGAGCACAAGGCTGGAGATCATTATGTCAGGCTGATTGGGTTAAAATGGCAGACTTGACCTGTTAAAAAGGAGGGTGATGCTTGAAATCATTGTTCTTCCATTGTTAACCATGGTGACCTGCAAAGAAACGCGTGCAGCCATCATTGCATTGCATAAAAATGGCTTTACAGGCAAGGATATTGTGGCTACTAAGATTGCACCTCAATCAACAATTTATAGGATCATCAAAAACTTCAAGGAAAGAGGTTAAATTCTTGTTAAGAAGGCTTCAGGGCGTCTAAAAAAGTCCAGCAAGCACCAGGATCGTCTCCTAAAGAGGATTCAGCTGTGGGATCGAAGTGCCACCAGTGGAGAGCTTGCTCAGGAATGGGAGCAGGCAGGTGTGAGCGCATCTGCACGCACAGTGAGGCGAAGACTTTTGGAAGATGGCCTGGTGTCAAGAAGGGCAGCAAAGAAGCCACTTCTCTCCCAAAAAAACACATCAGGGACAGATTGATCTTCTGCAGAAAATATGGTGAATGGACTGCTGAGGACTGGGGCAAAGTCATATTCTCCGATGAAGCCTCTTTCCGATTGTTTGGGGCATCAGGAAAAAGGCTTGTCCGGAGAAGAAAAGGTGAGCGCTACCATCAGTCCTGTGTCATGCCAACAGTAAAGCATCCTGAGACCATTCATGTGTGGGGTTGCTTCTCATCCAAGGGAGTGGGCTCCCAATTTTGCCCAAAAACAGAGCCATGAATAAAGAATGGTACCAAAACACCCTCCAACAGCAACTTCTTCCAACAATCCAACAACAGTTTGGGGAAGAACAATGCATTTTCCAGCACGATGGAGCACCGTGCCATAAGGCAAAAGTGATAACTAAGTGGCTCGGGGACCAAAACGTTGACATTTTGGGTCCATGGCCTGGAAACTCCCCAGATCTTAATCCCATTGAGAACTTGTGGTCAATCCCCAAGAGGCGGGTGCACAAACAAAAACCTACTAATTCTGACAAACTCCAAGAAGTGATTATGAAAGAATGGGTTGCTATCAGTCAGGAATTGGCCCAGAAGTTGATTGAGAGCATGCCCAGTCGAATTGCAGAGGTACTGAAAAAGAAGGGCCAACACTCCAAATACTGACTCTTTGCATAAATGTCATGTAATTGTCGATAAAAGCCTTTGAAACGTATGAAGTGCGTGTAATTATATTTCACTACATCACAGAAACAACTGAAACAAAGATCTAAAAGCAGTTTAGCAGCAAACTTTGTGAAAACTAATATTTGTGTCATTCTCAAAACTTTTGGCCACGACTGTACACATGAATAATAACCATCCAGGGGCAGAAACCTTTTTTTTAAAAAGTAAGACAAACGGTACAACAGCAACAAAAAAAGTGGCCTGGAGTAATTATTCTATAGTTCGAGTACAATTATATGTTATATAAACATAGAGCCCTATAGCAAAACTTAGTATGGGCTCCTGGCCACCCAGTTTCCTGGTACGCATGCATCAATCACTTCTAGGTAATGCAGAATGCAACGTGTAAGATCCGAGATTTCTGATGAATTTAATTTTTTTTTTTTTATTAGGCTGATTAAATTTTTATTAAAAAATTGTAAAAATAAGACACCCGTGGTCTCACTCACTTTATCTGACTTCTATGCCAGTAAAGTGAAACAGGTGCTTCATAAATATAGCACTCATTGTGATCACCATATTTCTCAATGTACTCACGCCTGGCATAAATACATTGATACATTTCCTGCTTTCCTCTATTACAAAGCTTGCTGACTGCAGCTACCACTAGGGGGAGCTCAGTGAATAGGGATTTATGCAGTTACAGTTGACTGACATGAAAGCTGTTTGCATTGGGCTCCCTCTAGTGGTGGCTGCATGAAAATTGTTCGCAATTAGTAGAGAAGTAGTTTGGCGCTAGGCCCTCCCTACCCCCAGGCCCCATAGCAGTCACATGGTCAATCTCCATTGAAGGCACTCCGTCACAACTGCAGTAGCTGGGAATCGGTTAGGTGACTGTAAGTTCTTATATATATATTTTTTTTGTATTTACAGCATGTGGAGCCCCTGGGACAATTTTTTTCTTGCGCTTCAATATCCATTTAAATATTAGCAGATACAGGTAAATTATCGGATTATAGATATTCTCCTATTTGCAGCTTCTTGGAAAACGACTTGCAAGTTTGCTTTACATTTTCTTCCTTAATGAACTGTGATGAGACAGTCATTGCCTCTGACAAACTTGTAAGTTTCTTTTGGCTATTATAATATGTGATGATTGCGCAAGTAATTTTAATAACAAGTCTTTCTGATAACTAAGTCATTCCAATCAGGACTATTCTGCTTAAATACATTTCTCCTCTGGGAGAATAGTGAATACTGAGAATTCAGCTACATTTAAGTGAAAGGGGCTGTGCAGTAGTTCTCGGCACTACTGGTGGCCAGGTGCACCGGGTAAAACTTTGAAGGGTGTGTAACAGGATACCATCACTGTGACCCTTACATCCTAAGAGTTGTGGAGGTCCCAGCAGTCAGCCAGCCTCTGATGATTAGAAAGTGAAGGCACATCCTAGTGCTACAACGGACCCATTGCGTATACAATGTAGGTGGTGGCAATGCTGCACGTCCATTGGTCAGGTCAAGTAAGAAGGCTACGTGCTCATGGTAGACATTAGTATCAGCACTTAACATGCACAAGAAAAGTGCACAAGAAGACAACTAAGAAAAAAAAAATCAACATACGTGCCTCCAGCTTTCCATTCTGGTGCTAGAGAACAAGATGGCTGATCCCGCTCCCCAGCAGTAGAGGGAAGTTATCTGGAAAAGTATTAGCTAGCTTTTGTTCCAGGTTATGAATGCCAATGAATTGCACATACTGTGACAAGAAATTTCTTAAGAGAGTCCTGATGAAATCACTGTAAAAGTGCAATTCTCTGCAGTCTTTGGTGTGGGAATGAGATGGCCTCTGGTTTATTACTTCTCTATATATACAATGAGACAGCTCCTTACTATTCACCTGAAGAGAATGGGGCGGCGTCATTTGAGCTCTGTGGTCTCTTTAAACAGTTGATCGGCAGGGGTGCCGGGAGTCACTCCCGCCAATCTAATATCGATGACCTATCCTAATATTGATGACCTAACAATATAAAAAAAAAAAAAAGCTGCACAACCCCTTTAAAGGGTTTCTACCACCTCAGTTTGACCAAATTAGCTTTCAGACACTAGCGATCTGCTAGTGTCTGATCTCCATAACCATGCAATTCTCAGACATTTGTGTGGAGCCATTTCATTAAAAAACTAACTTTTATTCCTATGCAAATGAGCCTCTAGGTGCTATGGGGGCGTCTTTTCAGCACCTAGAGGCTCGGTCTACTCACACTGCATGCCCACCCATCTCGTCTTGAATGCCTGCCTCCATCACAGCCATCGGACGAATTCACGCGCCTGCGGCGTTCACTTCTGTTTTCGGCACAGGCGCAGTGAGCGAAGGCCGCTCTCCTGATGCCGGCTTCCTCACTGTGACGTAGTCGGCGCAGGCGCAGTGAGGAATCCGGCACCAGGAGCGTATCATTTACTCACTGCGCCTGCGCCGATGACAGAAGTGAACGGCGCAGGCGCGAGAATTCGTCCGATGGCTGTGATGGAGGCAGGCATTCACGACGAGATGGGCGGGCATACAGTGTGAGTAGACCGAGCCTCTAGGTGCTGAAAAGACGCCCCCATAGCACCTAGAGGCTCATTTGCATAGGAATAAAAGTTTTTTAATCAAACGGCTCCACACAAAGGTCTAAGAATTGCATGGTTATGGAGATCAGACACTAGCAGATCGCTAGTGTCTGAAAGCTAATTTGGTCATACTGAAGTGGTAGAAACCCTTTAAATGCAACAAACTCTCTTGTTTTGGGAAGAAGCACTACTTACTGAGCTAGCTCAGATGTACAATTCCCTTTCCACTTTTATTCAGATCTGATCCTAGAGACAATCCGGTCTCAGGCAGCAGCACTCCATAGGCTAGTTCCACATCCGTGGCACGTAGATCAGGCCGCCTGATCCGGCAGACTATGCCGGGAATCGGCCAGACACAAACGCAGCGGTTTGTGTCTGGCCGATTCTCTGCATTTTTGCCAAAATGCGGTAGGATCTCCACCAGACCCCATTATACAGGGTGACCCATGAAAAAGTAGTCCGCCTCCAGCGATAGTATGACAAGATGAATGAGCAAGTGGATGGTTTAATTTTTAATCACCCACAAGTCACAGAAGATGCTGAAAGTGGTCGCCGTTGACATCTCTGCATCTTTGGGGACATCGGATTATGTTGGCTGATACTGCTTGTGATGCTGCGGATAGTGTTTCTGATGTTTTCCTTGCGTTCATCCAGGGGATGTGGATTGTTAGCGGACACTTACATTCCTCCACAGATAAAAATCACACATGGACAAGTCTGGGGAACGTGGTGGCCATAACCCGTTGCTCACAGTTCTCTTCTCCGTAAAAACAGTTCATGAACCCGTCCAGTGAGTTCCGTGAGGTGCGGCATGTTGCCCCATCTTGTTGGAAAAAGCTAATTTTTTCTTCTGCAGAATCGCTGTTGAAGAGCTGCCAACATAATCCGATGTGCTCAAGGATGTGTTATGGACTATTGATACAAAATGGATACTTGCTTGTTGAGCTAAGATGGCGGCCAGGCATTCAGCCTACACCTATAAACTAGAATCTTACTTTGTGTTTTTATCATGTGTTTCTTTGTGGTTTCCGTTCAGCTCAAGCAAGCAGCTACAAAGAAAGAAAGAAGTAACGGTTTCACCCAGGGGGGAGGGAGAAGGAATTTCCTCTGGCCGTCAAGGTTACAGAAAAGTAGAGAGTTCATAGCCAATAGAAAATATATACTTTATCTTTCACCCCCCCTCCCACTCCCTCCTCTCATGAAACCCATGTTGTTTTCAGAAATAAACCAGAGATACTGATTAACTCCATGTAGTGAGTTGTCTGTCTGATCTCTCCGTGCACGTATCTTAATTAATTAATTTGGAGCAGTACATCAAATCAAACTGGCAGCTTTGTCAGAACCAGAACAATTTTGGCACCCAACGTGGGGCTCGAGGATTGGACCCTCTGTTCCCGTACCCCCAGAGACCAGACGAGGAGAGGCGCACTAACGGACACCGGGATCGCAACCCGTGATATGAGGTAGGAAAATTGAGTCATCTTGCCTATAAAGTGTCCCCTGGTGTAGCCTCTTGGTGTTCGTCTGAGGGAGGGGTGCGGAAGCAGTCTGGGACGTCCTCGAGGGCATGAAAGTAAGAACCCCATATGTTTTCTTAAAGTCTTGATGTACTGTGTTGTGCCTATAAGTTGTGAAGACCCTGTTGACAAGTATCATTGACTGAGACACGGAGTTCTCCTGTGTTCCTGTATCGGAGTTCAGCCCGGTGTCTGACTCGAATCTCCATAAAGGGGACGATCACAGATGGGTGGAGAGCGGTTCGCGGTAGCCCAGAGTGTGCTGACCGGAACTCAAAGGTCTTCACGTCCAGTGATTACTCTATGCAGAGGTCTTTAGGCGGCTTCAGTAGGTACGAGAGATAATGGGAAATGAGGAAAGTGTCCCGAAGGGTTACTGTTCACCTGAACAGTACGTGGCGGACAGGAGAGGCAAACGTTTCATAAAAGGATTAAGTAAGTTGGAGAAGAGTTAAAGGTGTCTGTAAAGGAGGCATCCTCATAAAAGGATTAAGTAAGTTGGAGAAGAGTTAAAGGTGTCTGTAAAGGAGGCATCCTATGTAGTGCTACCTGGCAAGTGCTGTTAAACGAGAAGAGAGGGAAGTTAGAAGATGATTAATTGACAGACATGGTCCGTGTGTGGTTGGACTGTAGTAAAGAATTTGAACAGACCGGGGGGGGAACTAAATTTTGATGAGAAAAGACAGATATTTCTGTAAGCCTGGTGTTGCATTGATACATGACTAGCCACCACCCTATAATGGCGCCGGGAAGAAAGCAGGTGGGTGGACCTGCAAAACATGTGGTCAACAGAATCCCTCCTCCCGTGATACGTGCCTTCCCTGTGGGGTTCCCCACCCACAAAACCACACCTTGGTAACTACTCCCCGGCACGTCCCATCACTTCCCGTGTTAGCTACAGCGCCATCTTGTCCCCAGGCAACGCCCATGAACGGACCTTTAATATCATTCGGTCCGGACCCCCCCCGTCACTCCTATGTCACCCTTGCCCCTTCCTACTACCTTGTACCCGATGATAAACCCGGACGGTACATTCATGCTACCCCACTCACCTGCCACCCTTACTCCTATAATGGTAGGGGGGCAACCTGATGAAGCAGAACAGGGGGATGCAGACGGTGCTGCAGAATCCACAATGGGCATACAAAATGCACCGGGTAATATGCAGACTCCTTCGCGGGGTACCCCGACAGACTACGGGGATCCGCCAACTTTACCCCTGGCACCACAGTGGACTGTACCCATGACCGTGCGCCCATCACGACGTTCACAAGATCAAATACTGCAGGGTCAGATTACAGAGTTACAAAAGAACTTACAGAAAATTGAGCAGGGAAACCTTGAGACACTGAAAGAAGCCCTAGCACTTAACCGGCCACAGGGACCACCAAAATATGTGTCTTTCACCCCACAACAGTTATTCACCATAGTGAATTTACTGCCTGACCCTGAGACCCATCCCATGCCCTTTTTCAGGAAACTGTCCCAAGTGCATCAAACCTATGGGTGCACATGGTCGGACCTGCAAAGTATAGTGGAAAACAAGACGGGTGAATACTCCTCACTGATAATGGATCAAATCCACATCCCTGAACTTAAAAGGTGCTAACTTTGACCCCCAAGATCATGAGTCTGGAGAATTCTTTATAGAACAACTACAGAAATGGACAAAAGCTAAATTTGCAGATCATTCCAAGCAGATCATTTCACCACACTGCAGGACAGCTGCGGGGGATCAGTTGACCCCCACCTTTTTTTCTTTTCACAGAAATGTTAGTTTCTGCTGTGTTAGTTTAAGCTCCTCTTTCTGATAAGAAACTGTCTCGCTTCTTGGTCTTTGTGGTTTTCACTCAAATTATGTGACACCCACAGCTGCCGGATGTCTGACAATAAAATTCTGCACTGATTTATATGAGCAAGGGGATTCGCTGCAAACCATTTTGCACCTCATCCCCAATACTCTCTGGGCCAGAGGACCCCAGGATATTGGATACCTCAAGTGTCCCACCAGTCACTGTGACCCTGAAGGACCCCAAAGTCCTACCATACAAAGAGACTGGACCCAGTAGCCAGAGAAGCCCCTTCCTGTGTCAGAGCTATCCATGCTGCCAGCTCTCTTCTAAACGTCACATCTGACGTTGTGCTGGGTCATCCCCTCACTATTCTGGCTCCCCTTGACATTTCTGCCATCCTCCAGCAGACTCAACCTAAACACCTCACTGCACAGCGCCACCTCCGGCTTCCGTGTAGTTTGCTTCTGCCAGATAATGTCACCATTCAGAGGTGCCACATCCTCAATCCTGCTGCACTCCTTCCTCTTCCAAGGGGGGAGTATACTGGAGAATCTGAAGATTTTATTGATCTACAGGCACACTCGAGCTGACACCTCTGAAGCCAGAGGAAAAGCCCTAGCTGATCAAGCAGCAAGGAAGCAGCAGTGAAAGAGGAAAGAGTCCAGTCAGACCAGATTATGATAACACAGGAAGACCTGGAACAAGAAGAAATCACATGGGACCTCCTGAAACAAATACAGAAACAGGCCACGCCACAAGAAAAATTGGATTGGCTAAAAGAGTCAGCCCAAGAAGAGAAAGAATCTGGACTGTGGACCCAAGGAAGGAGAGCATCTCTGCCCAAAGCTCTCTATCCTCTGATAGCTTCAATAGCTCATGGGCCCACCCACCAATCTAAGACCATCATGAAAGAACTAATAGACAATGGCCCCAGGGATAACCCCTGTCCTGGTGAGGCATACTCAGTCTTGCCTCATCTGTGCGCAGTGCAACCCGGGAAGACCTGAGCCTACACCAACCAAATGTCTCCCCAAAGCCCAGTACCCGTTCCAACGGATTCAAATTGACCACATCCAGATGCCAATGTGCCAAGGGTTTCAATATGTGCTAGTAGTGATAGACTTGTTCTCTGGGTGGCCAGAAGCCTACCCCGTCCGAAACCAGACAGCAACCACTACTGCAAAAAAACTGATGCAGGAGCTTGTCTGTAGGTTCGGAGTACCTGAGGTCATTGAGAGTGATCAGGGCCCAGCATTCACTGCTAGATTAACCCAAGAAGTCTGGAAGATGGTAGGGTCACACTTAGCCTATCACACACCCTACAGACCCCAAAGCGGCGACAAAGTCAAACGACTGAACGGGGTACTGAAGTCCAAGATGCTGAAAATGACTGGGGAGACAGGGCTCAGTTGGGTACAATGCCTGCCAATAGCACTATTTTCAGTTAGACACACCCCTAGGCCTCCACACCAAATTTTGTTTAGGACACGGCCTAGGATGGGACAGTACTTCCCACAGCAATTGCAAATGCATTATGAATCTGTTGCTAAATATGTGATTGCCCATAGTAAACAATTGTCTAACATATGTGCACAAGTTTTCTCTTCCATTCCAGATCCTGACTCCCTAGAGGGAATACACACTCTCAAACCTGGAGAGTGGGTGGTGGTCAAGAAACACGTCAGAAACACCCTCGAACCACGATACGAGGGGCCTTACCAGGTGTTGCTGACTACCCCGACCTCTGTGAAACTCGAAGGGAGGCTTACCTGGATCCACGCCTCACATTGTAAAAGAGTAAAGGCTGTCCCGACGACCCTGGAACAATAAGCCATGAGGATTCACATACTGATCATGACTTTGACAGTGGGCATATCTGCAGTGTTCACGCCACTGGGTAATGAATGGGACACTGGGCTAATGTCACATGTTTTCCTAGCTGGACACACTGTTATTGTCTCCAAGTACAAACCAAAGGTATGACATTTAGTCCACACATACACTCAGGTTGCAATGATTCAAAAACAGACAGCCACGTGCAGTGTATTGGTGTAGATGCTGAGAACGGAAAGGATCTGCCCTGTAACAACCGTACTGTACAGGATCTCCGGACAGGTATATTAGCTAACGACACCGAAAGTCAGTCAAAAGGATATGAGTTGGCGAAAGGGACACAATTAGCCAAACTAATTACCCGATTATTCAATGGCACAGCAGTAGCAGTTCCAGACGACATATACTTAGTTTGTGGACACAAAGTGTACAAATGGTTATCCGAGAATGTCACAGGACTGTGCACCATCGCCAGGCTTACTCCTGCCTACCTTTATAGTACCACACTCTGAAATTGGCATAAATGCAGTACCTAAACACACCTTGTATCATAGGGCCAAAGATAACACACCCAGACCAAATGGCAAGCCACATGTAGTAGAGATGAGCATTACCAACAAAATTGTTAGTTCCATCTTCATATATCCCATGATAGCGCAGATGTGGGATCATCTGGTAGTAGCAACAGACTACCTGGATGACCAAATATGGGAAGTGATGAGACTTATGAATACCTCAAACATTGTGCAAAACCAGTTAATCATTGTCACCAACCAACACACATTAGTTCTAGATTATGTTACAGCTAAAGATGGAGGTATGTGCCAGGTTGTGGGACCCTCTTGTTGCCATTACATAGACCCGCAGGGTAATTTGCAAGTTAAGGTGGGTATAGAGAAATGGCGGATTTAAGAGATAAATGGCTGGATGCACATAAAGCTGATAAAGATACATGGTGGTCTGATACCTTCTCTTCCCTTAACCCCAATAACTGGTTCAAAGGTATTGGGGGTTGGCTCATGGGAATTGTCCAGGTAATATTGCAGGTAGCCCTAATAATATTGGTGATATATGTAGTGATTAAGCTCGTTCTTATTTGTGTGACCCGCTTTTCAAAAAGAATGAAGAAAACTGATGAACGACCTATTATGCTCCTCTACGATGAGGAAGGACAGAAGGAAACATCGTTCAACACAGCTCCCCCTCCTCACAATGATGCCTGGCTGAGATAGGGTGAGATGAATCCCAGGGTATTACCACAAGTCCGAGCAACCGGGAGCCTACCTATAAGGGGTAGGTTGTCGCCACTGCGGGTGAAGAGGATACGAATGGTATGCCCAGGGGATTCGCTAGGCGAAGGGAAAGTCTACAATCAAGTCTCCAAGGGGGGACTGTTATGGACTATTGATACAAAATGGATACTTGCTTGTTGAGCTAAGATGGCGGCCAGGCATTCAGCCTACACCTATAAACTAGAATCTTACTTTGTGTTTTTATCATGTGTTTCTTTGTGGTTTCCGTTCAGCTCAAGCAAGCAGCTACAAAGAAAGAAGTAACGGTTTCACCCAGGGGGGAGGGAGAAGGAATTTCCTCTGGCCGTCAAGGTTACAGAAAAGTAGAGAGTTCATAGCCAATAGAAAATATATACTTTATCTTTCACCCCCCCTCCCACTCCCTCCTCTCATGAAACCCATGTTGTTTTCAGAAATAAACCAGAGATACTGATTAACTCCATGTAGTGAGTTGTCTGTCTGATCTCTCCGTGCACGTATCTTAATTAATTAATTTGGAGCAGTACATCAAATCAAACTGGCAGCTTTGTCAGAACCAGAACAGATGCATACAGTAGATGTGAACAGCGAACACTTTCAGCATCTTTTGTGACTTGTGGGTAATAAAAAATAAAATAAAACAGTCCACTAGCTCATTCATCTTGTCATTCTACGTCTGGAGGCAGGCTACTTTTTCATGGGCCACCCTGTACTTAATGGGGCCGGCGAGCATTCTGTTTGAATCCAGCAGTGCCGGATCCAGAGAATTCCGGCAGGCGTTTCTCTGCTGGAATATATGACATATGTGAAACTAGCCTTATTGAGCTCGCTGATATGAGGAACAGTTCCCTTTGCAGTGTTACTTAGGTCTGATCCCAGAAACTCTCCTGTTCCAGGTAGTAGTACTACTTACTAAAATAGTGTCCAATTTAGGTCTGATACTGTAGTTAACAAGCTTCCCCCCCCCCCCCCACTTCCTACATGCCACTCTTAAATGGAATCTGTCACCCTGACATTGGATCGTTATCTGCACTAATACATGAGTAGTACTGCAGATATGGAGTCCAGATCACTATATTTTTATTTTCCTACCGACTGCTGTTCCCCGCTGTCAGCGCTCAGAGCTGCACTGAAATGCATTGTCAGGACTGCTGCGCACATGAGTCCTCTCCATTATGTTAGAATAGCACTGCCGTCTGGACTGCGTATTTCAGAGCAGCTTTGATTGTTGACATTCAGGGAAAGGGGTAACGGTAGGAAAATAAAAAACTGTGATGTGGACTCCTTATCTGCAGTACCACTCATGTATTAGTCAGGGGTGCACCACCAATGAGGCCAGGTGAATGGATCGCCTGTGTCAGCACCAGGTAGGGGCGAGAGGGACAGCAGAAGGGCCATGGGCAATGAGCGCTTTCATTGTAGAGACGCTCATCTCTACATATTGAACTGCATTGCTGTACTCAGCACAGCAATACAGATAAATGCTGCGACGGCAGTGATGTCTCCCTGGCCCACCGTTCCCTCTAATAGGCTTTAGTCATAGTTCCAGTAGCCTATCAGAGGTCGGTGTCATCATTATCGCATTTTCTAAGCCGGGAGTTTCAGTTTTCGCCTCAGGCAGCAGAAAGGCTAGGTGCACCCCTGAAAATAGTCCAAAATCCGGGTGACAGATTCCTTTTAATTGACATCGTACAGTGCTTTACCTCTACCCTAGCTGCTTGTTGCCAAAGGGTTGGAGGACTATTTTGTCCAGTAAAATGATGGACTCCCTAATGGATGCATGCTGGATTCCATTATAGTCAATGGGTTCTGTCTGGTGTCATTTGGTTTATGTTCGAGATGCAGCACTTTTAGTTCTACTCCTATAATGGAGAAAAATTACAGAAATCATTAGCGGTGATGTGACTGCTGCCTTACTCTACAAAAGTGTTGCTGCTTAATTGTGTACAAAACCGGAATTGCAAATGACCCCCAAACAACGTAATGAAAGTGAATGTGGTCATGTCACGACCCACAAATTTCCATGACCACCACCCACAAGTCACCAGAGATTCAAACCTTCTGGTGACTTACGTATCATATCAACTTCTGGGTCACAGTGTGGCCATGTTTACCTTCATTATGTTCCATGAGGTGTCACCGTGTAGCCCTATCTTTATCTTTCACTGATCTGGTCTAACAAATACAGACAAACTTCCCACAAACAGTAAAACTGGTGGTCTAACATAGCTGGCAACCAATATCCTTTAAAGGGGTATTCCTATCTGAGACAAGGGGGGCCTATCGCTAGGATATGCCCCCATTGTCTGATAGGTGCGGGTCCTACCTCTGGTACCCGCACCTACAACAAGAACGGAGCGGGGAATGTGTTGGCCAGAGGACCCCTGTTTTCCCCGGGTCCGGCCATCAAGCATTCTTCGTGTAGTAGTAAATGGGAGTGCACCACGCTTGCTAGGCCACCCACCGCTCTCTATTCATTTCTACGGGGCCGACAGAAATAGCCGAGACAGTGCTCAGCTATTTTCAGCGGCCCCATAGAAGTGGATGGAGGGCAGCTGCACATGCGCAGTGTGCTCTCCACCACTACAGGGCAGAGGTGGGACCCGCACCTATCAGACAATGGTGGCATACCCTAGCGAAATGCCCCCATTGTACGAGTTGGGAAAACCCCTTCAACCCAAATCCTGTTAATGCTGGTTGCTTTGTATGGACACACAGCAAATTCTACACCATATGATCCATCCCATTTAATAAGATATATGATTAGATTGAAAGCTGTACATGGTGGGGCAGGCTACTCTCTCAATGAGTTTCGTTGTTTGTAAAGGTTAGTTCTAGATGCAAAGTTAGACCAATGTATTTTACATTCATGTGCTATTTCTTATTAGATAGCACACGGATCCATACAGGCCAATGGGGCTACTCACACATCTGGCTGTTTTTCATGGATCCATGTGTCCTATCCAAGGGTCTCACCACACATCCTAGTCTTGTCTGTTTTTTAGTCATTTCCATTGGTAGGAGTGGGGAGAAAATGGAATGCAAATGGAAGCTATTGGTTTTTTAACAATCCATTTTTTTTGCAGGTTGAAAATCTGATATGGCCAATTCATGATGCGTTAGGCTACAAGAACACATATGGCTATGTTCACATCACATTTATTGCTTAATGCAGGGATGCTCAACCTGTGGCCCTCCTGCTGTTGTAAAACTACAACCCCCACCATGCCCTGCTGCAGGCTGATAGCTGTAGACTGTATGGGAATGCTGAGAGTTGTAGTTTTTCAACAGCTGGAGGGCCGAAGGTTGAGCATGCCTGGTTTAATGCATGTTCTATGGTGCTTGTGTCTAAAGGATGCCTCTGATGGGTGCCATACAGCAGCTGTGACCTCCGACACCCATAGGGTTCCACTGTAAAGAAAAAAATATTAAATATGGAATTAACAAGTCTACTGCGCTATTCCATACAATGGCATCCAGTAAAAATAATCACGTGTTAAACACATACTATTTTAGGAGCTAGGCTGTATCTGACAGCTGGAGTTCTGCTACAATGGCTGGGCGATATTGCTGATCCAGGATGTTTAACCTCTTAGATGCCACAGTCAGTAACTGCAGCATTCAAGGGTTTGCCAGAGTGACTGCCACCCATTACCCCAGGGTCTAATAGGCAGCCTGTCGGTGTAAGACTGACAGGTACAATACAGTGCAATACAAAAGTATTGCAGATTATCCTACGGGAGATAAATGGATCATAAGTTCAAGTTCCCTAATGAGACTACAAAAAATAAAGGAAAAAAAAACAGTCACTCATTTAAAGGGATTCTGTCACCAAGTTTTAGGCTATAGAGATGCGGACATGCATGGCTTGATCGCCTCTAGCATGTCCGCAATATACCTGCCCTATAGGGCTGTGTGCTTTTATTTTCTTTAAAAAAGGATTTTAGAGATATGCAAATTAGTCTTGTAAGGTGCCCAAGGGGCTATACGAACCATCCTGGTGCCCAGCCACGCCCGCCTGTGAAGGAGCCCAGCACCGCCTATGTCCTCCGAATCTCCTCCTTTCATCACCGATAGATTGCCGTAATGTTGTGATGCGCGAGCTCGCGCATGCGCAGTGCCGGTGTGGTGTTCCTTCCCTGTGCTGGCATCAGCCTCAGGGAAGGAACTGTGCATGCGCTAGCTTGCGCATTGCGAGATTACGGCAATCTATCGGCAACGAAAGGAGGAGATTCGGAGGACATAGGCGGTGCTGGGCTCGTTCACAGGGGGGGCGTGGCTGGGCACCAGGAAGGTTCGTACAGGCCCTTGGGCACCTTACAAGACTGCTGTATGTGCAGTTGGCAACTGAAGTCATCTGTGTTGGTCCGATGTTCATATGTGTTACGTTTTAATATTACGTATTATGTTTTAATATTTGGAAATGGGCCTCTAGGAGCAGTGGAGGTGTTGCTGCTACACCTAGAGACTCTGCTCTCTCTACAACTGCCGCACCCTCTCCACATTGATTGACAGGGCCGGACATGATGCCCTGTCTATGAAAGTGGAGAGGGCACAGCATTTGCAGAGAGAGCATCTATTCTTATAGCTCTATGTTGTACCGTTCCTTTACTATTCCTAATAGACGTTTATTAATGAGTTGTTAGCAATGTGCAATGTAGATCTAGCTGGGTGCTAACAGTCGGGGGCCTGACCCTACACAGTCTAACATTATCCAATCAGTGCAGGGACAGACCCCCAACTGGAAACACGGGCAATTAAAAGGGGTTATCCGGGTTCAGAGCTGAACACGGACAAACCTCTATTTTCCCCCAGGCAGCCCCCCTGACTTAAGCATCGGAGCAGTTCATGCTCCGATGCTCTCCTTTGCACTGCACTAAATCGCGCAGGGCAAGGTCTCTTTTGTTTACAATAACACACTGCCGGGCAGAGGCTTCTGCCCGGCAGTGTGTCCGGTGACGTCACCGGCTCTGATGGGCGGGCTTTAGCGCTGCCCTAGCCGTTTTACTGGCTAGAGCAGCGCTAAAGCCCGCCCATCAGTGCTGGTGATGTCACCGGGCTCCCTGAGCAGCCGGAAGAAGAGGCTTCAGCGCTCCTGCAAGGGACCTGGTACGTCACCGAGTCTAAGAAAACTTCACTTCCGGCAAAGAATTTCCTATAAGAAAACAGGGCTTTAGAAACATGTGGAAAAGGTAGGACATGGATGCATGTTATATGTAGGTCTGTCTTGTACTCATGGAACAAAGTCCTCAATCCCGGACAACCCCTTTAATAATTTATAGAAGAAATAACAGAGGAGCTATAAGAATAGATGCTCTAGAATAGTTATTACATAAGGGAATGCATGGAGCTGCTGAAACAGACATGTCAGGAGCGGTGACAGGTCCAGGCGTTCAATTAATCAAGTTCCCGAGGTTCGCCCTTGTAATGTAATGCTACCGAAATGCAGGGTTATGTGCGGATAACATCTGTTTTTACAAGAATATTTGTGTAATTCATTTCCAGTGGTTTTCACTTGACAGTTTTGCATCAACCTGATAAAAGATATGAAAGACAGCGACTCATGTCTGCTGAGGAGAAGCATGGCTGCTCTTATATAACAGCTCTGAACATAGGACCTTCCTCCATGAGGAGAAGTGGCATTCGTGCCGTTCTGCATATGAATAGAATCTGTAACAATACCGTATCATACACGCCTGATCATCTCCAATACTAGTGCCTAGTAAAGTAGTATTAAAGATCAGCACTAAACAGAAAAGAGCACTTCTTTACAAAAAGCGATTGCAGATGGGGCACATTAGTGGCATAGCCTTCATGCCAAATGCCAGGACAACTGTGAGCAGCCGATAAAGGGACAGTCAGCACCTAGCCCTGCGAGGGGACTTTTTAGTAATGGCTACATATCCGCCAACTCTCTAATTAACCATTCCTAGTCCAAACAGATAAATCATTATTTTATTTAAAATAGCTTTTTATTGATTTTTATGCATTTAGATCAGGGATGCATGACCTTTTTTGGTCTGAGGACCATGCTGTCAGGCTGAATCAATCCCAAGGGCTGCAATAAAAGTAAAATGGCATTTTCATCTCAAACCTTTATGACATATCAAAAGTATATGCCATACATGTCTAATACCTGTCAGTTCCAGCTCCAGGACACCCACCTATGAGGAGAATGGGCATCAGGTGAGTTGCCGAATCAGATTAGTCATCACTCCCAAAAACTACAATGAATGGCCGCCTCTCCACTTCATTTACTCCTTATACTCCAGTACCACACGGGGATCAGATGACCTCCGTTCTGCCAGTATATGGGGGTCTCAGAGATGGCCACAGAGTGCAGTGTCCTTGGACAAATCCTCTCCGACACCGACAAGCAGGTGCGTGGCCAGATGGTCAGGGGTCTGCATGATGGCATTGCGGGCCACACGTGGCAACAGGTGATGGATCCCTGATTTAGTTGCATACTTGTATATACTGGGAACAGCCTGCCTGATCCAGCATAGCCGGACACTGCCAGAATGCCGTCCTGTCCCATTATCTATAATGGGGTCTGGCGGTGCTCTGGCCAAAATCTGGCAAATATGCAGAGAAACGATATGCAGTTGTTTTTGTCCAACCAATAGCTGGCATTCTTTGCCAAAACAGCATGCGGGAAGGTGTGCGACAGTGAGAAACAGGCCTTAGACAAAAGTGTCCATCCCTGCACCACATTTCCCATCCAGCCTGAGTCCGTGTGATAAATCTGGTGCAGGTCTAGACAACCTAAGTTTACGCTATAGGATTAGTAAATCTGCCCCATAGTCTAAAAAGCTTCCCTATTTCTTTACGTAAAATCATCTGTGTCAGTTGTGCCCGTCTATAAATGAGGAATGGTGGCGGAGTAGAGTAGAAGCAATTTCCCATACATCATTGGAACTGTACAGCGCGGAGGTAGACCGCAAAGCCCTTTATTAGGCTTTGTATGTAACAAGTGTTAGGATACGATATTTCTTGACTGAGTTGAAAAAGAAATTGCATACTTAAAATATATATCTCTTCAAAGACTACCAAAAAATGATTTGATGCTAATGCTATAACGCTGTTGCAAATTGCTGACTTTTCACAAACAAGAAAGTGCATAAGTATCGGACTGAGCAGCAAATGTGGAGAAGCAGAAAAGTAGGTTATTTGTCATATTAAAGGGACAAGAGAAAAAAAAAAAAATAATGAAGGTAAACCTGAAATTCAATCTTGCAGATGAACATCTAGATCAGCAGAGGGAGAAGCTTGTTCAGAAGATTAATATGAGCTGAAACACATTGTCCCTTGAGGTCAAGCTTCCTGTCATCCATGGCACTTTCATAGTTTCAGCACTAATAGATTGCATTTCAGGTTTAGAACATTCTATTTATTTGCTGCCGACAGATGCTATATAAAATCTAACCTGCTCAATAGTCAAGAATGGAGAGAATTGGATATTCATACAAATACACATCATTTTGTTTCTTATGTGTAGAGAAAACCATAATTTCTGGAAAAAAGGTAACATGAAATACCGTATTTTTCGCTTTATACGACGCACTTCCCCCCCAAAAAAGTGGGGGGGAAATGTCCGTGCGTCTTATAAAACGAATACTAGTGAGCACTTCCATTATGGAAGCGCTTACTAGTATGTATTAGAAGCGGGGAGCGAAACGCCACAAGCGCAGGTAATATTTACCCTCCCTGGTCTGCGCCACGGCTCCTCTTTAGCTGTCGTGCTCCCATCTTTCTGGCCTGCGATGCACTGTCCTGACCCCGTACAGCGTCAGGACGTAGAGCGCGCACTATGACCTGACGCTGCACACAGTCATGTGAGAGTGCAGCGCAGGCCTGGAAGATGGGAGCGCGACAGCTGAAGAGGAGCCGCGGAGCAGGACAGGTAAGATGATTTTTTATTTTAGTCTGATCTGAGGTCTGATGGGCTATTCTGAGGTATGGGGGTACTGATTGGCTATTCTGAGGTCTGGGGGTACTAATGGGCTAATCTGAGGTCTGGGGTACTGATGGGCTAATGCGAGGTCTGATTGGGGGTACTGATGGGCTAATCTCAGGTCTGGGGGTACTGATGGGCTAATCTCAGGTCTGGGGGTACTGATGGGCTAATCTCAGGTGTGATTAGGGGTACTGATGGGCTAATCTCAGGTTTTATAAGGTTCAGAGTGGGCTGATATGAGGTCTGATGAAAAATATTTTTTCTTATTTTTCTACTCTAAAATCTGGGGTGCGTCTTATCATCCGGTGCGTCTTATAAAGCGAAAAATACGGCATATACATACATATATAATGAAATACATCCAAACATATGAATTATATTTGCAACTAGCTGAAGGACCTGGCTTCGCTCGGGTATATTTAATCTATTTATATTAATGTTTGTGTGTGTTGTTAAAAGATATCAACACTATCCACTATAACAGTGACATCTACAGCACCCCGCCCCCAAAACAGTGACCTCCACAGCCCCCCACCGTGCCCCGTCCCTTAAAGTTGGACCTCTACAGCAGCCCACCCCCTTAACTTTGACCTTTACAGCATTCTTCCCCTTTAACAGTGACTTTCATAGCATACCACCCCCATGATAGTGACCTCCACAGGGGCCCGCCCCCTTAACAGTGGACTTTACTGGATCAGGGGGCGTTTCCTTTTGAACAGCTCACTCTGAGACAGCAGCACTGTACTGTCTGAGTGTGAGCTGCAGGGAGAAAGTCACCCTCCCTCTCCCTCTGCAGCTGACAGAAGTTGATTTTTACCTTGATTTCTTCAATCCCTGTCGGCTGAGGAGTGGAGGGGCGTGGCCTAAACAGATCGGGGCGTGGCTTAGCGGGACCTAGACGTTGATTTTTAACTTAATTTTTTCAATCTCAGTTGGCTGAGGAGTGGGAGGGGCGTGGCCTACCCAGATCAGGGCCGTGTCCTTTTGAACCGCTCACGCTAAGACAGCAGCACTGTGCTGTCTGAGTCTAAGCTGCAGGGAGAAAGTCACCCTCCCTTCCATCCCTGCAGCTGACAGAAGTTGATTTTTACCTTCATTTTTTTGAATCCCCGTCGGCTCAGGAGTGGGAGGGGGCGTGGCTTAGTGGGGCGGGTGTTTAAGTCTTTTGAGGGTGGACACATTGTGGCAGGGGGCGTTTCTGGGGCTTCTTCCTGCAAGAGTGACACCCCTCTGGGCACTTTACTGGCTCATTTGCATACCAAATAAACTGGATTTTCAGAGGATAAAAACATCAATTGCTGGAACAAAGGCACATCTTAAAATAAGGTACTAAGTGCTATTAGGCCATGGCTTTACTTCAATAGCAATTATCCTTGTGACAGATTTCCTTTAAAGCTCTCCTACAGCAGTGAAGATAAATGGCTGTGTTGTTATGGAAACACAGTACATTTGTCCATCCAGTTCGGCCTGTCATCCTGCAAATTGATCCAGAGGAAGGCAAAAAAAAACCTGTGAGGTAGAAGCCAATTTTCTTCACTTTAGGGGAATAAAAAATTCCTTCCCGACTCCAATCAGAATAACTCCCTGGATCAACGACCCCTCTCTAGTAGCTATAGCCTGTAATATTGGAGTAAAACTGTGTATGTGGAGGCTGAAGGACCGAGAGCTTCTATTGGCTGATAAGGGTCATGTGACCAAGCTTCCATTCGCTAATGTATTTTTTGGGAATGTCTCAGGAACGGTACGTCCTAGAGAGCTAAGACCTGATCTAAAACCTTCCCGGACACCTGATGTACCTGTGTGCCAAATTTCGTGATTTTAAATGCGACGGTGCGGATTGCTTTAGCGGATATACATACATACACACATACACTCAGCTTTATATATTAGATTGGTACATGGCACTATTGTGCATATGCCACCAATTTTATACTGCATGAATACAGAGGTGAGAAAACAATACGGGGTCTCCGTACGGGACCATCACCAGTAAATTCTAAATCTGCTATTTATTTTACTTCACCACTTCAGCTAGCAGATCGTAGGCTACCCCAAGGTGTTTACCAGAGCCTTCTGGGACCCAGGCTACGGCTATGGAGTATGGTGGCAGAATACAGGTGCAAGCTCACAGGCAACATACCTACCAGATGCCAGGGAGTAGCAGGAGGACAGAATAGAAGAATCAGTCGAAGCCTAATCAGTAGACAAGGAGTTAATTCAGAAACAAGCCAAGGAATCAAAGCCAGGAGAATCTGAAGAAGCCTACTCTGTAGACAGTAAATCCTGAAACAAATTGAGGTCAATACACAGAAAGGTCCCCAGAAATGTAGCACTGCTCTGAGCACAAAGAACAAACTGGAGCCAGGAATCAAAGAATCACAGGCACCGATAAGCAGTAAGTGCCTATTTAACTCCCCCACCTAGTCAGGGACCTGATTGGCCTGGCATCTTGGCTGGTCAGCGTGGCAGCCTTCCTGGAACTGCTGTACACTAGAACATTGCTGGGTATGTTCCTGACATGAGTATTTTTCTTGGATTCTTTTCTTGTAAAACTCCAATTACTTTTCCTTGCCATCTGCATAATAACCAAGCAAATAAAGTTCTGAATCAGAATAGTGGTGCTGCCAAAACAAGTAAATTATATGATCATAATATGAGATGCTTGATATGAAGACCTTTCTTTAAATGTTTGTAATGGCCAGAGGAAATATATGGAAATTAAAATAAAAGAGAAAAATGTCAGCTATCTATTCAGGACCAACAATTCTATCAATCTTTACCACAAATGTAAAACAATAGTTAGAAAATTGGAGGTAAGTGGTTAGATCATAAAAGTGAATGTCACTGCAGTGAGTGTGAACCACTGCGTCAACCAACAGATTTGACTGTGGGCTAAGGTCTCATGCACACGACCGTTGTGTGCATCCGTGGCCGTTGTGCCGTTTTCCATTTTTTTTCAAGGACCCATTGACTTTCAATAGGTCCGTGGAAAAATCGGAAAATGCACCGTTTGGCAGCCGCATCCGTGATCAGTGTTTCCTGGCCGTGAAAAAAATATGACCTGTCCTATTTTTTTCACGGCCAACGGTTCACGGACCCATTCAAGTCAATGGGTCCGTGAAAAATCACGGATGCACACAAGATTGGCATCCGTGTCCGTGATCCGTGTCCGTGATCCGTGTCCGTTTTTTCCTATCATGTCAATGGCAAACTTGACTTTTTTTTTCATTTTTCATGTCCGTGGATCCTCCAAAAAACAAGGAAGACCCACGGACGAAAAAACGGTCACGGATCACGGACCTACGGACCCCGTTTTTGCGGACCTTAAAAAAAAAACGTGTGCATGAGGCCTAAACCTGAGGGTGTTATCCTGGCAGTCCCCTGGTATTCACCCTTTAGCCCTATACAGGGATCTGGACTTTGCTGTAAGGGAACCATCAGGCCACTACCTCTTGGAGTAGTCTTTATGTGATTGACAGAGTTGCAGGACACAGTTGCAAGGGGTCAGGCAAAATTGTAGTCAGGACTGACGGAGTACATGCAATACGGTAACCTATCGGAGGTCAGGACAGGCAGTGTAGGAACAATACGGAGGATCAGAATACACTAAAGGGACAGAAAGTCAGTACATCGGTACACAAGCAGACCTTAACAGGACATCAGCAATTTAGGTATCCTATTGCTCAGGCACCCTCCCACAGGAAAAGGTGGCTTAAGTACCCCAATTTGAAATTTCAATTCTTTTCATTAAATTTTCTCAGCTAAACATTATTTTCTGAAAAGTCTACCGTCATATTTTATGAAGCATCTGTGTTTGAATACACTTTAAATTCTGTTATAAATATTTCCTATTTAACTGCATAGGAGACATAAGGCTTTGCTGGCAAGCATGCGACAGCCTGCGTGAAGGGACAGAGCATACCCAGCAGCCAGACCAGAGTCGGGACCGCCAGACAGAGTATACACAGCAGCAGCAGAGCCGATGCTGTAATAGTGAGCCTGTTCAAGCGCTAGACACCTCTACGTTAGAGGTATAGTGGTCTGCAGAGACTGTTGCCAGCAAGAGTAGACATTATCTGATTATACTGGGAGGTAGAGGTTTAAGGGGTATTCCAGTTATATAAAGTGGTCCTGACCTACTGCTGTACTCTATCTTCGGAACTCCCATAGAAATTAATAGAGCTGCTGCGTACATGCCTGACCGGCAACTCCATTCATTTCAGGGGGCTCCACAGGGTATGGGTAACCCCCGTTCTCATGATTGGTGGGGTCCCAGTGGTAGGGCTTTAACAATCTAATAGATATCCCCTTATTTCTGGATAGGAGATAACTTTACATAACTGTAATATCCCTTTAAGCTGTTCATATACATTAGATGTATGTGGGCTGAATGCGCTGAATTTGGCAGTTCCAGCCGACTATCTAATGTGTTTGGGGGTCTCCCAACTCTCTCCTGACAACAAATGTAAGGGGAGAGAAGGGTCAGGCAAGTTGGATTTCATCATTCAAAATCTTTTTGTTCTCAGTCAGATAAGCCGAGTTGTATTACAGCAGCCTTCTGCGCTTTTCCTATTGAGAACACATGCACTTTACAGGAGTTGTACTCACAGTAAGCGCCCCTCGCCATTTTCATAACTGTTTACCCAGTCCAGGCCTTACTATGGGTTATTCCCATCTAGGACATTAAAGACTGAGATGGGCCAAAACCTTTAAGTCGACCATGTATGTGTATGGAAAAAGTGGTCAGGAGAGATACATGTAGCTGTTGTCTGAACACGCGTTGAGCTGATAGCTATCTGATATGTATGGCCAGCCAAACGTTGGTCCATGTTTGGTGCTCTCATATGGGCAGTTGTAGGATGCAAGTAAATGGACTTTTGGCAAAAAACTGTATGCAGGATGGTGGCAAGGAGCTATGCTACGTGATTACATCTTATGTATGTTTCAGACTTTGGGGTAAATGTCTAGACGTGTCACTGATGACATGTATGTTCAACTGCAGGGACTGAGACATTCCATTCCCTTTCAGAATATAAAAGGTTCTTTGAGAACACAGTATGTGATCACTGTCAAAGCAAAATAAATAGTATCATAACTCAGAAATGAAGCCTCGGATCAACTAAAGAAAAACAGCGTTTTAATCAGGGGAGCCACAGCTATGTGGCTATGCAACTAGAGCTGCAACGAGTACTCGATTAAATCGAGTAATTCGACACAAAAAAAAATCCTTTCATTTGTGTCACGTGACCACGGAGCGGGAGGGAAGAGCTTGCTATTACTCCCGCTCCGTGGTCTCCCGCTGGCCCGCAATACTCACCTTTCCAGCAGGAGGCCTCCGGACACTCTACGGCACATCGATGGTCCTGCACTGCACTGACCTCCTGACGTCCACAAGCCGTGACCTGACGCGCTGTGCGACACCAGGCCCAGAGCAGCGCGGAACGATGGAGTGTCGGCGGCTCCCAGCTGGAAAGGTAAGTTAGTTACAGCGAGGGGGTGGGGGCGCGACTAAGGCCAGGCGCCTGGAGTGCACAGTATCATAGCAACCAATGACTCTGTGCACTCTGGGTGTCAGGAGGAGGGCAGGCTGCATGGACAGGTACAGCTCTGGGTGCTGGGAGAGAAGCTCTGTGTGGTGGCTGCAGCTCCAGCTTGCAGGGGACGTGTCCTTGAGATCCCAGGATAATACAAGAAAGGAAGTAAAGGTGCCCATAAATAGTGCCAGCTAGGGTGCCTACAATAAAAAAAAAAGGGTGTCAGAGTGCTTCTATGACTAGTGCCAGTTTGTGTCACCATATATGATGGCAGCTGGAGCACCCTTCTGTATAGTGCCAACCATAGTGCTCCCATGAATGGCTCCAACCAGAGAATCACCATGAATAGTTCCAGTCAAAAGGCCACCAGGAACAGTTCCCCCACAGTAACCTTATCAATAGTGCCAGCCACAGTGTCACCATCAATAGTGCCAGCCACAGTGCCCTCCTCAATAGCGCCAGTCACAGTGCCCTCCTCAATAGCGCCAGCCACAGTGCCCTCCTCAATAGCGCCAGCCACAGTGCCCTCCTGGCAGAATCACTGGTACTCAGTTACCATCACTGGAGGACATCTTCACTGCTCGCTGCAGCAACAGGGCAAAAATTATCTTCAGGGATCCAACTCACCCCGGCCACAGCCTTTTCATTCCCCTACCCTCTGGTAGGCGTCTTAGAGCCCTACATGCCTGCACCACTAGGCTGAAGAACAGCTTTTACCCCAAAGCAATCAGTCTCCTAAATGGTCGGAGATTATTGCCCCTTCCTAGGATAGAAACTACCACAGACTGAAAGTGACTGCTGCATTCATGACCCCATGATGACCTCTTGTCTGCAGTGGTGTTTGAATCAGTGTATATATACTCACAAGTACTTCCTACTTTGCTCTTGCTATATATATGCTGTGAACTGTGAATAGTAATGCTTTCTAGTGCAATGTTTTGTTTTTTTCTAGTGTAATGCTTTAGTTTAAATGTCAGTTCTTGTTCCCCTGTCCATGATATCTAGGATTGCTCCAAACAACATTTCATTGTATTGCACATTGTATTACATTGTATTGTACAGTGACAATAAAAGGCATCTTATCTTATCTTAATAGCGCCAGCCACAGTTCCCTCATCAATAGCGCCAGCCACAGTGCCCTCATCAATAGTGCCAGTGATAGAGACTATGACACAAGGGGGAGAGACAATGTCACAAGAGGGGGTGGAGCTGATGGCACTGGGTGGGGAGAGCTGAAGGCACCGGGGTGGGGGAAAGCTAAAGGCACCGGGGTGGGGGAGTGGAGCTGAAGGCACCGGGGTGGGGGAGTGGAGCTGAAGGCACCGGGGTGGGGGAGTGGAGCTGAAGGCACCGGGGTGGGGGAGTGGAGCTGAAGGCACCGGGGTGGGGGAGTGGAGCTGAAGGCACCGGGGTGGGGGAGTGGAGCTGAAGGCACCGGGGTGGGGGAGTGGAGCTGAAGGCACCGGGGTGGGGGAGTGGAGCTGAAGGCACCGGGGTGGGGGAGTGGAGCTGAAGGCACTGAGTGGCGAGAGCTGAAGGCACTGGGAGCTGATGGCACTGGGGTGAACGGAGCTGATGGCACTGGGGGATAGTGGAGCTGATGGCACTGGGGGGAACTGATGCACTTGGGCTGATCGCATAGGGGGGAACAAAGGGTGTTGGGGACTGATGGTAGGGGGTCTGATGAGTTTTTATACAGGAAAACAGTTTATTAATTCATTTTTTCTTATTAGAGTACTCGATTATTCGTTAAAAATAATTGATAGAATACTCGATTTCTAAAATAATCGTTTACTGCAGCCCTAATGCAAACAGTCGAGTAGGGAGGTTGCTGCTGACAGATTCCCTTTAAAGGGCTTTTTCCCACTGATGACTTATACTCAGGGTAGGTAATCAATATCAGGTCGGTGGGGGTCCAACTCCGACGCCCCGCCGACCATGCAATCGCTGCATCCTCTGCTCTCGCCGTCGACATTGCAGCAGTGAGAGGTGTAATTACAAGTATGGTGTCTCCATTTACTTCTATAAGAGGGCTCTTTCTGTTCAAGTAAATACTACTGAGCCATCCCATAAAAGTGAATGGGAACGCCATACTTGTAATTACACCTGCTCATCACTGCAATTGCTGAGGCGAGCAGGCAAACAGAGCAGAGAAGGCAGTGTTCACATGAGCGCTGCCTTCTTTTCATATAGCTGATCGACGAGGGGTGGTGGGAATTGGACCTCCGCAGATCTGAGATGGCTGATCTATCCTGAGGTTAGCTCATCAACAGTAAAAAGCAGACAATCCCTTTAAGTGGCCAATGTATAGCAGTTTTATTTGGGCACTGTACAGGGAGTGCAGAATTATTAGGCAAGTTGTATTTTTGAGGATTAATTTTATTATTGAACAACAACCATGTTCTCAATGAACCCAAAAAACTCATTAATATCAAAGCTGAATATTTTTGGTAGTAGTTTTTAGTTTGTTTTTAGTTTTAGCTATTTTAGGGGGATATCTGTGTGTGCAGGTGACTATTACTGTGCATAATTATTAGGCAACTTAACAAAAAACAAATATATACCCATTTCAAATATTTATTTTTACCAGTGAAACCAATATAACATCTCAACATTCACAAATATACATTTCTGACATTCAAAAACAAAACAAAAACAAATCGGTGACCAATATAGCCACCTTTCTTTGCAAGGACACTCAAAAGCCTGCCATCCATGGATTCTGTCAGTGTTTTGATCTGTTCACCATCAACATTGCGTGCAGCAGCAACCACAGCCTCCCAGACACTGTTCAGAGAGGTGTACTGTTTTCCCTCCTTGTAAATCTCACATTTGATGATGGACCACAGGTTCTCAATCGGGTTCAGATCAGGTGAACAAGGAGGCCATGTCATTAGATTTTCTTCTTTTATACCCTTTCTTGCCAGCCACGCTGTGGAGTAATTGGACGCGTGTGATGGAGCATTGTCCTGCATGAAAATCATGTTTTCCTTGAAGGATGCAGACTTCTTCCTGTACCACTGCTTGAAGAAGGTGTCTTCCAGAAACTGGCAGTAGGACTGGGAGTTGAGCTTGACTCCATCCTCAACCCGAAAAGGCCCCACAAGCTCATCTTTGATTATACCAGCCCAAACCAGTACTCCACCTCCACCTTGCTGGCGTCTGAGTCGGACTGGAGCTCTCTGCCCTTTACCAATCCAGCCACGGGCCCATCCATCTGGCCCATCAAGACTCACTCTCATTTCATCAGTCCATAAAACCTTAGAAAAATCAGTCTTGAGATATTTCTTGGCCCAGTCTTGACGTTTCAGCTTGTGTGTCTTGTTCAGTGGTGGTCATCTTTCAGCCTTTCTTACCTTGGCCATGTCTCTGAGTATTGCACACCTTGTGCTTTTGGGCACTCCAGTGATGTTGCAGCTCTGAAATATGGCCAAACTGGTGGCAAGTGGCATCTTGGCAGCTGCACGCATGACTTTTCTCAGTTCATGGGCAGTTATTTTGCGCCTTGGTTTTTCCACACGCTTCTTACGACCCTGTTGACTATTTTGAATGAAACGCTTGATTGTTCGATGATCACGCTTCAGAAGCTTTGCAATTTTAAGAGTGCTGCATCCCTCTGCAAGATATCTCACTATTTTTGACTTTTCTGAGCCTGTCAAGTCCTTCTTTTGACCCATTTTGCCAAAGGAAAGGAAGTTGCTTAATAATTATGCACTCCTGATATAGGGTGTTGATGTCATTAGACCACACCCCTTCTCATTACAGAGATGCACATCACCTAATATGCTTAATTGGTAGTAGGCTTTCGAGCCTATACAGCTTGGAGTAAGACAACATGCATAAAGAGGATGATGTGGTCAAAATACTAATTTGCCTAATAATTCTGCACTCCCTGTATGGTGATTTCATTTGGATAATGCATGGAAGTGTTCATGACAGTATGGTAGAACAAGTGGAGTATGGCGCTTTTCCAGTATTTAAAAGATAGCGATATAGACACTCAACCACAAGTAGTTCTACAAATAGAGGAAACAGTTTGAAAGTCAGTGCAGAAATAACAGAAGAATGAGTAGCTCAGTAGACAAGAAGTTAATGCAGAAACAAACCAAGGAGTCAAAGCCAGGAGACTGAAGAAGACTATTCAGTAGACAATAACACACGTAGTTCTACAAATAGAGGAAGCAGTTTGAAAGTCAGTGCAGAAATAACAGAAGAATGAGTAGCTCAGTAGACAAGAAGATAATGCAGAAACAAACCAAGGAGTCAAAGCCAGGAGACTGAAGAAGACTATTCAGTAGACAATAACACACGTAGTTCTACAAATAGAGGAAGCAGTTTGAAAGTCAGTGCAGAAATAACAGAAGAATGAGTAGCTCAGTAGACAAGAAGATAATGCAGAAACAAACCAAGGAGTCAAAGCCAGGAGACTGTGAAGAAGACTATTCAGTAGACAATAACACAAGTAGTTCTACAAATAGAGGAAACTGTTTAAACGCCAGCGCTGAAATGATATTCAACAACATGTAGAGGCCATAGTCACAATTCCTGGTCTGAAAGATGGATCCAAATGGCTCTGCAGGTCTGTGAATTCAGCATTTACTGTTTTGGTTAACCTTTTAAAGTTTTGAAATTGGGGCTGATGTATTCAAGGGGCATGACTACAACAAACCAATATCTGCTAAATATGACGTTGAGACATTTTGCTCAGCACAAAATCACTACTTTGCCATTTGGCTCTTCAATTTATTCATTCCTCAGGTAAAGGCCTCATGCACACGACCGTATGTGTTTTGTGGTCCGCAAATTGCGGATCCGCAAAAAAAAGGATGATGTTCCGTATGGCATCTGTTTTTTTTGCGGATCCATTGTAATAATGCCTATCCTTGTCCGCAAACTAGAAAAAAATAGGACATGCACTATTTTTTTGGCGGAGCAACGGAACGGACATACTGATGTACGCGTTTTTGCAGACCCATTGAAATGAATGGGTCCGCATCCTATCCGACAAAAAAAACGGAACGGACACGGAAACAAAATACGGTCTTAAATGAACTTCGGAAAAGTCTGCCACCATATTTTATGAAGCATCTGTGTTTGACTACTCTTTCCTCTTCCAATTCTGTGAAAAATATTTCAGATTTAACTGCAAAAGAGTTAAATAATTTAAAAAAAGCCAAGTTCTGTATGGGAACGAAATCCTTTCGTACATGACATTATAAATCCCACATGAAAATTCAGCATGTTATTGAAATTTCCAAGTAGCTTTGAATTAAGACTCTCCTGGCACACACAAGCATACAGTACTTATGCGAGCTCTTAGCCAAACGCTAAAATCAAGGGCACTTATATAACTACTACAGTTAAATTACATCGCACATTATCGAAGAGAGAAAGAGGCAAACTCTGTTATAGCATAGCAGTCAATGAGTGTGGAAATAATACACCACAATTTATAGGAACCTATCATCAAATAAGAAGCCCTTAAACCGCCACAATAGCGTTATATAGGATGAAAAAATAAAGTAGCAGGCGCTACCTATAAAGTCATGTGAGCGGTCATACAGCCCTGCCAAGCAAGCATCTACAGCAGTATCTGGCGCATGTGCAGTGAGATGAGGCCTTGGATCCATCTGTGCATTGAACATGAGCTGGATGCCATTGGAGCTGCCATTAATTGAATAATACATACTGGAGTTTCTTGGAGTTTATCACAATTTCTGTGTTTTTGTTTGTCCATCTGCTTTTTGAGAATTGACCACAGGTTCTCAATGGGATTGAGATCTGGTTAGGTTCCTGGCCATAGAGCCAAAATGTCAACGTCTTGTTTGCTTTGTGGCATGGTGTGTCATCATGTTGGAAAAAACATTGTTCATCACAAAATTGTTCCTGGATTTATCCTTCAAAAGCCTTTGCCTCAGTGTGCATGCAGATGAACTCACACCTGTCTCCTGGCATATCTGAGCAAGCTCTGCACTGGTGGTGACACGACCCGGTGGTGCATCAATAATCTGACAACACCCCCCGCCCCCCCCTATCTGGAACGTTGTCAGTAATCCTTGGTAAATCCCTATAGGGATGGAGTATGGTTTAGTGTTCCAGCTTGGAAAGCATTGACATCTAGCCATAATACATTCCCCCTACTTCTGAGTAACCAAGACGCTGATCTTGGGAGACCTTGGACTCGTCACTTCCGGCACGGAGATAGGAGCTGAAAGTATGCGTTCCGCTGGCTGGAAGTGACATATGTGGAAAGTGACTGCATTACTATTACCATTATTATCACCAGCATTCGCTACTGTACATACTTGTATCAAGTAACTGCGCAAAATTTGTGCCCCACCCTGATCACTCAGTGAGTATATATATCAGCACTTTCTGATGCTTAAATTATTATCAGGATGCCCTCATCATTACTTTATCCACCTTCTTACTTTGGTCCCCTGAAGAACCAATGATAACAAATATTGGGGAAATACGTTGGGATTTTATTTTTTTTTACAAAGTTTATGAAGTGCTCATCCAGGGCCTTACAGGTGACATCAGAGGGTTTAGCCACGAAGAAGTGGGGTCGCCCATTTCGGGGCAGGTGCTCTGCTTGCAGGTAGGGGTAGCCGCAGGGGAAATCTAGGGACAGTTTTATCTCCCGACCTCGTCTTCAAGGTGACCATTCTTCAGTTGATACCCGGTAAAACTGAACCATGAGTAATAAAAGTTAACCGACTTGTCTGGTTGAGGCTGCACGTCAACATATGTGCTAAGATGCACCAGAGCTGATATTGCTACTGGATATGCTTTTAGTTTATCTTTTGGTTCCCACATATGCCCGTGGCCATGATTTATTTTGCTTAACCAATACTTAATCTGCGGGTTGTTTTTTTTATTTTATCTGTATGATCATTAAAAGTTACGTTTTAGAGTTTTTTTTCTATACAGTGAAATTTTATTATATCCCTCTCTATGGTACCCGCTGTCTGTGATGACCCGACCCTCTAGCTGAATCTTCTTTAAGAGATGGTTGTGGCACTTGCTGGACTCTCTTGTGCACCCTGAAGAGTTCTTCAAAGTAATGAACTTCTCTCCTAGAAGTTCTCAATAATCCAATAAATAGTTTATTTAGGTGCAGTCTTCCAATCAGCAATGTCCTTGCTTGTGAAGCACTTTTGATGCAAAGCAATGATGACTGCAAGTGTTTTCTTGAATGTAACCATGGTTAACAGAAGAAAACAATGATTCCAAGCAGGACTTTCGAAGCAACCAGTCTGCTCTTCTAATTCAGTGATATCAGCTGCCTTGTCAATACTTTCTCCTATGCTAACTGAAATAATGTTAGCAGGTCATTTTGTGGCGGGGCTGAAATGCAGTGGAAAGAAATAGGGTTTGTGATTAAGCTAATTTTCATGACAAGGAATGACTGCAATTAATTGCAATTTATTTGATCACTCTTCATAACAATCTAGAATTAATGCAAATTGCTACCATAAAAAAAGAAGTAACAAACTTTTTGGCCGCAACTGCCATATTTATATTCTGTTTAGGATCTTTTAGGTTTAGTGAACATGTTCTAACATGTACAACTTGCATTAAATTCTCTAACGGCTGTGTGTTGATCTTGAAACATTTTTCATGATAGAAATCTATTGGCAAAATGGAACTTTTTTTAAAACTTGCCTCTAAAACGAAGCAACATACTAATCAGTACGTTTAAGAAGTATAAAATAAATAGAGGTACCAGCGCTGGAATAAAGAGGAGGGGTGGTTTTATACAGTTAAGCTATTAAAAAGTACCTGTTCCGCTGAGGTGATAGCTCGATGTTGATAATTTGTAAGGCGAATATTCAATCCATCGATGTTGCGGGGTAAATCGCAGTGCTTCCTACGCGTTTCGGAGCCTGACGAAGAAGCCTGTAGGCTTCGAAACGCGTAGGATTGCTTTTGGGTCTCTGGAACTTACCGTAGGACCGCTGTGACGTCACACTCCACGCTCCGGAATCCCATACCAACTGGCTCCTTCGCGCGCACGCCAGCCACCGGCCGGGGTGGTGCACGTGCTTTGAGGTTGAGCAAGAAGCACTACGATTTACCCCGCAAAATCGATGGATTGAATATTCGCCTTACAAGTTATCAACATCGAGCTATCACCTCACCGGAACAGGTACTTTTTAATAGCTTAACTGTATAAAACCACCCCTCCTCTTTATTCCAGCGCTGGTACCTCTATTTATTTTATACTTCTTGCATGTTTTACTGGATCGGGGCAGCCAACATCCATTTAGGTACCTAGCACCGGCTCTGTTTACCAATTGTTTATAGAGTTAACTATCCAGCGACAGCGCAGGCACAACCACATTATATATATTTAAACAGTACGTTTGACTAGGTTTATTTCACTTATATTTCTTGTCTCAGAAAGTTTACATTGACAACAGAATGAAGAATACAATTCAGAGAAGCATGTCCTAGGAATAATTCTCACTTCTCATTCAGCAGAAAGCTAAGAACAATAGCCTGCATTTATTTATCAGTTTTAACTAGTTTTTGGTGAAATCTGCGCCCTAAATTTTTTTTTAACTACACTCCGCCTAGTAAATCATGGCTGCTTGATTACATAGTAACATAGTAACATAGTACATAAGGCCGAAAAAAGACATTTGTCCATCCAGTTCGGCCTGTTATCCCGCAAGTTGATCCAGAGGAAGGCAAAAAAAAAAAAAAAACCCTGTGAGGTAGAAGCCAATTTTCTCCACTTTAGGGGAATATAAAACTTCCTTCCCGACTCCAATCAGGCAATCAGAATAACTCCCTGGATCAACGACCCCTCTCTAGTAGCTATAGCCTGTAATATTATTAAGCTCCAGAAATACGTCCAGGCCCCTCTTGAATTCCTTTATTGTACTCACCATCACCACCTCCTCAGGCAGAGAGTTCCATAGTCTCACTGCTCTTACCGTAAAGAATCCTTTTCTATGTTTGTGTACAAACCTTCTTTCCTCCAGACGCAGAGGATGTCCCCTCGTCACAGTCCTGGGGATAAATAGCTGATGGGATAGATCTCTGTACTGACCCCTGATATATTTATACATATTAATTAGATCTCCCCTCAGTCGTCTTTTTTCTAAAGTGAATAACCTTAATTTTGATCATCTTTCAGGGTACTGTAGTTGCCCCATTCCAGTTATTACTTTAGATGCCCTCCTCTGGACCTTCTCCAGCTCTGCTATGTCTGCCTTGTTTACAGGAGCCCAGAACTGTACACAGTACTCCATGTGTGGTCTGACTAGCGATTTGTAAAGTGGTAGGACTATGTTCTCATCACGGGCATCTATGCCCCTTCTGATGCAACCCATTATCTTGTTGGCCTTGGCAGCAGCTGCCTGACACTAGTTTTTGCAGCTTAGTTTGCCGTTTATTAAAATTCCTAGATCCTTTTCAATGTCAGTGTTACCGAGTGTTTTACCATTTAGTATGTACGGGTGACTTGCATTTTTCCTTCCCATCTGCATAACTTTACATTTATCAGTGTTAAACCTCATCTGCCACTTATCTGCCCAAGCCTCCAATCTATCCAGATCCCTCTGTAGTAGTATACTGTCCTCATCAGTGTAAATTACTTTACACAGTTTAGTGTCATCTGCGAAAATTGATACTTTACTATGCAAGCCTTCTACAAGATCATTAATAAATATATTGAAGAGAATAGGGCCCAATACTGACCCCTGAGGGTTGACTTGATTCACTTTTCAATGAGTGGGGTCCAAAAAATGTGCTTTTAACAGTACTGGACCTGAAGAATGCGGCTCAGGTAGGGCAGAAGCTGCAGGTACCCTATGCTAAACATCCCATCCCCTTCAGTTCCTCACCACATAGAGAGCAATGATACCAGAAGAAGTACAATACAGACCAAAAGTTTGGACACACCTTCTCATTCAAAGAGTTTTCTTTAGTTTCATGACTATGAAAATTGTAGATTCACACTGAAGGCATCAAAACTATGAATTAACACATGTGGAATTATATACATAACAAAAAAGTGTGAAACAACTGAAAATATGTCATATTCTAGGTTCTTCAAAGTTGCTTTGATTACTGCTTTGCACACTCTTGGCATTCTCTTGATGAGCTTCAAGAGGTAGTCACCTGAAATGGTCTTCCAACAGTCTTGAAGGAGTTCCCAGAGATGCTTAGCACTTGTTGGCCCTTTTGCCTTCACTCTGCGGTCCAGCTCACCCCAAACCATCTCGATTGGGTTCAGGTCCGGTGACTGTGGAAGCCAGGTCATCTAGCGCAGCACCCCATCACTCTCCTTCATGGTCAAATAGCCCTTACACAGCCTGGAGGTGTGTTTGGGGTCATTGTCCTGTTGAAAAATAAATGATGGTCCAACTAAACGCAAACCGGATGGAATAGCATGCCGCTGCAAGATGTTGTGGTAGCCATGCTGGTTCAGTATGCCTTCAATTTTGAAAAAATCCCCAACAGTGTCACCAGCAAAGCACCCCACACCATCACACCTCCTCCTCCATGCTTCATGGTGGGAACAAGGCATGTAGAGTCCATCCGTTCACCTTTTCTGCGTCGCACAAAGACACGGTGGTTGGAACCAAAGATCTCAAATTTGGACTCATCAGACCAAAGCATAGATTTCCACTGGTCTAATGTCCATTCCTTGTGTTCTTTAGCCCAAACAAGTCTCTTCTGCTTGTTGCCTGTCCTTAGCAGTGGTTTCCTAGCAGATATTCTACCATGAAGGCCTGATTCACACAGTTTCCTCTTAACAGTTGTTCTAGAGATGTGTCTGCTGCTAGAACTCTGTGTGGCATTGACCTGGTCTCTAATCTGAGCTGCTGTTAACCTGCGATTTCTGAGGCTGGTGACTCGGATGAACTTATCCTCCTCAGCAGAGGTGACTCTTGGTCCTCCTTCCCTGAGGCGGTCCGCATGTGAGCCAGTTTCTTTGTAGTGCTTGATGGTTTTTGTGACTGCACTTGGGGACACTTTCAAAGTTTTCCCAATTTTTCGGACTGACTGACCTTCATTTCTTAAAGTAATGATGGCCACTTGTTTTTCTTTACTTAGCTGCTTTTTCTTGCCATAATACAAATTCTAACAGTCTATTCAGTAGGACTATCAGCTGTGTATCCACCTGACTTCTCCACAACGCAACTGATGGTCCCAACCCCATTTATAAGGCAAGAAATTCCACTTATTAAACCTGACAGGGCACACCTGTGAAGTGAAAACCATTTCAGGTGACTACCTCTTGAAGCTCATCAAGAGAATGCCAAGAGTGTGCAAAGCAGTAATCAAAGCAAAAGGTGGCTACTTTGAAGAACCTAGAATATGACATATTTTCAGTTGTTTCACACTTTTTTGTTATGTATATAATTCCACATGTGTTAATTCATAGTTTTGATGCCTTCAGTGTGAATCTGCAATTTTCATAGTCATGAAAATAAAGAAAACTCTTTGAATGAGAAGGCGTGTCCAAACTTTTGGTCTGAACTGTATATTACAGTGTACTACAGGGAGTCACCTCATATCATCTACATTTTGGACCTCAATATCTTATATATTATGTGAACGGAGACCACTGGGAATACATGGAGGTCAAAGTTACGGTAAAGGGTGCAGTGCAGAAGGCACCAGCTGCGGGCATACAGGGGGCATGGCCCAGCCCCTAGTGCTTGTCCTGTAAGCTCTGCTGCCAGCGGGATGTTCTTATCAGCAGCTCAGCGGTCTGACATGAGGATGGAAGAAGGTCCAGGTCCTAACTCCTCCCAGCGCTCTCTCTCCACTCTTACTTCCGCTACCCCACAGCCTTCTACTGAAAAAGTCAGTATTGAACCTAACTGGGTATCAAAGTATCGAAAAATGTATAGACACTTCTATACCTGGTGCAATCCTAATTCAATACATGTTCCAATAATCCTGTCAGAAACCTGTACTGCCATGAACGTTGCTGGAAACCAGATGGGGAATAAGGCCAGGTCTAAACAAGTGTATTACGGACATATAATGCATCTGTATTTCAGTTTCACACTAGCGTTCGTCGGTCCGCTCGTGAGCTCCGTTTGAAGGAGCTCACGAGCGGACCCGAACGCCTCCGTCCAGCCCTGATGCAGTCTGAATGGATGCGGATCTGCTCAGACTGCATCAGACTGGCGGCGTTCAGCCTCCGCTCCGCTTGCCTCCGCACGGACAGGCGGACAGCTGAACGCTGCTTGCAGCGTTCAGCTGTCCGCCTGGCCGTGCGGAGGCGAGCGGATCCGTTCAGACTTACAATGTAAGTCAATGGGAACGGATCCGCTTGAAGAGGTCACCATATGGCTCAATCTTCAAGCGGATTCGTCCCCCATTGACTTTACATTGAAAGTCTGAACGGATCCGCTCAGGCATCTTGCGCACTTAGAAAATTTTCTAAGTTATTAATGCAGACGGATCCGTACTGAACGGAGCCTCCGTCTGCATTAATATGATCGGATCCGTTCAGAACGGATCCGATCAAGCGCAAGTGTGAAAGTAGCCTAACCTTGTCCAACCGCAAGTTTACAGACCCCCAAGTTACAGCTTTATAGGGATCTATGAGGCGGTGAGTTTAGGTCAGACCCATAATCCGGATAGGTGACACATGCAAAATGTGGAAGTGTCTGTAATACATTTGAGTGGACCCCGTCTTACAATAGGAGAAAACTCACACTGATTGACAGGGACATGGGAGGAAGGAAAAATAAGGAACATGTTTAGTTTATATGACCATGCAGGCTTGTAGATAATAAAGGGTTTTCCCAGTCCCTCAATTTTTTATACGAAAAGCTTATAATGCAATAAAATAATAAAATTAGAAATACTCAATCTCCTGCCACTCCTGTGCTGATATATCGTCTCCACTGAGGTCAGTAATTGGCTGCAGCGGTCACATGTCATGTTGATTGGTCATAGCTGGAGCAGGGTGAAAAACCACTGTGGGGAACCCAGAAATCCCAAATAGATTGCATTTTGAATACATGTCAAATTGATATTGACACATCTAAAGAGGTAGACTAGAGCCAAAATGTGAATCAGCGCCAGGCTGCCAGCTCTTGAAACCTCCCCTGGCATAATATCCAATACTATTCAGAAATATAATTTGAAACTGAAAAATAAAATACATGATAAACATTTCAAATTGCACACATTTGTCTTCCCGGCAATATCTATTATTAATTAAATACATGTTCTCTGCAACCAAAACAAGGATAATGACATGAATCAAGAGGCAAACAGAAAAATGTGACAGCAACGGATAACAGAAAGGAAAAAACTATTTATTTGCTGACTATATTTTATACATTTGTCTCATCATGAAGACAAATTATCCTTTAAAAGGAAAGTCTAGGCAAATATAGATCCCTGAACATGCTATGCCGTTACTAGCTGAAGCTGCCCAACACTGACCTACTCCTCTGGGCACTCTGCTCCACATACTGTTAATAGGTCCATTTTAGATACTTCCTCTGCCATTTGAACACAGGGAACATTACCTGTAAGGCTGGGTTCACATCTGCGCTTTTACACTCAGGCAGTCTGTTCTGGCGGTGGAACGGACTGCCGGAGTTTACTGTATCTGGCAAAGCCGGATACAACCGTGCACTGCCAGTTCTCATTCACTGTAATGGCATCTGGCAGCTTTCCGCCATATATGGCAGTTTTCGGGCGGAGAAAGAATGTTGCGCGTAGCATTTTGTTGTCCGGCAGAAAGCCGACATATACGCTGGATACAGTGAATTCTGGCAGTCTGTTCTTCCATCGGACCATGCTGATGGAATTATGTGAAGCCAGCCTAAGGGGCAGAGAGCTTTCAGAATTAAAGGGATTATCCAATCCCTATAATGACTTCCAGTATGCGCCATCCCCTCCTCTAGAGCATACTTATCTGCTCCCCAGCACCCGCGTCCCTCCGGATCCCTGCACGGCCGCCGCTGCATCTCGTGTCACCTACAATGCTAAGGAGGCTGGTCACCGTCGCGGCCTGCTATTGGCTGCTCCCCCTGTCACCTGAAAGTTTTGATCCGCGCAACGGGGAGATGCAGCAGTGCAGGGATCCGGAGGGAAGTGGGTGCTGGGGAGCAGGTAAGTATGCACTAGAGGAGGGGCCCGGGCATTCTGGGGGTCATTATAGGGATTGGATAACCCCTTTAAAGGGGTTATCTAACTGTAAAATTTTATCAGACCCCTTTAGATGTGGCCGGACCAGCGGTGGGGTTCACTGGGTCCCAACTCCATCATTCCACGGCCTCCTCCGCAGCTACTACATCTCTTGGAATCAACGTCCTTGTTGACAGGGTCACACCTGACCACTGCAGCCAATCATTGGCCGCAGCGGTGACATTTTAGAGAGTGATATATTAACAGCTTATAGAACGCTATGGAATTGGTCCAGGTCATTTATATCTGGGGACGGATCCCCTTTAATATTTTGTCGTTTACCTGTCCAATTATCCTTCTTTTCATTTCTGCGTATCCCTGGTGTGTCCATGAGCAGCAAGCTGCAGTGCAATGGCTCATTAGAGAAGCAATCATCATGCTTTGCTGTGCACTTACTGGGTGCTGTATATCATGGGAATCCACAGACAGAATTACCAAATCATTATCTTCTAACCTGCTACACGTTGAACTGAATAAGTCATTTAATTGAAACATTGGCCAATCCGACGCTTATCAACAGCAAGGAAACAATATCCTTGTAATTATAGAAGAGCAAACAGTGTCAACCTCAATCTCATCATCTGCTCCCAGATCTGCCTCAGTGCTCACTGCAACAGTCTACATCCAATTAACCATACGAGTGCTGGCATTTATCGCACAAAAATGATTGCACGATGGTTTTAAGCCTTCATTCATAGTTGAACCAGTGCTTGTAACCTTTTATTCAGTTCATTGCTGAGGCGGGTTGTTTTTTAAAGGTAATATTTTGATATGCTTATAATTAGCATTCTACTTGTATTACGGTGTCTCATATTCTGGGGACCCTACAGAATGTGTAGCGGAGGTTTTACATTATAGGGGCACCCTGCTCATGCACCTGGCCTGGAAAGTACTCAAAATAATTGTTTTTTAAAGTGTACATACGGTGCTGTGAAAAAGTAGTTGCCCCTTACAGATTTCTTTTGTTTTTGCACATTTGTCACACTTAAAGGGGTATTCCCCATCTCAGACAATTTGCGGGTCCCACCGCTGGGACCCACACCTACAACGAGAACGAAGCGGGGAGCGCTGTGGCTGGAGGACCCCAGATTTCCGTCCACCACCAAGCGCTGCTTCCATACAAGTGAATGGGAGCGCACCGCGCATGCACGGCCCATGCTCCCATTAATTTATATGGGGCAGACGGCAATAGCCGAGCCAACGCTCAGCTATTTTCGGCGGCCCCATAGAAATGAATGGAGGCAGGCTGCGCATGCGCAGTGCGCCCTCTTTTCATTTCCCTGCTCCATTCTCATTGTAGGTGCGGGTCCTATCGGTGGGACCCGCACCTATTAGACAATGGGGGCATAGCCTAGCGGTATGCCCCCATTGTCTGAGATGGGAAAACTCCTTTAAATGTTTCAAATTATCAAACAAATTTGAATATCAGACAAAGATAACCTGAGTAAATACAAAAATACTGTTTTTAAATTATGATTTTATTTATAAAGGGAAAAAAAGTTACCCCCTTGGCAGCAACAAATGCAATCAAGTGTTTGGGTTAACTGGCAATGAGTCTTTCACATCTCTGTGGAGAAAGTTTGGCTCTTTCTTCTTTGCAGAATTGTTTTAATTCAGCCACATTGGACAATATTTGAGCATGAACGGTTTAAGGTCATGCCACAACATCTCAATCGGATTTAAGTCTGGACTTTGACTAGCCCACTCCAAAACCTTCATTTAGGTTTTTTTCAGATGTGGACTTGCTGGTGTGCTTCGGGTCATTGTTCTGCTTCAGAATCAAAGTATGTTTGAGCTTAAATTCACAAACTGATGGCTGGACATTCTCCTTCAGAACTTTCTGGTAGAGAGCAGAATTCATGGTTCCATCAATTACAGCAAGTCATCCAGGTCCTGAAGCAGCAAAGCATCCCAGACCATCACACTACTCCCACCATGTTTGACTGTTGGCATGATGTTCTTTTTCTGAAATGCTGTGTTCGTTTTACGCCAAATCTGGTGGGACACACACCTTCTAAAAAGTTCCACTTTTGTCTTGTCAGTCCACAGAATATTTTCCCAAAAGGTTTAGGGATTACCAAGATGTTTTGGGCAAATGGGAGACGGGCCTTTGTGTTCTTTTTGGTCAGCAGTGGTTTTTGCCTTGGAACTCTCCCATGGATACAATTTTTGCCCAGTCTCTTTTTTATTGTTGAATCATGAACACTGACCTTAACTGAGGCAAGTGAGGCCTGCAGTGCTTTAGATGTTGTTCTGGGTTCTTTTGTGACCTCCTGGATGAGTTGTCGATCTGCTCTTGGAGTAATTTTGGTAGGCCGGCCACTCCTGGGAAGGTTCACCGCTGTTCCACGTTTTCTCCATTTGTGGATAATAGCTCTCAATGTGGTTTGCTGGAGTCTATTCCTTCACCGGATTTATCACCCAGCCAGAGCCCCTGTGATTAATCTGGTGCAGGTCTAGACTGCCTGTCTAAGTTTACACCATCTACAGGATCAGGAAATCTGGGCCAATGTGTTTCAATATTGTACCGATCTTCAACATGACAGCAGTATTTAAAAAGACTTTGATGGTATTAACAGCATTAAGGCTACATTACAAAAATGCGTACCTCAATACAAAATTGCATATTAAAATACATTTATAAAATATAATATATATATATTCACACAATAAAAAATGCAATACTATCAAAGTGTATGTTTGTAAAAGCCAACTACAATAATATAGCATATGTAAATATGTCAATCAACACGGTTATGACTTCTGAACGGGAGTAGCTGTGCGGGACTACAGTCGTCCCTTTTACTTCATTTGTGCATTTTATAGAGGTTCTTTATTACATGGTTGAGTGGTATTCTAAATAGGCTCCTGCTTATGAAGTGCTCCCCTGCTTGTACATGGCATGGAGGTTGTACTCATGTCCATGCCATGGCGGCACATGGAGTGATGTACAACTATTACTATGGAGCCCTTGTATGCTTTACAATGCTTGTCAGGTGCCAGATGTACATTCTGCTAGACCAGATGTCTACTTTCCATAACCTACCTATTATACAATATCAGCATGTCAAAATCAGGGCTGTGGAATTGGGAAGCCCTGCTAGTTATCACTGTTTTCAGATAAATATAGGCCTTTTAGAACATAGCATATGATACATATGTGGATAGTCAGATAGATCGATAGATCAATGTGACTCAACAGCCATGAATACAGCAATTATATACTCTTTCAGCCATGTATGATAAAATAATTTCTGCTCATTAAAACAAAAAAAATCATCTACCCATAGTTCAGTAACTTGAATATGAATACACTGTACTCCTTAACTGTGCTCTTGAGTTACAGCATGTGTTATAGCAAAGCACTACATTTACAAATATGGAGGCTTCAGAGCTGAAATCTCCCAGCATTCTGAAATGTTCAATGTCTGCACTAAACACGTTCTGATGATTTGCATTTTAGAAAGCACATTCTTCATACCAAGCAATGGTACAACTGTCCCACAATGTGGGCTCAACTGAGACAGGAATTTCTAATAAGAACCTGTGAATGTAGTTTTTTTTTATTATGATACTCTCTTTGTACATTCTGTCTACATATTAAAGAAGGCTGAACAATTACAATCTTTTTAAAAAGCTCAAAATGGTGTAAGAGAATTGTAAGGGATCGTTTACTTTTAGGGAGTCGCCATCACAGATTACTTCACCAGACAAGGGTAGAATGTCCAAACTCGGATGTTTCAGCAAAACAGGTTATGAAGTCGCAGCTTCAACTCATCGCGTGTGACAGCCACACAAAATAATAAACACTTGCCCGTCTAGGCTCTAACTAAACATATGACGTGTCTCTCTGACTCACCTATACATCACAGTTCACACACTGTCTCAGGTGCGGCTTTCTCAGCCCAATAGTCCAGCAGCCTCCAGGCTGTAGCAAATACATAATCTAAACATACTCCACTAATCCCCCACTGCTCCCACTCTGATGCTTCCTGGTTTCCCACTGGTCTCTGCTTGCTGGTTCCTCTCGACAATGTGGTCAATCACCCTGGCTGAGGCAGGACAGCTCTGAAGCCAGTGATTGGCTGAGCGGACATTTCCTGTGTTTGGAGAGGGACAAGAAACCGTCAGGGGAACCAGAAGTCATTAGAACAGACGAAGCAGAAGATCGGTAAAGTGAGTATGGCTTCTTTTAGGCTCAGACTGGCCCACAGGGGAACAGATGAATCCCGGGTCACCCGGGGAGGTTGGGGGGCGGATTGGAAATCTAAAGTGTCCCTAGAAAAAAAATACTTAAAAGTGGCCCATGTTGTACGAGGGTCTAAATTGACAGGAACAGGGGCAACAAAGGTAGGGGGGTCAGCAATATCATAGCGCAGAATACCACATACCACAGTGCCGCACAATATATTGCCCCAAAAGCTGTCCCTCTGAGCTGACCATCAATAGCGGCCATTCTCCTTCTCTTCCAGTTATCTCTGATTAAGATATGGAGCAGGGGGCTTAGATGCGGGACATAGTTGAATTCAGGAGGGCATGTCACTGGCTGGGTACATAAGAACCTGATTCACACAGCGTTAATTACCAATGAGAGCTTATTATGTAACCAGCCAGCAGCAGAGATGGGGGCTTGGGTGGCCCCCTGGGAAATTTCCCTGTAAAAACTATGGCCTATCCGCCCCTGAGCAAGATGGGCTCTTAGTGCCCCCATCCCATACATAAGAGGTACATGGCACAGTAGACTGACTGCACTACTTACAGATACCAGCCTACGTTTGTATAAAACTGGGTATATTATTTAATAAACCGCCCAGTTTATTATTACACACACATTGGGTGGTGGAGGAGACCTCTAGGTACAGAGAGGCCAGCCAGTATCATCTTTCCCCAGGGAAGTCACTGCAGCAAACCCCATAATCCAGCGTCTTGTAGTGTCCTGCTACTGCTGTGTAAGCAGGTAATATCTGTAATATCAGGTAGTAGTTGTCCATAGCAACCAATCAGATTCGACCTTTCATTTTTCACAGTTCCTTTGGATGAAAGGTGGAGTCTCATTGGTTGCTATGGGCAACTAAGCCAGTTCTACTTTACACCAGTTTGATAAATCTCCCCCGTTAACTTCTTTAATGGTCAACCAATAGTTAATCGCTCTCCTCTAAATATATACAATTTATAGCACAATCATGTAACAAATCTAACATTTAGTATAAGTATTTATATACTATCTATCTAATATCTTCTACAGTGTATCCATCTCCTATCAACTATCTAATATATCCTATCTCATATCTATCTCATACTATCTATCTATCTATTTAGCTAATATCTTCTATCAAATCAAATCAGCTTTATTGGCAGGACTAAATACATTTTAGCATTGCCAAAGGAAGTGGGAAATAATTGGGTAGGGTGGGGGGTGGGGACACGTCCAGGGTGGGGGTATAGGAGTCCATGGTATATCAGGCTCCTCTCAGTCTATGGCAGGCAGTAATATATTGTGCTGCTATACCCGCTATGCTCTCCACTTCTATCATCTATCTATTTTTCTATCTAATATCTTCTATCTATTATATATAACGTCTAATTCTCCATATTCTCAGAACTGATACCATCAGTAAGTGACGCTATAATAAGTAGCAGGTAAACTATCGGGTACATTTATGAAACTGGTGTAAAGTAGAATTGGCTTAGTTGTCCATATCAACCAATCAGTTTCCATCTTTGATTTTGGACAGCTCCTTTGGAAAATGAAAGGTCGAATCTGATTGGTTGCTATGGGCCCCTACGCGAGTTCTACTTTACACCAGTTTGATAAATCTTTCTTTGCCTCTGAAGGCCTATGTATGCATTTTCATATTGTTAGTAACAGACACTTCGGGGTTAATGAATGACACCACTTGGTCTGCATACTGTCATCCAGATTCATGGCATTACCTGCTATACTACAAAAGTCCAGTGGAATGAAGTGCGGCAGAGGTGGTGGATACCAGAGGAGGACTCTTTAAAGGGTTTCTGTCACCAGAATTAACCCTATTACACTAGCTGACATTAGCGATGTGCTAATGTCAGCTGAACCTAACTGGCCTACTTTTATCTATGCCCCCGTTACTCCAGAAATATAACTTTTATAATATGCTAATTAGCCTCTAAAAGCAGGGGGGGCATTGCCCCTGCTCCTAGAGGCTCCGTTCTCCCACCTCTGGCCACGCCCTGTTACACCAGATTGACAGGGCCAGGCAGCCTTCACCTCCAACTGCCGACCCTGTGCGCTGGAGAAATCTTGTGCCACTCAGTATTCGGCGCAGGCGCAGTGAGGCAGCCGGCAAGCGCCCTTCACTCACTGTGCCTGCGCCGAATACTGAATGGGACGGCGCAGGCGCGAGATTTACACAGCAGACAGGGCCAGCAGTAGGAGACCAACGCTGCCTGGCCCTGTCAATCTGGTGTAACAGGGCGTGGCCAGAGGTGGGAGAACGGGGCCTCTAGGAGCAGGGGCAACGCCCCCCCTGTTCCTAGAGGCTAATTAGCATATTATAAAAGTTATATTTCTGGAGTAACGGGGGCACAGATAAAAGTAGGCTAGTTAGGTTCAGCTGACATTAGCACATCGCGAATGATGACAGAAACCCTTTAAGATACGGTCTGCCATCGCTCCTGCACGGAGTTAATAAGAGCTAATGCTTAGTACCCTTGATATATCTAGGTCATAGTGTCTGACAGGATGATGTCAGAATGTGAAGGGCGCTCGTCCAATCTAATACGGGTCTATATTTAACCACATACAGTAATATTAATGAAGTGGCGGACCGGTATATGGATAAATCAGCCGCTTCGGCTTTACATATATTAACATTTCTCGATTAATCTGGGTTTCCTTCCACTGCCAGCATAATTTGTGCATTTGAGTAAGAGCCCCCCGAGCTGAGCCTGGATGGGAAGACGGCGAAGATTTCCCTTCTGGCTAATGTGCATTTATACAAATCAGCGCCCGTCTCCCCAAGATTCCTATAAATGTGTTGAGATATACGGCGTGCACGCTGCATGACCAGGTTTATCAGCACACAATAGGGCCGTCTACAAGTCTCCATCTTCCCTGATAAAGGACAGGCAGGAACTGGTCTCCTGTGTCTTCAGCATTCCAGCGGGGAAGCCAGGTGTATCACACAAAGCTCTCCCCGGATCATCTGTCCTGAAGAGATAGGAGGCTCTGCACCTACATGAGATCAAGTCAATTCACCCAGTAGACAGATCAATGGTCTCAAAAGGAAGCCCCCGATCCCGATCCCGCTCACGGCCAAGAGACGCTGCAGGCAGTCGGGCTTTTCCCCTGCAGGTGAAATGTAGTATTACATGATGACTAATTAGATCAGGGATGCCCAACCTGCGGCCCTCCAGATGTTGCAAAACTACAACTCCCAGCATGCCAGGACAGCCTACAGCTATCAGTCTACAGGAGGACATTGTGACAGCTGGAGAGCCGCAGGTTGAGCATCCTTGATTTAGATGAATGGTCGTGTAATACAATGACTCATAAAAAGGACACCTAGCAGAGGACCTCCCCCCACCATGATGTCCATATGCCGTATTAGAGAATATAGACAGGGCATCCTGGTGCAGGTAGCTCCGTGGTTAGCATTACGTTCAAATCTGACCAAGGACAACATCTGCATGGAGTTTGTGTGTTGTCCCTGCGCTTTGTGGGTTACCTCCCACGCTCCAAAGACATATCATTTAGATTGTGAGCTCTACTGGGGGCAGCAAGAAATAGTAATGGCTGTAAAGAGCAGCAGAATATATGAGCGCTATATAGGTGATAAAATAAAAATCTTCATGAGACAATCCCAAATGGGCCAGGCTTATTCACGGTATGTAAAATAATACCAGGGAATGTCCTCTTTTCATTAGGGTCTCCTCACGTGGTGAGATTTGCAAATGGTATATTAAAAAATAAGATCTCAAATTTAAAGGGGGAAGCTACATTAAATGTCATAAAATAACACAACGTCATACCCCTTCTCTCCAGCGCTGACATCATCTTCTTGGCTGGATGTTCAGTACACGCCTTGTCACCGTGCAGCCAATCACCGGCCTCAACAGTATATGGGATGTGACTGCCGAAGCCAGTGATTGGCTGCAGTGGTGACCTGGTGTGTACAGAATGTCACTGCTGCAGCCAGGAAAAATAAAACCCAGCAGGGAGGACTGGATTCCGCGATCTGATATCATAAAACACTTAAGATACAGTGAGTTGATCGGGGAAGCCGCGGCCAGCCCAGGAGATCTGGCAGACACATGGACCGTGTTTCCTGGGACGATCACGGTCGTGTGCATGAACTCATAACAATATTTCTGGATTTTCTCCACAGCAATAAAATGAAGCAAAGGATTTTGCAGATTTCAAACATCCCAGCGGTTGCTCTACTAATCTGTCATTAAGTAGGGAGATCTATAGTTTGTGAATGGTGTGCTGTGGAAGCCTGTAATCTGCAGTGTATTCCACAGAGAGACTTCAATTCTCCCTAACCCTAAGTTCACACCTGAGCGTTTTACAGCGCGTTCAAACGCGCTGTAAAACGCTCAACACATGAAAACCAATGCTTCCCTATGGGAATGGTTCTCACCTGGGCGTTTTACAGCGCGTACGATCGCGTCAAACGCGCGTTTACTATTACAAAAAACGCACATAAAAATGCGCGACAAAAACGCGTGTAAAACGCGCATTTGAGAAACGCTCAGGTGTGAAAGCAGGGTAATACTCTGCTCCATTAGCACAATTCACACCAGGTCTCGGGGGCGCTATCTGCTTATACGTCTGAAGAATCTCCTAGCATTTACACCACCACGTGCATAGACTTAACCCCTCAATGACCGGTATATGTTGGCCTCCACCTGTATTCCAAAGCGTAGCCGACTATAAAAACAAGTGAATAGAGTAAAAACAATACCGCCTAGTATACATTTCTATAAAGGGCTTATAATAGGTGATAGCCCACCAGTTATGAGAATGGGAGTCCCTGTGTGAATGGAGATTTGTTGCGCATGCGGGACCACCAATCCGTTAATTTCTAGAGAACTGAGAGACGGCCAAGTACAGCGATCAGCCATTCACACACGAGACTCAGGGACTCCCGTTCTCATGATTGCTGGGGGTCCCAGGGGTCAGACCCCTAGAGATCATTTATCATATGTCCTGTGGATAGGAGATAGATATATATATATATATATATATAGTTAAAGGGGGTGTCCAAATGTTTTATACTAAGATCCAGCTGCCGGACCACGCCAATCAGCTGTTTAAGGAGGATGCGGCACTGCTGTGAGCGCTGTGCCTATTATTAAGCCACTGGCGTAACGTTCATCGGTCACATGACCTAGGCGCAGCTCAGTCCCATTCAAGTAAATAGAGCTGTGTAGTAATACTAAACAGAGCCGCTATACAATGTACAGCGCTGTGCTTGGTAAGCTGTGAGAAAGGAGCAGCGCTTGCCTAGTACTGCAACCTCCTCAAACTGCTGATCGGCAGGGGTGCAGCACCAATGAGGCTAGGTGAGGCGATCGCCTCAGGCAGCAGCAGGTTAGGGGGGCAGCGGAAGCACCATGGGCAATGAGCGCTTTCATTGTGGCAAAGGGATTAGGTTAAGAACCTGTATTTCAGGCAGCAGAAAGGCTCGGTGCACCCCGGAGGTGGTGCTGGGTGTCGGACCCCTGCTGATCTGATACTGATGATATAAAACCCCTTTAGGTGGAAAACCCTTTTAGGGTCCATTCACAAGTCCGCAGAATGGGTCCGCATCCGTTCCGCACTAAGTTGGCATCACTCAATGCCATTACTGACGCAAGACTTCCAGTGACAAATATCACCCTAGATGGAAGTTATTTCCAAAGAGGGGACAGTCAAAAAAGCACAAACAATTACTGTAAACTCCAAGCGATATGGCGCGGCGCTGGTAGAGACATCTCATATAATAGATGATTGGTACAAGTTCACACTTACTATGATGAACTCCTTCCACAGATATTCTCACTGCACAAGGAAACACGGCAATCATTCATCAGCAAGCTCAGGATGATATCAGCTCACCATTCATGAATGGCATTAGGAGGCAGCGCCGTAGAGGCCGACGCTACTATGCATTCCAGCGGCATTAACCCCTTCTGCTTACCTTAGTCAGCTGCGCGATCTTCTTGCTCATCTTAAGGTGCAGTTCTGCGGTGTACTCCATACTCAGTCCAGCTTGATGTGCCATCACCCCCGGAGAGGAGGGCACGAACTTGGCAGTACTGGTAGAAGCCCCTCCGCCGTAGTAATGCTGTTGCTGATGCCAGCTCATCCCTGTCGCCATCTTCACGTCTTCCAATCCTTTTTTACCTCCCCCCTAGGAAACAGTCAGGGAGGGTGAGATGGTGATGACACTCCAGAGGCAAGACAGCCACAATGGTATAGGAATTAGGACAGAGCAATGTGCTGATGTGCAGCCTGAGGATGTGCCTGTGCACAGTGACTGAGGCAAGCACTGCTTCCACTCCCCCTCCCAGCACACAGGCACAGTCAGGATGAACATCCAATCAATGAGCAGAGAAATACATGGAGGGATGTGTGCTCTGTCACATACAATTTAGCAGATTCATGTATATGTGTATGTTCATAGATGGTGGACTATGTGCAAAGGGTTATTTAAAGGGGTAGTCCAGAAACTCCCAGCTACCACCGTACCTTATTGTGCCCTTTGTCCCCTGCTGTGGCTTCTCTCTCCTGCCTGTCCTCCTAGTGTGGCCCAGCGGTGGCCGATATGCAGGGGAGCTCAGCAGGACGCTTCTCCGGGTGCGCGGGGAGCAGAGAGCTCCCGGCTGTAGAGAGCGTCTGCGCTACCATGGCAACGGCGCGCCATAGCAGCGAAGCTCCACCCCGAGGGGTAGAGGGAGGTCTCCTCTGACGTGTGGGCGGGGACAAACACACGGAGACGCGCTTGACAGCGTGAGGGGCGGGGGAGCGGTGAGGCGGCCATAGTGGAATTGGACATTGACAGCAGTGCGTTATGCTGTGACTGGCTCTGTTACCGACATGTTACCTTTTCTTTAACCTCTGGCAGTAGCGTTTCCGCATTGCGAAAGTTGTACCTTTTTTAAAAGTTTTTTTTCTTAGCTATTTGGGGGCTTGTTTTTTGCGGGATGGGTTGTCATTTCCAGTACCAGCATTCTGGGGCAATTTGCCGTGTAATCTACCTTGTGGTATAAATGGCACGATAACTTTATGTTGGGGGTGGGTACAAATGCAGCCACACCAAACCTATATAGTGTTTTATGTGTTACTGCTGGAGCACAAACCAGACCATATCTTAGCCCCTTCCTGACATCTCATATGTTAGATGTAGGGGTCAGCACATCCCAATGCGCAGGGGCACGTTGCTTGTGGCTGCAAATGTATATCTGAAAAACATCTAGTGCAACAGCACTCTACAAAGCAAATAAAGTACAAAAGTAGATTACATTGCAAATGCTATGCTAATAACTTAGAGATGCTTAGCAAATAAATTTTATACAAAATCATTTGAGCCCGTCTGCCGCACGCCAAGGCGATCTCTATAAGACAGGTTTTTCAGATATGTTAGATGTAGGGTCAGCCTCTTAGGGCTGTTTCACACGAGCGGATGCCGTGCGTGACATCCGCTGCGTGAATGACAGCCAAGACCCAATGTGGACAGCAGAGGCACGGAGCAGTAACATGATTGATAATGCTCTTTGCCTCTCTGTGATCTCTTTACTACGAAATCACAGTGAGATAAAGTTGTCACCGTGATTTCATAGTAAAGAGATCACAGAGAGGCAAAGAGCATTATCAATCATGTTAACGCTTCTGCTGTCCGCATCGGGTCTTGGCTGTCATTCACGCAGCGGATGTCACGCACGGCATCCGCTCGTGTGAAACAGCCCTTAACGAATCATGCAGTACATGTACAGCACTATGCACCTACAATTGTATGGCTTTCCGTTTGCGAGATCCGTTCAGGGCTCTCTCACAAGCGGTCCAAAACGGACCAGTTTTGCCCTAATGCATTCTGAATGGAAAAGGATCTGATCAGAATGCATCAATTTGCCTCCAAACAGTCTCCATTCCGCTTTGGAGGCGGACACCAAAACGTTTTGGTGTCCGTCTGACAAAACTGAGCCAAACGGATCCGTCCTGACACACAATGTAAGTCAATGAGGACGGATCAGTTTTCGCTGGCACAATAGAAAACAGATCCGTCCTCCATTGTCTTTCAATGGTGTTCAAGACGGATCCGTCTTGGCTATGTTACAGATAGAACAAACAGACGGTTGTATTATCTGAACTAGGGGTGCACCGAAATTCCGGTGGCCGAAAATGAGCCTAATCCATTTCGGCCGATATTTGTACATATCGGCAGAAAATAGCGGGGAGGGACTGGGAGGAGGAGCTGGGGGCCGGTGCGTTCACTGTGCTCGGGCCCCCAGCTCCAGTAGTTATAAAATGTGTACAATTAATAAGGATTCTATTCATGAGGCCCCCTCTGCAGTAGAACATTCAATACAGCCACATCCTACTCACAGGGCTGTTATCTTAATGCTGGCCGGCCGGGCAGACGAGCGGCAGCGTCACGACTGACGTCATGTGCCCGGCCTACTTTCTGAATGAAGGAGGCGGCGCAGGCATGTGACGTCAGTCGTGACGCTGCCGCTCGTCTGCCCGGCCGGCCAGCATTAAGATGACAGCCCTGTGAGTAGGATATGGCTATATTGAATGTTCTACTGTAGAGGGGGCCTCATGAATAGGATGCTTATTAATTGCACACATTTTATAACTACTGGAGCTGGGGGCCGGAGCACAGTGAACGCACCGGCCCCCAGCTCCTCCTCCCAGTCCCCCCTCGCTATTTTCTATTAATTGTACACATTTTATAACTAGTCTGTACTGGAGCGGCAATGGGTGGGGGGGGGGGGGGCTGTGGATGGCACTGTTATGATGTGGGTGGGGGTCTGTGGATGGCACTGTTATGAGGTGGGGGGGGTCTGTGGATGGCACTGTTATGGGGTGGGTGGGGGTCTGTGGATGGCACTGTTATGGGGTGGGTGGGGGTCTGTGAATGGCACTGTTATGGGGTGGGTGGGGGTCTGTGGATGGCACTGTTATGAGGTGGGGGGGTCTGTGGATGGCACTGTTATGGGGTGGGTGGGGGTCTGTGGATGGCACTGTTATGGGGTGGGTGGGGGTCTGTGAATGGCACTGTTATGGGGTGGGTGGGGGTCTGTGGATGGCACTGTTATGGGGTGGGTGGGGGTCTGTGGATGGCACTGTTATGGGGTGGGTGGGGGCCTGTGAATGGCACTGTTATGGGGTGGGTGGGGGTCTGTGGATGGCACTGTTATGGGGTGGGTGGGGGTCTGTGGATGGCACTGTTATGGGGTGGGTGGGGGTCTGTAGATGGCACTGTTATGGGGTGGGTGGGTAATATGATTTATTAAATTCATGAAAAAGAATTATTAATAAAATCATTTAAAAAAAAGTATTTTAAAAGTATTTGGGCAAAAAGGCGGTTTCGGTTTCGGTCAAGGGGCATCCTGAATTTTCGGTTTCGGACCAGAATTTTCATTTCGGTGCACCCCTAATCTGAACGGATCCGCACCAAACGCGAGTATAAAAGTAGCCTTAGGTATCGCAATTTTTTTTTTTTACCGTTTTCCAATACAAGACATGGTAAATTAAACGGTGGCATTAGAAAAATGTATCTTGTCCCAGAAAAAAAAAAGCTATGGCTATGTGAATGGAAAAGTAAAAAAGTAATGGCTATTGGCACAGGGGGGGGGGGGGGGGATTTAACCCCTTAGTGACCAATCCTGTTTGGGCCTTAATAACCAAGCCAGATTTTAGAAATCTGACATGTGTCACTTTAGCAGAGAATAACTCCGTAAAGGTTTTGCACATCAAAGTAAGGGTCCATTCACACGTCCTTTGTTTCTTTCCTGATCTGTTCCGTTTTTTGCTGAACAGATCTGGACCAGATCTGGACCCATTCATTTTCAATGTGTCCTGAAAAAAATCTGACATTGTGCTGTCCGTTTTTTTTCAGGACCCATTGAAAATGAATGGATCCAGATCTGGTCCAGATCTGTTCAGCAAAAAACGGAACAGATCAGGAAACAAACAACGGACGTGTGAATGGACCCTAAGGGTCCATTCACACGTCCTGTTTTTTTTCATCCTGAAAAACGGTCCGTTTTTTGCGGATCCGTTGTTCCGGAAAATGTTTCCGTATGTCATCCGTTTTTTGCGGATCCGCAAAAAACGGAAACATGTATACATTTCAATAATCAAATAAAGTTGTTTGGATTTCTTTGAAAAAAAATTGAAAAAAAAAAAAAAAAAAAAAAAAAATAATTTGTTATGTGTTTCCAGGAACGGAATCCGCAAAAAACGGATGACATACGGAATGACATCCGAATGGCATCCGTTTTTTGCGGATCCATTGACTTTGTATTGTACCAGGATCCGATTTTTCAGGACAAGAATAGGACATGTTTTATATTTAAACAGACATGTGGAACGGAACAACGGAAACGGACAGCACACATTGTGCTGTCCGATTTTTTCCAGGACCCATTGAAAATGAATGGGTCCAGATCTGGTCCTGATCTGTTCCTGAAAAAACGGAACAGATCAGGAAAGAAAAAACGGACGTGTGAATGGACCCTAATTCTGACATTGTTTTCTCGTCACATTGTCTACTTAGGTGGTAAAATTTTACCAATAACATATGCATATCTTTATTAAAAAATTAAAAAATCTATGAAAATTTTTAAGAATCTGCATATTTTCCTACTTGCAATATATCACATACATAAATACTACTCAATATTTTTATCAGAAATATATTTTCACATCTTTATTTTGGCTGCACTTACAAAAAACTTTTACTTTTTTATTTATTTAGGAGACTTGGGGTACTTTCACACTAGCATTAGAGGATTCCGGCAGGTAGTTCCGTTGGCGGAACTGCCTGCCGGATCTTGCAAACGGATAGCATCTGACAAATGCATTGAAATCCTTGTGCAAATGGATCCGTCTGACAAATGCATTGAAATACTGGATCCCTCTCTCCGGTGTCATCCGGAAAAACGGATCCGGTATTTATTTTCTTTGCACTTTTAAAGGTCTGCGCATGCGCAGACCGGAAAACCGGAACTGTTTTTCCAGAACACTTCATACTGGATCCGGCATTAATACATTTCAATGAAAATTAATGCCGGATCCAGCATTCTGGTAAATGTTCCGGAATTTTGGCCGGAGAAAATACCACAGCATGCTGCTGTATTTTCTCTGGCCAAATACTGTAAAAGTGACTAAACTGAAGACATCCTGATGCATACTGAACAAATTGCTTTCCATTCAGAAATGGATAAAACTGAAGCCGATATTTGGCCCCTAGGACGGAACTCAGTACCAGAAAACTTTAAGGGGTTGTCCGGGATTTACGAACTTTATTCCATGCGTACAAGACAGACCTACATATAACATACATCCATGTTCTACCTTTTCCACATGTTTCTGAAGCCCTGTTTTCTTATAGTAAATTCTTTAATAATGGAAACCCTATTAAAGGATAGGATTGTGGAACATCTAAAATCCCATGGATTGCAAGATGAAAAACAACATGGGTTTACTTCAGGGAGATCATGTCAAACAAATCTTATAGATTTTTTTTGACTGGGTGACTAAAATAATAGACGGTGGAGGTGCAGTAGACATCGCATATCTAGATTTTAGTAAGGCTTTTGACACTGTCCCACATAGAAGACTTATCAATAAACTGCAGTCATTGAGCATGGACTCCCATATTGTTGAGTGGATTAGGCAGTGGCTGAGTGACAGACAACAGAGGGTTGTAGTCAATGGAGAACATTCAAAACAAGGTCATGTTACCAGTGGGATTCCACAGGGATCTGTACTGGGACCAATTTTGTTTAATATCTTCATAAGTGATATTGCAAAAGGCCTCGATGGTAAGGTTTGTCTTTTTGCTGATGACACAAAGATATGTAACAGGGTTGATGTTCCTGGAGGGAAACGCCAAATGGAAAAGGATTTAGGAAAACTAGAAGAATGGTCAGAACTCTGGCAACTGAAATTTAATGGGGATAAGTGCAAGATAATGGACCTGGGGCGTAAAAACCCAAGGGCAGAATATAGAATATTTGACACAGTCCTGACCTCAGTATCTGAGGAAAGGGATTTAGGAGTAATTATTTCAGAAGACTTAAAGGTGGGAAGACAATGTAATAAAGCAGCACGAAATGCCAGCAGAATGCTTGGATGTATAGGGAGAGGTATAAGCAGTAGAAAGAGTGAAGTGCTTATGCCGCTGTACAGAACACTGGTGAGACCTCACTTGGAGTATTGTGCGCAGTACTGGAGGCCATATCTCCAGAAGGATATAGATACTCTAGAGAGAGTTCAGAGAAGAGCTACTAAACTAGTACATGGATTGCAGGATAAAACTTACCAGGAAAGGTTAAAAGACCTTAATATGTATAGCTTGGAAGAAAGAAGAGACAGAGGGGATATGATAGAAACTTTTAAATACATAAAGGGAATCAACAAGGTAAAAGAGGAGAGAATATTTAAAAGAAGAAAAACTACCACAAGAGGACACAGTTTTAAATTAGAGGGGCAAAGGTTTAAAAGTAATATCAGGAAGTATTACTTTACTGAGAGAGTAGTGGATGCATGGAATAGCCTTCCTGCAGAAGTGGTAGCTGCAAATACAGTGAAGGAGTTTAAGCATGCATGGGATAGGCATAAGGCTATCCTTCATATAAGATAAGGCCAGGGACTATTCATAGGATTCAGATATATTAGGCAGACTAGATGGGCCAAATGGTTCTTATCTGCCGACACATTCTATGTTTCTATGTTTGCCGGAAGTGAAGTTTTCTTAGACTCGGTGACTTACCAGGTCCCTTGCAGGAGCGCTGAAGCCTCTTCTTCCGGCTGCTCAGTGAGCCCGGTGACATCACCAGCACTGATGGGCGGGCTTTAGTTCTGCTCTAGCCAGTAAAACGGCTAGGGCAGTGCTAAAGCCCCCCCATCAGAGCCGGTGACGTCACCGAACACACTGCCGGGCGGAAGCCTCCGCCCGGCAGTGTGTTATTGTAAACAAAAGAGCATTTTCCCTGCGCAATTTAGCACAGCGCAAAGGAGAGCATCGGAGCATGAACTTTTCCGATTCTCAAGTCAGGGGGCTGCCTGGGTGAAAATAGAGGTTTACCTGGGTTCAGCTCTTAACCCGGACAACTCTTTAATGAAAAAAAATGTTAAGTACATATTTTTTCCTGCAACAAGTCATCCAGCACCTAGCCATGCAGTCTGCCTTTACAAATATTTGTGAAAGAATGTCTCGTTCTATAGAGCTCACTGAATTCCAGCGCGATACTCTAATAGAATGCTACTATTGTAGCAAGTCAGTTTGTGAAATGTCTTCCCTCCTAAGTATTCCACCATCAGCTGTGAGTGGTATTATCATTAAGAGGAAGCATTCAGGAGCCACATTAACTCAGCCATGAAGACCATGTAAAGTTACACAACGGGGTCAGTGAGTGCCGAGGCACATAGGGGATAATTTATTAACAAATATAATTGGTGTATATTAGGTACAGATTCTGTCGCAAAGGTGTTTTGCTGCAGAAAAAATCTGCGACTTCCCCCACTTCCGTGCCGCTCACGCCAGTGCCGAGAGGGTGTGGTGTGGACGTATGTGTGGGGTCATCTTCATCTGGCAGGGAAGTAATAATGACCTCAAAACATTCGTACAGACCCTCAATCAAAACAATTGGAACATTAAACTCACACTAGAATCAGACCCGACTAACGCAGTTTTCCTAGACCTCCACCTCAACAGCGAAAACAACACTATCTCCACCAGCACACACTTCAAAAACGTAGATGCCAACAGTTTCCTAGATTTTAACAGCTGCCAATACTATAAATGGAAAACAAACATACCTTATAGCCAGATGAAAAGAATAAGACGCAACTGCACAAACACGGATAACATGAAAACACAAATAGAAACCCTAAGCCAAAGATTCCTACAAAAAAGCTACCCCCCACAACTCATCAAAAATTCCAAAAAGAAAATCTCACGAATAGACCAGAAAGAAAGCCTCCAACCTAGAATAAAAGTAACCAAAGAAACTCCATTCGCACCAGGATTAATCACCAGATACAACAAAAACCACCAAGCAATTAGACATATTTTAACTAAACACTGGTCAGTATTACTAAAAGACCCCATCTTAGGTAAAGAAATTCAGAAAACACCAAGACTTACCTTCCGAAGAGCCAAAACCCTTAAAAACATCCTAGCCCTGTCATGCCCAAACAAACACACCGAAAAAACCATGACACAGACAAAAATCAACAAACAAACATCAGAATCCAAGGGATCTTCAAAATGCGGCGTAAAAAAATGCAAATGCTGCCAGATGATGAAAACAGCAAATAAAGAGATAGACATTCCACTCCCCATAGGCAAAATCACATTCTTACAACAAATGACCTGTGCCAGTAGAAACGTCATTTACTTACTCCAATGCCCCTGCAACATCTATTACGTTGGCCGCAAAACACAAACCCTGAGAGAACGTATGAACGAACAAAGATCAAACATAAAAAGAAAAATCATGACACACAGCGTCTCACGCCACTTCACACTAGCACACCAAGGTAATCCACTAGATTTAAAGGTCATCCCCCTAGAGCAAACCACTTCCTACCAACAACTCTAGAAAAGAAATGTTCTGGATTTTTAAACTAAACACCCTTACTCCATTTGGCCTTAACGAAACACTGGAACACGCCAACTACTAATCAGCAACTACTACCAAACACAAACCCGTCAAAATATTCAGACCCACCAAGACTTGCATTCCACACCGCCTAACTAACATGCATTACCCACCTATCTGCGTGACATATTCAGACCACAACACCGCAGCATCGTATATAAAATCCCTAAATATATAAAAATCCCTAAATAAAACCCGGAACGGAGTAGGTAAATAGAAAAAGGTCTAGAAAGAGCGACGAAAGCTGACCACACATTAAGAAAATATACACACACATATATCTGCCTATATACACATAGATACACACACAAAGGAATTAAGGACGAAACAACACGAAAGAGAGCAAATTGATTTCACATTTTATTTATTCATTTATTTATAAAAATATTAAACACATAGGTCTCGGCCCATTAAACTCAAACCCATTGTACCTTGAGGTAAACGACCCCTTCACCAGAACCATTCCCATTTTATTTCCACTTTCACCTTAAAAAATAAAATAAAAATTATATTTATATCTCTCAACCTTTTTTTTTTAATATTTTTGAGATATTTCTCATTTATTCATAAATTGAGTCCACGACATACCCCACGGACACACCTAAATAAAGATAATACAAACCCCCCCACTTTCCCGCCCCCGTTCTTTTCCCTCATCTATATTTTGGAATATAACAAGATTGACCCTACAGGAGCCTTATTTATGCCACCACAAAGGATCTATCAGCACAAATCTTACTCTGACACTGCAAAGCTTTGTTTTTATACCCTATAGAAGACTCCACCCCACTATACACAATGCCCCCTAATCATGAAGCCTGACATGACCTGATAGTCCAAATAACAATGAATATATATATAGAAAAAGCAAAGATCGCTAAAACCGGAAGCGTAACATGCGTTCCAGCGTGGAACGCAAAGCCGAACTTCCGGCTTAAAGCACCGCCCCTAGAAAAACAGCAAGGAAACCATCACCAGACCGGACGCTACGATGCGTTCCAGCTTGGAACGCATCAAACTTCCGGTCATGCGCAAAAAGCGCAAGCCATGAACACTCCCCCTTCCGACCGGCTACACTAATTGGCGAGAGACTCCAGCCCACAGGGGCGGTCCCCCTATTACAGCCCACACACCGCTAGTGCCCCGGAAGCTGCAATGCGCTCCAGCTTGGAGCACATCAAACTTCCGGCCATAGAAAAAAAGCGCGGCCGGACACTCCCCCCTCCGGCCGACCACACAGATCTAATAAAAACGCCCTTTACCACACATGGGCGGTACCCCAACACAGTTTTTTGGCGCCCTTTTGGCAATTAGTGGCCATTTTAACAGCCATTTAGGGTATAAATACCTGTGACCACACACAGAGACACTATTGCTCCTGATGAAGGGACGTGCCTGTCCCGAAACGCGTTGAGCCGGATATTATGTACATGCAATAAAGACCTTTGAAGAGAAGCACCCGTGTGATTGGCTGCCTTCATCCGTTAAAACTAGAAGCGATCCAGGCTGGGGGGGTACTCGGTTTACAGGTGTATTATGCTTATGCTGGTAAACCGCCCCCCTCGTGAAGCGAGTAATTTACCTACGATACCACATTAATATATGTATTGGTATCCTTTTAAACAATCATTGTTTTTACCTATTTGATTCGCCTAAACTGTACCCTACTACATTGTGTACGATACTGCAGAACACGGCCTCTCAGGCACTCAAGACGGTATGCAGTGATCCCACCTACGTGTACAATTTTTTATCCTTTTTTATCCTATCAGCAGAATTTATATATGTGTACACCATCAATTGATCTTCTTTGCAGATTTTTAACATATGTGTGCGTATATCTATACACTTTTATCCTACACATTAATATCTCTACACACATCCCTCTACCTTCACCCCCCTGTTTTCAATTATAGCGCTGATGCAAAAACATACTACACACTCAACTAACTAAAACCACCACTATCATTCAACCACTACTGGCGCCATAAAGGGTTTTATTCAGAAAAAGGCGAGACCTGGAGGGTTCTCCACCCACCAGTCCCCCTATTTTGGCATACTACCATATTCTATACAGGCAGACACTATGGTCGACCTGACGAAACCCTGAGCAGCCTCTAGTACCTAGCACCCAACCCTCTTTTCTACCCCACTCCTATAAACCCGAGGCGCCTCAAGTCCTTCAGATCCAGTGGAATCCCCTCCAATAGATCTGTCTGACCCTCATACTTTCTTTCTCTCTTATACCGGACCACGACGTGTAAGAGGGCCGGCTCATAATTTTTTATGTTGGTTTTGGCGTAGAAAATGGCTTAAATCTACACCAGCAAGGGAGCTGGCATAGGTTTAAGCTTGTATGCCGCCGGAACATGTGCCTAAGTGATGTAGAGGCTTGTGAGCAGGGGTATTAAGACCTGCGTATAAATCGCTGTTCTTAATAAAGGACCACAATAATTTAGGCTATATGCACACGACTGTTGTGTGTTTTGCCGTCAGCAAATTGGGGATCCGCAAAACACGGATGGCGTCCGTGTGCGTTCCGCAATTTGCGGAACGGCACAGACAGCCATTAATATAACTGCCTATTCTTGTCCGCAAAATGGACAAGAATCAGACAGGTTATTATTTTTTTTGCGGACCACGGAACTGAGCAACGGATGCGGACAGCACGCGGAGTGCCGTCTGCATCTTTTGTGGCCCCATTGAAGTGAATAGGTCCCTATCTGAGCCGCCAAAACTGCGGCTTGGATACAGACCAAAACAACGGTCGTGTGCATGAGGCCTTATAAATATAACCAACACTGCTGATTCAATAACTGCAGAGTTTCCAACTTCCTCTGGTATTACCATCAGCACAAAACCTGTGTGTCAGGAGCTCCATGGCATGGGTTTCTAAGGCCTCTTTCACACGGGCGAGTTTTCCGCGCTGGTGCAATGCGTGAGGTGAACGTATTGCACCCGCACTGAATCCGGACCTATTCATTTCTATGGGGCTGTGCACATGAGCGGTGATTTTCACTTATCACTTGTGCGTTGCGTGACAATCGCAGCATGCTCCTCATTGTGAGTTTTTGACGCAACGCAGGCCCAATAGAAGTGAATGGGGCTGCGTGAAAATCGCAAGCATACGCAAGCAAGTGCGGACGCGGTGCGATTTTCACACACGGTTGCTAGGAGAGTGGAGCAGTGGAAACTTGCTGAGTGGAGTGAAGAATCATTCTTCTCTATCTGGTAGTCTGATGGATAAGTCTGGGTTTGGTGAATGCCAGGAGAAAGTTACCTGCCTGGCTGCATTGTACCAACTGTAAGGTTTAGTGGAAGAGGGATGATGCTATGGGGTTGTTTTTCAGGGTCTAGACCTCTTAGTTTCAGTGAAGGGAAATCTTAATTCTTCAGCATGTCAAGATATTTCCGCAATTTTATGCTTCCAACCTTGCAGGAAGAATTTGGGAAAGGCTCTTTTCTGTTCCAGCATGACTGTGTCCCAGTGCACAAAGTAAAATCCCTAAAGGCATGGTTGGGTGAGTTTGGTGTGGAAGAACTTGACTGACCCACATAGAGTCCTGACCTCAACACCATCAGACACCTTTGGGATCAACTAGGATGGAGCTAGTGAGCCAGGCCCTCTCATCCAACATCTGTGTCTGACCTCACAAATGCTCTTCTGGATGAACTGGCCAAAATTCACACTCCAAAATCTGAAAGCCTTCTCAGAAGAGTAGAAGTTGTTTTAGCTGCAAAGGAGCGACTAACTCCATATTATTGCCTATGGATTGAGAATGAGATGCCATAAAATCTCTTGTGGGAGTAATGTGTAGGCGTCTCAGTACTTTTGTCTGTATAGTGTAAATTGTAATATACAGCTTCGCGGTTGATGTTCTAAAAAAGCTTAGATAAATAAAAATTGTAATCCCAATAAACGCAATACCCGATATAAGGATTAAGGATTAACCTATAATACTTTTGTCAGTAGTTTGAACCTTCTAGGTATTCATTTACCAGTGATCAGGATGGGCCTGATTTATCCTGGGCTCTGTATACTGTAGTGCTTGATTGCATTGTGGCTATATGCCCTTGATGTGTACATATTTTTTATGTGACTCTCTTCTGTTCAGCTGCTGTCATGTGAGAGAGAACCTTTTTAAATTTTGCTGTATGTATTTACTATTTTTAATCTGTATAATAAAGATGTATGGATTAAAAAATCTGACCGAATCTGTTACAAAGCATAGGTGAACAGAGCAATCACAAATCCCATTGCAAAACAGATCCATGATGTTAGTGTTAAAATAATGCCAATTTTGTGCCTTGCAATAAGCAGTATCTTGGCGCCATCTGCTGGTAACAGTGTGAAAAAGCACCTGCCATTAGTTGTGTTGTAAGTACAGGCCACATTGGAAACTTTGAGGTTCTACGTCTACCCCTCTGCTGCTTATAGGACTTTTGGATTGGGCACTGTGGGCTTGATATGGCCTATAGTATGGTTATAAAGCAGTCACACTGCAGTAGTGAAACCCTTCTGTAGAGAATATATATTGAAAGCTCTAAATGGTTTTATATTATTTGAATCTACCCTGTACTTAGAAATAGACAACAATTCCTTTACTGTCATTACCCTAAGCCACTAGACTCACTCCTAACATTCACAGTTTGCAATACATGTTTCGGCAGCGACTACTGTCTGTGTCCCCAACCTAGTGACAGACATCTCTCCACTCTGCTTTGTTCAACGTTCTACCCTTGGCTGGTGACTGGTTTATATATCTTCTATAATAAATGGGTCTGGTCCCATAGTCAAATTAATATAATTTTTCCTACAATTTATGGGGCACATTTATTAAGGATCTGCACTGGCTGTGGATCACCAAAGTTACAGTATCTCACAATAGTGAATACACCCCTCACATTATTGTAAATATTTTATTCTATCTTTTCATGGGACAACACTGAAGATCTGACACTTTGATACAATGTAAAGTAGTCAGTGTACAGCTTGTATAACAGAGTAAATTTGGTGTGTCCATAAAATAACACACAGGCATTAATGTCTAAACTGCTGGCAACAAAAGTGAAAGTACACCCATAAGTAAAAATTACCAAATTGTGCCCAAAGTGTTAATATTTTAGCCACTATTATTTTCCAGCACTGCATAACTAGAGTTTCACAGGTTGCCACTGGAATCCTCTTCCACTCCTCCATGATGACATCACCGAGCTGGTGGATGTTAGAGACCTTGCGCTCCTCCACCTTCTGTTTGAGGATGCCCCACAGATGAATAGGGTACAGTTTCTTTAGCAAGGCAGTGGTCGTCCTGGAAGTATGTTTGAGATCCTTATCATGTTGGTATACTGCCCTGCGGCCTAGTTTCCGAAGGGAGGGGCTTATGCTCTTCTTCAGTATGTTACAGTACATTTTAGCATTCATGTTACCCACAATGAACTGTAGCTCCCCACAGTGAGCAGCACTAAGAGCCCCAAAACATGACACACCCACCACCATGCTTGACTGTAGGCAAAACACCCTTGTCTTTGTACTCCTCACCTGATTGCCGCCACACATGCTTGACACCATCTGAACCAAATAAGTTTATTTTGGTCTTACCGACCACAGGACATGGTTCCAGTAATCCATGTCCTGAGTCTGTTTGTCTTCACCAAACTTTTTGCTGGCTTTCTTGTTTATCACCTTTAGAAGAGGCTTCCTTCTGGGATGACAGCCATGCAGACCAATTTCATACAACGTGTGGTGTATGGTCTGAGCACTGACAGGCTGCCCACCCCCACCCCTTTAACCTCTGCAGCAATTCTAACAGCGTTCATACGTCTATTTTGAAGAGACAACCCCTGGATATGACGCTGAGCATGTGCACTCAACTTTTTGGGTTGACCATGGCAAGGCCTGTTCTGAGTGGAGCCTGTCTTGTTAAGCCGCTGTATGGTCTTGATCAACATGCTGCAGATCAGTTTCAGGATTTTTGCATTCTTCTTATAGCCTAGGTCATCTTTATGTAGAGCAACAATTCTTTTTTCAGATCCTCAGAGAGTTCTTTGCCGTGAGATACCATGAGAACTTCCAGTGACCGGTATGAGAAAGTGTAAGAGTGATAACACCAAATTTAACACACCTGCTCCTATTCACACCGGGGATCTTGTACCTAACTAACACTAATGAGTCACATGACACTGGGGAGGGAAAATGGCTAACTGAGCACAATTTGGCCATTTTCACTTAGGGGTGTACTCACTTTTGTTGCCAGCGGTTTAGACATTAATGGCTGTGTGTTGAGTTATTTTGAGGGCGCACCACTGTTATACAAGCTGTACACTGACTACTTTACAGTGTTTCAAAGGGTCATATCTTCAGTGTTGTCCCATGAAAAGATAGAAGAAAATATTTACAAAAAAGTGAGGGGTGTATTCACTTTTGTTAGATACTGTATTTATAGGTGCCGGCCTCTACATAACTTCAGCAGATCCACAGACGCTTCTAAATGCAAAGCAGCTTTCTACCTGTCTTACATTTAGACAATTTTCTATGACTAAACCAGGTGTAGAAAATGGGAAATGAGACAGGCCTGCATGTCCATCACCTTCCCTACCCTCAGCACGCCCACTTTTTTAGACCTGATGTGAGCACGGAATAAGTTGTATATTCTGCCACACTATGGAGTGCAAAAGTGGCATATATCTGGTCATACATGACCCACCCACCATGTTTCTACAGGGAGTGCAGAATTATTAGGCAAATGAGTATTTTGACCACATCATCCTCTTTATGCATGTTGTCTTACTCCAAGCTGTATAGGCTCGAAAGCCTACTACCAATTAAGCATATTAGGTGATGTGCATCTCTGTAATGAGAAGGGGTGTGGTCTAATGACATCAACACCCTATATCAGGTGTGCATAATTATTAGGCAACTTCCTTTCCTTTGGCAAAATGGGTCAAAAGAAGGACTTGACAGGCTCAGAAAAGTCAAAAATAGTGAGATATCTTGCAGAGGGATGCAGCACTCTTAAAATTGCAAAGCTTCTGAAGCGTGATCATCGAACAATCAAGCGTTTCATTCAAAATAGTCAACAGGGTCGCAAGAAGCGTGTGGAAAAACCAAGGCGCAAAATAACTGCCCATGAACTGAGAAAAGTCAAGCGTGCAGCTGCCAAGATGCCACTTGCCACCAGTTTGGCCATATTTCAGAGCTGCAACATCACTGGATTGCCCAAAAGCACAAGGTGTGCAATACTCAGAGACATGGCCAAGGTAAGAAAGGCTGAAAGACGACCACCACTGAACAAGACACACAAGCTGAAACGTCAAGACTGGGCCAAGAAATATCTCAAGACTGATTTTTCTAAGGTTTTACGGACTGATGAAATGAGAGTGAGTCTTGATGGGCCAGATGGATGGGCCCGTGGCTGGATTGGTAAAGGGCAGAGAGCTCCAGTCCGACTCAGACGCCAGCAAGGTGGAGGTGGAGTGCTGGTTTGGGCTGGTATCATTAAAGATGAGCTTGTGGGGCCTTTTCGGGTTGAGGATGGAGTCAAGCTCAACTCCCAGTCCTACTGCCAGTCTCTGGAAGACACCTTCTTCAAGCAGTGGTACAGGAAGAAGTCTGCATCCTTCAAGAAAAACATGATTTTCATGCAGGACAATGCTCCATCACACGCGTCCAAGTACTCCACAGCGTGGCTGGCAAGAAAGGGTATAAAAGAAGAAAATCTAATGACATGGCCTCCTTGTTCACCTGATCTGAACCCCATTGAGAACCTGTGGTCCATCATCAAATGTGAGATTTACAAGGAGGGAAAACAGTACACTTCTCTGAACAGTATCTGGGAGGCTGTGGTTGCTGCTGCACGCAATGTTGATGGTGAACAGATCAAAACACTGACAGAATCCATGGATGGCAGGCTTTTGAGTGTCCTTGCAAAGAAAGGTGGCTATATTGTCACTGATTTGTTTTTGTTTTGTTTTTGAATGTCAGAAATGTATATTTGTGAATGTTGAGATGTTATATTGGTTTCACTGGTAAAAATAAATAATTGAAATGGGTATATATTTGTTTTTTGTTAAGTTGCCTAATAATCATGCACAGTAATAGTCACCTGCACACACAGATATCCCCCTAAAATAGCTAAAACTAAAAACAAACTAAAAACTACTTCCAAAAATATTCAGCTTTGATATTAATGAGTTTTTTGGGTTCATTGAGAACATGGTTGTTGTTCAATAATAAAATTAATCCTCAAAAATACAATTTGCCTAATAATTCTGCACTCCCTGTATTATATTAGATGCTGCACATCAAACCAAGATTTCAAGCTGAAACTTTGTTTACAGTATGACACCCCATAAAGAGTTCTGCAGTCTACAGAATGCTGTGTCATACCCATTTTAGTGGCTGAAACGTGTACGGTCATATGCGTATGACTTGTTATCAGTCATAACGCATCAGACTGTCAAATACACGTAATAGTTTCACAATTATATTTGACAGTCATCAGTTTGTCATGTTCAATTGTTTTATACTTTTATGTAGCAATTATTATTCTGTTTTTTATCACTGTGGAGGTTTTATATTTTATTCAGTTACTCATGAAATTTACTGTCTTAGATGTAATTATATGGTTTCCTACACAGTCTTTTCATGATTAAAATATCAGAAAATGACCCCCAATATATAGAAATATACTTTCATTTAAAGGGGTTGTCCCACAAATTGAAAACTTTTTTTTCACTTGCATTCATGCATTAACATTCACATGTTAAAAATGTTCGATGATACCCTGCCAAAGAATCGACTACATATTCTTACCCACCAATCAAATTCAAAATTGCCAATCTTCGTCCATACTGTCTCAAGTTCTATCTATTTTCCGATAGAATTGGTATATACAATACCTTCTTCTCCCCCAAGCTCCCGTTGCTGGAGATTAAATGATTTATTACTACCCCCCCAAATGTTTAAAATATTAAGAGATAGAAGAGTTCTTGTCAACAACTTGCCTGTCCGAGCTCCAGCGCTGCAGTCTGGGGCTCAGACACTGCAGCACGGTGCCAGACCCCTTGGTGACTCAGGCTTAGGCCATGCCCCCTCTCGATGGCACGCTTTGGTCACGCCGGACAAGTGTGGTAGACTACTACTGCCAGTGAGTTTATCCTTACAGGGAAGGATTGTTGCTGGTCATGCGTTTGTTGATTCAGGGTCCGCTGCCAACTTCGTTAATTATGATTTTATCTCTGCTCTGGGTCCCATAGTATGTAAATTACCTAAACCCTTTCCGGTATCTGGAATTGACTCTACACCATTGGCCAGAAGATACATTGATTTACAGACTATTGAGTTAGTGATGAGGGGATGCTATTCATTCTGTAAAAAGTTCATTTTTTGTTTTGCATAATTTATCTGCTGATGTTGTTTTGGGGTTACCCTGGTTGAAGTACCATTCCCCATATTTTGATTGGAGTACTGCAGAATTGATTAAATGGGGCTCCCAGTGCTCTAGTCACTGTCTGTCTATTCAGCTTGATGGCCTAGGTATGGAGGAGGGTTCCATTCCGGGGTTTATTAAAGACTATCAGGATGTTTTCTCTAAGGAGGCTTCTGAGGCCTTTCCCCCACAGAGTATACGACTGTGCCATCAATTTACTCCCTGGAGCTAAACTTTCTAAGGGTAGGATGTTCACTCTCTATGGGCCTGAGAGATTGGCCATGAGAGAGTACATTCAAGATAGCCTTAGGAAGGGGCGTATTCGTCCATCTGTTTCTCCCCTAGGGGCTGGATTCGTTTTTGTTGGGAAAAAGAACGGTAGTCTTCACCCTTGTATCTAATCAGTATCCTCTTCCTCTGATTCCGGATCTGTTTAATCAGATTGTGGGAGCTCAATGGTTCTCAAGAATTGACCTTAGGGGGGCCTACAATCTGATTAGAATCAGGAAAGGTGATGAATGGAAGACAGCTTTTAACACTCCGGAGGGGCATTTTGAGTACCTAGTAATGCTTTTTGGACTGTAATGCCTCAGCCGTTTTCCAAAACCTTGTCAACAACATTTTTTGGGAGTTTCTTGGCCAGTTTGTTGTGGTGTATTTAGACGACATACTGGTGTTCTCCCCTGATTGGTCGTATCATGTACTTCATGTGAGGAAGGTTCTTCAGCAGCTGAGGGACTATAATTTGTCCGCTAAGTTAAGTAAATGCGAGTTTGGAGTTAGAGAAATCTCTTTCCTAAGCTACATTATTTTCCCCAAAAAATTCTGCATTCTGCATGGATCCGACTGTGTGCCATTATGGAGTGGGCCAGGCCGACTTCGCTTTAAGCCCTTCAACGGTTCATAGGCTTTGCTAATAATTATCAGAAATGTATTAAGAATTTCTCGGTCATTGCCAAACTGTTGACGGATTTGACCAGGAAGGGGGCTGATGTTCTCCACTGGGGTCCTGAGGCTGTGTCTGCCTTTGAAACTCTTAAGACGAGTTTTACTCAGGCACCTGTGCTGGTGCAGCCTGATGTTACACAGCCTTTTGTGTTTGAGGTGGATGCCTCTGAGGTAGGTGTTGGCGCTGTTCTATGTCAGGGGCTGACCTCCCTGACTAACCTTAAACCATGTGCTTTCTTTTCCCGGCAATTCTCTTCCCTCTGAGAAAAACTATGATATCGGTAACCGTGAGTTGTTGGCTATCAAATGGGCTTTTGAGGAGTGGCAGCATTTCCTAGAAGGAGCTCAGCACAAGATCGTCATGCTGACTAATCAGAAAAACCTTACCTATCTGGATACTGCCAAGCGCTTGAATCCCCAGCAGGCAAGGTGGGCTCTATTCTTTACACATTTTAACTTTGTTGTGACCTATCGTCCCGGGGCTGCTAATGTAAAGGCAGATGCCTTATCACAGAGTTTTGATGAGCAGCAGAGTGTTGTTACGGAGCCTGGAAATATTCTGCCTCCCGGGGTTGTGCTTGCCGCTATTAATTCAGATTTCGCCACTAAGATAGGTGGCTGTCAGGATTCAGCTCCCAATGGTCTTCCTGATGGCAAACTGTTCGTACCTCCAAATTTACCCCTTAAAGTACTGGAGGAATTTCATTGTTCTGTGTTGGCAGGTCATCCAGGTGTTGCGGGGACTAAGCATCTGGTATCTCGGGTATACTGGTGGCCTACCTGGTCACATGATGTGGTTGCCTTTGTCTCTGCCTGTGACGTATGTGTTAGGACCAAGGTACCCAGGAGACGTCCTGCGGGTTTGCTTTGCCTCTTGCCCATTCCTCCGAGACCCTGGACCCACATCTCTATGGACTTTATCACTGACCTCCCACCCTCCCAGGGTAGGTCGGTCATTTGGGTTGTAATAGACAGGTTTTCGAAGATGCGTTATCTTATCCCATTAAAAAAACTCCCCAATGCTAAAGAGTGGTCTACCTCGTTTATTGATAACATCCTTAGGTTGCATGGCATTCCGGACTCCATCGTCTTGGATAGGGGTGTCCAATTTGTCTCAAATTTCTGGAGAGGTTTCAGCACGAAATTAAGCTTTCCTTCTCATCAGCCTCCCACCCTGAGACTAATGGGCAAACTGAGAGGGTCAACTAGGTACTGGAGCAATTCTTGAGATGCTTTGTGTCAGATCACCAAAATGATTGGAGAAAGTTCTTATCTTGTGTAGAGTTCTCTATTAACAATCATGTGAGTTCCTCTAGTGGCATGTCTCCGTTCTATTGTAACTATGGTTTTAATCCCCGATTTTTGTCAGTGTGTGGTTCTAGTTCTGTAACTCCTGCTGTGGATGCTATCATAGAAGATCTGTGCACAGTTTGGGCCCAGGCTTGCAAGAACCTGGAAAAAGCCCAAAGCATCCAATCTAGACAGGCCAATAAAAGACGGTCCAAGGGGTCAAATTTAGTGTTGGGTGAACAAGTATAGTTGTCTACCAAAAATCTACGTCTCAAGGTGCCTTCAGGTAAACTGGTGCCTAAATTTATTGGACCTTACAAGATAATTTCTGTCATCAATCCAGTGTAATTTCGTCTGCAGTTACCTGACTCTTTCTGAATTCATGATGTCTTTCACATTTCTTTGCTTATTTTTTTTTCCCACAGGCAATTCCTCCTCCTAGGCCTCCTGACCCTATTATTATTCCTCCTCCTAGCCCCCTGGATCTCACAGGCCGGAAGCTGTATGAGTAATACACACTGTGTTACTCATACAGCCAATGCATTTCAATACAGAAGTATTGGAATGCATTGTAAAGGGGATTAGACCCCAAAAGTTGAAATCCCAAAGTGGGACAAAAAATTAAGTGAAAAAAGTTGAAAAAATATAGTTTCCCCCCCAAAAAATTAAAAGTTTCAAGTAAAAATAAATAAAAACGTAATTTTCCCCAAATAAAGTAGGTTATTAGGGATCGCCGCATCCGTATCGACCAGCTCTATAAACATATCACATGACCTAACCCCTCAGATGAACACTGTAAAAAATAAAAACTGTGCTAAATAAACAGTTTTTTGTCACCTTACATCACAAAAAATACAACAGCAAGCGATCAAAAAGGCGTATGCCCACCAAAATAGTACCAATCTAACCGTCACCTCATCCCTCAAAAAACGAGCCCCTATCTAAGACAATCGCCCCAAAAATATAAAAAACTATGGCTCAGAATATGGAGACACTAAAACATCTTTTTTTTGTTTTAAAAAAGCTGTTATTGTGTAAAACTTAAGTAAATTAAAAAAGTATACATATTAGGTATCGCCGCATCTGCAATAACCTCCTCTATAAAAATATCACATGACCTAACCCTTCAGAGGAACACTGTAAAAATAAAAAAATTAAAACGGTGTAAAAAAATGCAATTTTTTGTCACCTTACATCACAAAAAGTGTAATAGCAAGCAATCAAAAAGTCATATGCACCTCAAAATAGTGCCAATCAAACCGTCATCTCATCCCGCAAAAAATGAGACCCTACCTAAGATAATCGCCCAAAAATTGAAAAAACTATGACACTAAAACATGATTTATTTTGTTTCAAAAAAGAAATAATTGTTTAAAACTTACATAAATAAAAAAAAAAGTATACATATTAGGTATCGCCGTGTCTGTAATAACCTGCTCTATAAAAAGAAAACATGACCTAACCCCTCAGGTGAATACCGTAAAAAAAATAAAAAGGTGTAAAAAATGCCATTTTTTGTCACCTTACATCAGAAAAAGTGTAATAGCAAGTGATCAAAAAGTCATACGCACCCCAAAATAGTGCCAATCAAACCGTCATCTCATCCCGCAAAAATCATACCCTACCCAAGATAATCGCCCAAAAACTGAAAAAACTATGGCTTTCAGACTATTGAAACACTAAAACATGATTTTTTTTGTTTAAAAAATGAAATCGTGTAAAACTTACATAAATAGAAAGTGGGATACATATTAGCTATCGCCGCGTCCGTGACAACCTGGTCTAGAAAAATACCACATGATCTATCCTGTCAGATGAATGTTGTAAATAACAAAAAATAAAAACGGTGCCAAAACAGTTATTTCTTGTTACCTTGCCTCACAAAAAGTGTAATATAGAGCAACAAAAAATCATATGTACCCTAAACTAGTACCAACAAAACTGCTACCCTATCCCGTAGTTTCTAAAATGGGGTCACTTTTTTGGAGTTTCTACTCTAAGGGTGCATCAGCGGGGCTTCAAATGGGACATGGTGTCAAAAAAACAGTCCAGCAAAATCTGCCTTCCAAAAACCGTATGGCATTCCTTTCCTTCTGCGCCCTGCCGTGTGCCCGTACAGTGGTTTACAACCAAATATGGGGTGTTTCTGTAAACTACAGAATCAGAGCTATAAATATTGAGTTTTGTTTGGCTTTTAACCCTTGCTTTGTAACTTTCCATTAATTCTTGTGGAACACCTAAAGGGTTAACAAAGTTTGTAAAATCTGTTTTGAATACCTTGAGGGGTGTAGTTTCTAGAATGAGGTCATTTTTGGGTGGTTTCTATTATGTAAGCCTCACAAAGTGACTTCACATCTGAACTGGTCCTTAAAAAGTTGGTTTTTGAAAATTTCTAAAAAAATATCAAGATTTGCTTATAAACTTTTAAGCCTTGTAACGTCCCCCAAAAATAAAATGTAATTCCCAAAATGATCCTAACATGAAGTAGACATATGGGTAATGTAAAGTAATAACTAGTTTTGTAGGTATTACTATGTATTATAGAAGTAGAGAAATTGAAACTTGAAAATGTGCAAATTTTTTTTTTACTCCATTTTACCAGTGTCATGAAGTACAATATGGGATGAAATAACAATCTCAGAATGGCCTGGATTAGTCACCACATAAAGTGACACTGGTCAGATTTGCAAAAAATGGCCTGGTCCTTAAGGTGAAAATTAGCCCGGTCCCTAAGGGGTTAAAGACTCCTCTGGCAATTCCCTATATAAAACCGAAGAAATAGCATGAAAATTTTACAATTTCTACACCCAACTTGTAACGAAGGGCCGGCGATGCACGAAGAAAAATTTCAGCATTCAGGATAAAACCTAGATGTTTTCTTTATTCATAATGGTTACAATTCACATACATGGACAGCTTCTCCCTCCCCCGCTAGGGAGACATGTTTCAGACTTGTTAGTCCTTACTCGTAACTAGTTACGAGTAAGGACTAACAAGTCTGAAACATGTCTCCCTAGCTGTGGAGAGAGAAGCTGTCCATGTATGTGAATTGTGACCCATATTCTTCCCTCTCTCATTGCCCAATCAAGTAGGCTTCGTGCCCAATAGTGAAGGGAAAGATAACATTTACAGGGTTCTACAACTGATTCAATATGCCAAGCTCTCAGCCAAACCTTTAATACTGCTCCGTACTGACGCCGAAAAGGCATTCGACTGAGTTGATTGGGACTATTTACAATCCTCACTGTCTGCCTTCTATATTCCACCCGTGGTTATTGAGGCAATATTTTCTATGTATAAGGGTCCCACAACTAGAGTTCTGGTAAATGATTTTCTGTCGCCTGTGTTCTGCATCTCCAACGGTACCCGACAGGGTTGTCCATTATCTCCCCTACTTTTTGTTCTGATGATGGAGACCTTGCTGCAAAACATCTGACAAGAATCCCGAATTCGTGGGCTTAGCTGTGGAGGTAGAGAACACAAGGCTGCAGCATATGTGGATGACAATTATTTCAAGATTTTGTTAAGATCTCTAATTTTAAAGTTAATATGAGTAGATACCATGTATTAAATATTTCACTCCCTAGCCACCAATTTTCTTCTCTCTGACACATCCCCGTTTGACTGGTCAAAACCCCATATAAAATTTTTAGGCATAAAGATCTCTTCGGACCCGTCACAATTTTTAGCATCATGGCCTACCCCATATATGTCCTGGCTTGGTCACAAAAATGTTGGCAGATGTCTCATATTGGCAAAAATCAGATATTTGCTTTAGGCATTGCCTATACATATTCCCAATTCCTTTTATATTTTGGTTAACAAGACCCTCTCTAAATATGTCTGGAATTCCAAAAAAAAGTGTATTAAATACTCAACACTTCAACTTCCGAGACAATTCGGAGGTATAGATCTTCCTACCCTACAGATATTTACGCAGGCAGTACACCTGAATAGAATAATTGATTGGATCAGGAGACCTCCTCAAAAACTATGGATATCTATAGAAGAAGAAATTCTTCAAATCCCACTTAGACAGATAGTCTTTTCAGAAAAAAAGAACCCACCCCTCCCCAAAATCTGTAATATCTTGATCTCAGAAACGTGGAAATGTGGAATTTAGGAGGTGTTTGCTTAAAGTGCTCACCCTTCCCATCTCTGCTAATGCAAATCAGAGATATTTCTTTGACCACAGATGTTACCTACAACAATACTATACTGAAAGAGATTAAACTCAACATTACCAATATTGACTCTTTCTTATCTCAAGACCCATTCCCTTCTTTCGAGGCATTGATTAGACAACTACGATGTCCCTCTGTAACTCCACTACTCTATAACAAATTTAAGCTTTATGTTAAAAAGCTTATGCGTGCAGAAAACCTTAAAGGGCTTGTCTGAGTTATTTTTTTGTTCTTTCTATGTTCCTAACTAGGCAAATATAACAATTTTACAATTAACTCACTTTATCTGCAGTGCCTGGTTTATCAGATTTGACTGAGGGTCACATGACCTGTGATGTCAGCTTCTCTCCCTGCTCTGATAAAGTTTGTTTACAAGCCTGTAAATGAGACGTCACTGTGCTGGCCACGCCTCCCTTCACTTGCCGGGCTGTCTGCTCTCTCCTAGGATTCATAACCCCTTCAGCTGCACAGACTGGGTAGCTGCAGGCAGTGACAATTCTGGGCACAGGAGCTGACAGACTAGAGAGAGCATTGCACAAGAAGGTAGGGGGAAGATCCTGTGTGTATTAGCAGTGTCATTATACAGCTGGGACTTGTAGTTCTACACATACAGGTTACTGTTGATTCTCCCAGCACTCAGGGCAGCTCTTGTATCTACTCCCTTAGCAGTGCAGGGGGAGGGGAAGAGATTGTTTTTATTGCATGTAAACAAGGGCCAGAAGAGAACCAGGGAAATGAGGAAATATATATATTAGCTTAGTTATATATTGCTTCTCATCAGATTTTTAGTGCTATATATTTTATTTTTTCCATAACTCGGACAACCTGTCAAGGAACCATGAACCAGACGTACAACAAGAGATAAGTGGAAATAAGAAGGCTTTATTGAAAATCAAGCTGTAAGGCAAAAGTCCAAACGGATGGCTAAACCGAAGCAGGGTCTTGCGAAGCCAGAGGTCAGGAACCAGAAGGGTAGTCAGACGAAGCCTGGATCAGGAACCAGCAGGGTAGTCAGACGAAGCCTGGATCAGGAACCAGCAGGGTAGTCAGACGAAGCCAGGATCAGGAACCAGAAGCAGCAGCAGTCTTAGAAGCATGTGAACACAGGAGGACCAAGCAAGGAACTGAAGCCACAGACCTCCTATATATATGAGCTAGGCATCCAGCTCCTCCCAGTGGGAAGGAGAAGCCGCAGGGTGGGAGGCTACAAGAAACCCAGAAACCAAGATGGCCGCCAGCACATGTCAAACGAAGGAGAACAGCAAGAAGGTAAGACCATGACACAACCCCTTTAATAGACCACTGACCAAATTTGAATCCTTCCTCGCTTAACAGAAACCACCTAAAAAGGTGTTATTAACCCTTAATAAAGTACTACTATCACCACCAGGAGATATAACACACTCCTTCATCCAGGCATGGGAATCTGATTTAGACCGGAAATTCACGCTTGAGGATCTTCAGAGGCTATTTTTAGCTCCTACACAATCCTCCAATGTGTAAGAATGCAGGAAAGTGGTTATAAGATATTAGTTAGATGGCATCTTACCCCAGTATTACTAAATAAATATAATCTTAACTACGATCCCTGCTGTTGGAGATGCGGCCAACATATGGCAACATACTTCCACTTACTCTGGTCTTGCCCTCTTATTAAACCTTACTGGTCCTCTGTTTTAGAAAAAATTAACTAAATCACTGGATTATCTCTCCCTCTTATACCAGAGATTTGTTTACTATGCCTCTTTCTAGATAAAATCCCCCAAAATACTCTTGTATTACGAGACAGCTTCTTGCCGCAGCTAGAATTTTAATCCCTATGTTCTGGAAAGCACGTACACCTCCAACCCTATCACAATAGACTGAAAAAGTAGATTTCTTACACCGATTAGAAGAATTAGTTAGTTGGATAAATAAATCTCATTCTTTCTGCAAACCCATCTGGAACCCATGGGCTCAACATAGACACTTCCCCACTTAACCCCCCCCCTTCTTCTCCATACTAATCACACTGCTTTTCCTCATCTCCATATCTTCGCACGTCCTATTTTCTAAGACATAAACTCTCGCATCTAACTTTATTCAATATAGCTTCTTATATACACTATTACTACAGAAATTGATCCATGGACCTTTCGAGGACCTCTCAGATGTAAGTAAATGTGTGTCTGTAGGACTACATACCCCCCCCCCCCCCCCAGTACCTAACTTTTCCTCCACCCTTTTTGCTTTTAGTTAGACCACTTGTGTTATATCTGACCACCATCTTTGTCCATATGACTGAGCAGGCCAGAAGTAACTTTAGACGACATGCGCTATCATACATGTAAACCAGTTCAAAGGGATATTCTTTGTAAAGTTGTCTCACTGTTAGATAACTCTTTATGCCATTTAATATTACATTATGTGTCTAAGTGTAATACTCATACATTGTAATGTATTATTGATAAAACCAATAAAAAGAGTTTTGAAAATAAAAATGTTATATGATACATCTGAACCTGTGGGTTTAAAACAATCACTACAACCCTACTGTAGATGAATTTCTTGAGAGGTGTTGTTTCCAAAATTGAGTCAATTTCTGGGTTTTGTAATTTCATTTTACTAGTACCTCTGGGCTGTACAAATGTGACATACAAAGCAATATAGAATTCTACCCTTTTGAGTCCTGCCATGTGCCCAAACAACAGTCACAACATCCCTACATAAAACAGGGAGTTTTTTTTTTTTTTTTGGGGGGGGGGGGGATTTCTAATGATTTTGCAGCTTAAGGCCTCTACAGAACTATTAGGATATTTTGTTATGATGCACCATTGGGCTAAAATTTCAATAAATACTGCCCTCTATACCAGATGTTAGCAAAGTGAAAATATGATTTGGGATTTTTTTGCAAATTTATTAAAACGGAAAAACATTTTGCATGACCCTTTGCTGTGACACTTGAACACTGGGAATTTAGCTCTGGGGCCAGGCCTCTCATTTCTCTTCATCATCTTTGAGATGTTTCTATACCTTAGATGTTTCTATACCGTATCCATTCCGTTTTTTTTTATGGGTCTGCAAAAAAATAAAACAAAACAAAATTGCATTCTGTTTCCTTATATCCGCATATCCGTTTTGCAAAAAAATACAACATGTCCTATAGGAATGTTCTATTAGGGGCCAGCTGTTCCATTCTGCAAAATACGGAATGCACACGGACGTCATCCATATGTTTTGCAGACCGCAAAATACATATGGTTGTGTGCATGAGCCCTTAATTGGATTCCACCTTGGTAAATTGAGTTGATTGGACAGACACACAGTTGTTTTGGAGAGACACACATCTGTCTATATAGGGTCTAACAGCTGACAATACATATCGGAGCAAGAACCAAGCCACATTGTGTACCAGTCAGAGACAGGATTGTGTGGAGGCACAGGTCTGGAGATGGTTACACAAAAATTCTGCTGCACTGAAAGTTCCCAAAAGCCCAGTGGCCTCCATAATTCTTAAATGGAAGAATTTTGGAAAAATCAGGACTCTTCCTACAGCTGGTTGCCCCCAAACTAATCAGGGGATTAAACTAAGTAATTAGGGTCTTGGTAATAGAGATTCCCAAGAACACAATGGTTACTCTGGCTAAGCACCAAAGATTCTGTGTGTAAAAAGTCAACCATCACTGCAGCACTTCACCAACTCTGAACTTTATGACAGAGTGGCCAGAATGAAGCCTCTCCTCAATAAAATACTCATGAAAGCCCATCTGGAGTTTGCAAAACAGCATCTAAAGGACTGTCAGACTGTGAGAAACAAGATTCTCTGGTTTGATGAAACCAAGGCACTGCTCACCTGCCCAATACCCTCTCTACAGTGAAGCATGGTGGCAGCATCATGCTATGGGACAGTTTTTCAGTAGCGGGGACGGGGAGACTGGTCAGGATTGAGGGAAAGCTGATTGGAGGAGATTACAGAGATATTCTTAATGAAAACCTGATCCAGACTACACTGGACCTCAGAGTGGGCCAAAGGTTTACCTTCCAACAAGACAGTGACCCTAAGCACACAGCCAAGACTACACAGGAGTTGCGAGACAACTCTGCGAATGTCCTTGAGTGGCCCAAACAGAGCCCTAACTTGACACCAATCAATCATCTCTGGAGAGACTTGAAAATGGTTATCTACCAATGGTCCCCATCTAGCTGACTAAATTGAAACAGAAAATCAAACCTTGTGGCATCCTACCCAAGAAGACTGGGGGCTGTACTTGTTGCCAAAGGTGCTTCAACTAAGTACTGAGTAAAGGGTCTCAACACTTATGGCAATGCAATGTTTATTTTTTTCCTTTTCAATAAATTAGCAAAGATTTTGAACATTCTGTTTTTACCATGGGGTATTGAGTGCAGAATGATGGGGAGAAAGCTTTAATTTTTATATTTACCACAAGGTTGCCATGTAAATATGAAAAAAGTGAAAGTGACTGAAAACTTTCCGAATGCACTGCAATTTTAAAGACTGCAGAATCAGGGCCATAATTATTGAGCATTGTTTGTCTGCTAAACATAGACACTTACTAGACCCAGACAGGTGGAGGGTATAGCGAAATGCGAATACACAGAGCCACTTGGTCTTAAATTACCCAGATCCCACTCATGCACCTTGCAGCACTGTGCAACGCTGTAGATTTGCTGCATGAAAATCCAAGTCTGCAAACCTGCAACATTTCAGATGCATGGGCGTACCCAAGAGATTTACAGTGTTGTACAGTACTTGGAAAGTGAATGAGTCAATATTTTACTGCAGAATTCTATCAGAAACTCTGCCGAATTTCAGTGGTGTGGACATTCCCTAAGAAGACTGAAAATCTCCATGGGGGTTTTTCAACCGCAAATCCAAAAAAGTTGGGACACTTTGTAAAATGTAAATAAATGTAAAAAAAAAAACAGAATGCAATTATTTGCAAATCTCATAGACTCTTATTTTATTGACAATAGAACACATATTAGATGTTAAAAGGGACACTTTTTGCCATTTCATTAAAAAATTTAACTCATTTAGAGCTTGATGGCAGAAACGCATCTCTAAAAAAGTTGGCATAGAAGCAACAAAAAGCTGGAAAAGTAAGTGTTACTCAGTGATGGCCAGTTCGCCGTGTTCGCCCACGAACACATGTTAGTTGCCATCTTTACTGACAAGTCCGGCGAGGCACAGGTAAGTTCTTACCTGTGCGTGAGACGGTCTGAAATTAAATGCGGTCTCCGGGTGCAGGCAGTTCCGAGTAAAGCCCGATGAAGGCCCCCAGAGGCTGTTCCCAGAAGTGCCTGCTCCCGGTGACCGCATTTCATTTCAGACCGTCTCACGCACAGGTAAGAACTTACCTGTGCCTCGCCGGACTTGTCAGTAAAGATGGCAGCTCGCATGTGTTCGGGGGCGAACACGGCGAACTGGCCATCACTGATGGTACCAATAAACAGTTAAGGCTATTTTCACACTAGTGTTTTTGCTGGATCCGTCAGGATTCTGCAAAAACGCTTCCGTTACTGATAATACAACCATCTGCATCCATTATGAACGGATCCGGTTGTATTCATTTTAACATACCAACAACGGATCCGTAATGAACTCTATTGGAAGTCAATGGGGGATGGACCCGTTTTCTATTGTGTCAGAGAAAACAAATCCGTCCCCATTGACTTGCATTGTGGGTCATGACGGATCTGTCTTGCTCCGTATCCCAGGACGGAAAGCAAACCGCAGCATGCTCTCCGGTATGAGAATGGAACCAAATGCATTTTGGAGCATTCCGTTCTGTTCAGTTACGTTTTGTCCCCATTAACAATGAATGGGGACAAAACTGAAGCTTTTTTTTTACGGTATTGAGACCCTATGACGTATCTAAATACCCGAAAATATTAACTTTAGTGTAAAAGTAGCCTAAGAGGAGCAATTTCTAGTCACATGACTGGGTATAAAAAGAGCATGTTGGAGAGGCAGAAGAAAAGATATGTAGAGGTTCACTAATCTGTAAAACACTTTGTCTAAAAATTGTGGTACAATTTCAGAAAAATGTTCCTCAACATAAAATTGTAAAGACTTTCAATATCCCACCATCTACAGTACATAATATTAAAAGATTCTGAGAATCTGGAGAAATCCCTGTGCTTGAGAGACAAAGCCGTCAATATTGGATGCCAGGGGCTGCCTGGCAATCTTTAGCCTGGGGGGCAATCACACAGCAGTGGCCCATGAGTAGCGGCCCATCCTAAACCTATTTTCCTCCGCCTGCCATATAAAAACTATAATGGTTACTGTGTTTTAATTTATTAAGATGCAGCAGTTGGTAGTGTTTTTGCACTTTTGTACTATTAGATATAAATAGCAATAAATAAGAGTTTCTTTAGTACTTAGCCAAACTATATATAATTTATTAACAAATTAGAAAATAAGAAAATAAACCAACAATCAAAAAAGCACACAAATATATAGATAACATTTAAATAAATGTACATTATGTAAAATGTTATGTTAACATACAACATATTCAAACATTAGTGTGTTATCTTTGATTATTTGGGCAGACATTGTCTGCCTTCCACCTGCTTGATCTATGCTCTGCCTTTGACACAGTTGACCACCCTCTTCTGCCACAAACTCTCTCATCTCAGCTAAGATATGCTATCACATCCGCTAGTCCTACATTTAAAGAAGGGACAGAGCCCTGAAACGTTTTATATGGACTTTTACTTATACCTTGCAGCTATGTAGGGTTGATTTACAATTTTATGTATTTTAATAAAAATATTACTATATTCCCATAATATTACTTTTAATTACCTCATTGTCAAGAGAGACTGGTCCTCTTCACAATACTAAAAATTATTTAAATAGTCAGCAAAGATCTCATTAGTGGTGAACTTTCATGGACAATTTGTAGCACATCTTGAAACTGAACTTACTCCAAAACATCTCACTCTACTGACATAATCATAAGTGATGTTAGCAGATCTTGTCTCATTGTAACACGGTCTTGTTTTTATGAGTTTTAGTTTGCTGAATGCTCTTTCACATGCCACTCGTGTAAATGATAGTCAGTAAGTACTCATATACCAAGGTTCTCATAAGCTAAATAAAGGTTGCAGGGCTCCAGATGGCGACCAAAATGGTCGCCAATGCGACTTAGAATTTACAAATGGCGACAAGACTTTTTAGTCTTGTCGCCATTTGCGACTAGAGCCTCCGCGGCAGCTCTGCTGTTGAACAGCGGCGGGCACAGGAGCTGATAGTTCTCTGCCGCCGCCGGCGATGTTCTTCTCAGTCTCAGTCAGCTCGGTCACAGCACACAGAGACGCTGGCAGCAGGGAGGGGAGGGGCTGGGAGCAGTGTAATCTGATCCTAGAGTGGAGGCTGCTTCTGCCAGCCCCTCCCCTCCCCGCCCACCAACCAATCAGAGCTGAGGCAAGGCAAGGCGAGCACTAGCAGCTCTGAGTCACTGACAAGTACAGGGAGAAAGAATCGAATGAGTCACAGGTGAAAAGAACTAAAGATCCGACTGTGACTCATTCGATTCTTTCTTAGACTCCCTATACAGTGTGCCCCCCCCCCCAACACCCCAGTATCAGAAACATTGGTGGCACAGTGTGCCCCCCCAACACCCCAGTATAAGAAACATTGGTGGCAGTGTGCCCCCCCAACACCCCAGTATCAGAAACATTGGTGGCACAGTGGGAAGTGCCAATGAGGGTTAAAGAATAATTTTAAAAAATTAACTCACCTCCTCCAGTTGATCGAGTAGCTACCGGTCTCCTGTTCTTGCTTCAGGACCTGTGGTGATGTCACTGAGCTCATCACATGATCCATTACCATGGTGATGAATCATGTGATGTATCATGTGATGAGCACAGTGATGTCACCACAGGTCCTTTGACAGGTCATGAAGAAAGAACAGGAGACGATCAATTGGAGGAGGTGAGTTAATTTTTATTTTATTTTTTTAACCCTCATTGGCACTGCCCACTGCGCCACCAATGTTTATTATATTGAGGGGGGCACACTGCGCCACCAATGTTTATTATACTGGGGTGTCGGGGGGGGGTGCGCACTGCGCCACTAATGTTTCTTATATTGGGGGGCGCACTGCGCCACCAATGTTTATCAAACTGGGGTGTGGGGGGGGGGGGGGCGCACTACGCCACCAATGTTTATTATATTGGGTGCGCACACTGCACCACCAATGTTTATCATACTGGGGTGATGGGGGGGCGCACTGCGCCACCAATGTTTATTATATTGGGTGCGCACACTGCGCCACCAATGTTTATCATACTGGGGTGATGGGGGGGCGCACTGCGCCACCAATGTTTATTATATTGACCTTCTACTAAGCAGTCTGTATTAAAGAATGCTATTATTTTCCCTTAGAACCATGTTATAAGGGAAAATAATACAGTGAATAGACTTTCATCCTAGCAACCATGAGTGAAAATCGCACCGCATCCGCACTTGCTTGCGATTTTCACGCAGCCCCATTCACTTCTATGGGGCCTGCGTTGCGTGAAAAACGCACAACATAGAACATTCTGCGATTTTCACGCAACGCACAAGTGATGTGTGAAAATCACCGCTCATGTGCACAGCCCCATAGAAGTGAATGGGTCTGGATTTAGTGCGGGTGCATTCCGGTATTTTGAATGCCAGATCCGGCACTGATACATTCCTATGGGAAAAAATGCTGGATCCGGCATTCAGGCAAATCTTCAGGTTTTTTTCGCCGGAGATATAACCGTAGCATGCTACGGTTTTCTCTTTTGCCTGATCAGTCAAAATGACTGAACTGAAGACCTCCTGATGCATCCTGAACGGATTACTCTCCATTCAGAATGCATGGGGATATGCCTGATCAGTTCTTTTCCGATATTGAGCCCCTAGGACGGAACTTTATGCCGGAAAAGAAAAACACTAGTGTGAAAGTACCCTAAAATATTAAGTTTAAATCCCCCCTTTCCCAATTTTACATATAAAATATATAAAGAATAAATAAACATATTACATAGCGCTGTCCAAACTATTAAATTATTAAAAAATATCTCCTATGCGGTGAGCATTCACCATTTTTTCGTCACCTTGTCACCCCAAAAAATAGGATAGGACTGCTCTATTATGGGCCGAACATTTCATAATATGCAAAATGCATGCGGCTTTTTTTGTTTTTTTTTTTGCGCGGTATTGAGTATCGCAATACTTTATGGTGACGAAAGTGAATCAAAATTTTGGTATCAAAACAACCCTATGCCGATCTGATCGGAGTAGCGTTGTCACGATACCAAAATTTTGATTCGGTTTCGATTTGGCAACTAAAAATTAGATTTGGCTCCTAAATTTTTCAGTTCAGGAGCCAATGGCTACCAGGTATTTTTTTTAGTCTGGAGCACTGGGTTGTACTTCAAAAGTAGTCGGTGATAGCAGATGAAGCAGTTTTTACAAGACTTACATTTAGTTTTTTCATCCTCTATATGTGCAGATGCACCCCATTCATCTCCATTGACACCATTTCCTTTAGGAAGTACAATTGGTCTTTCTGGTTCTTCTAACTGTCCTGTTAGCCTAGGGAAGAGGTGTGAAAAACTTCTAAGCTGACTAGAGACTCCTCATTCACTCTTTCCAATTTCGGGATCCTTTTTAAAGTTCCCTCTTTTAGTGAATCCTTTCGAAAGCTGCTTGTTTTCTGAAAATCTCTCTCTCTCTGGTCAAATATAGGCCTGTAAACTTCTATGCAAAAATGTTGCATTTCATCAGTTGGACGTTCATCCACTGAACTCTCACCTGCCATTCTCTTCTTTTTAGCCACCCTTCTCACTGGGATCTCTGTTTCAACCTCCACAAAGGAAATTACTTAATTACTGGAAATTAGATCATTCCTTTTTAATGCAAAATGTGTAGCGTTTTCTTTAATTTGTTCAAACTCAATTTTTCAGCTGGTCAACGGCATTCTCAATCATTGTCCATGCTACCATGAAGTCCAGGCCACTAATTTGCAAGTATTTTGAATCTGGACCAATCACATCAAAAATTGGAAGAAAAATATGTGCTGTTAAAATGGTCTTCAACTCACACAGCTTTTCATACGTGGCCTCAGATGTAGTTCTTGAATCACAGTTGTGCAATTGTGAGATCAAAAATAAAACCTCAATAGCATCTAAATAAAGAGATTGCTTTTCTCCAAACAGCCAATTAAGAGCCTCCTCTTTTGCTCACCATCTTGTTTCACCAATTTTCTGCAATCTTAAAAGGTTTTCTTTCCACTGCCTTTTTTGTAGTTGTTCTGCCCATATGTTCATCTGTTTGTGAGAATCTCCAATAAAAGACGCCATGCGATTTAAAAGTCCCAAGAATTTTTGACTTCAAGGACGTCACAACAATCAGAAATGCAAAGATTTAGGGTATGGCTGTAACACCATATATATATATGGAATCAGGCACTACTTTTGCAATTTGTGCTAGTAGTCCTACAGTACATAGGAGCTCCGCACGTATGTAGCACCATCAAATGATTTGGCAGAAATTTTATGGTTGTCAAGCCCAAGCTCTTTAAAGTTAGCCATCAACAATTCATTAAATCCTCTACCAGATGCATCTGTAACAGGAAGAACAGAGATATGTTGTTCTTGGATGTCTTCATTTTTCACATATCGAACAATAACTGTTGCCTCGTCTACAATTCATGCATCCTGGGTGGAATCAACTTGGATGCTAAATCTCTTTTCACCGATTCGTGAAACAATCATTTTTCTATTACAATGTTCTGCTGCTGACAGCACAACTTTATTTACAGTCTTGTATGATAAAAAAGTCACAAGACTTTCATGGCCAACTGTCGTTTTTCCTCTTTGCTGTAAGTACCTTTTTCTTTTTTCACTTTCTTGACTACATTTGTCAAGGTGATTTTTTAAAGCCATGTCATATTGGGATAGCAGTAAGGTTATTTCTAAGAAACCATGGTTAATAGCACTGTTGTAGAGTGATTCATTAGTGCCATGGCCTTGGAACGGCAAGCCTTGTTTCCCTAGAAGTTTTACCATGTAAAAAATGTGCTTTATGACTTCAATGTTTTGTCTCCTTCTTGCATTTTGAAGCATAATCCTTGTTCATTAGTGTATCAGTGCTTCTGTCTTTCTTTGCAATTAAATATGCATTAGCTGCATCACAATGACTGAAGCTTCATGCTTAATTACAGCTTGGTCACAGTGTCTGAAATTTGAACAGCCGCTAACAAAAGGTGAAACACCACTTGAAAATGCAATACATATGCTGCAGAAAAATGCTTCAGTTTTTCTGTCTACCACCTTCACAGTTAGCCAAGAGCACTTAACTTGTTCTCCATTTTGTTTTTTCCTATAGTAGAAGTATGCTTCTTTAAATGGAAGGTGTCACAATTCACAGTGGTTGGTGGATAAGGGTGCTTTTCAACAAATGCTAGTTTTTCTGCAGTGGATCTTGAAGGACTCAGTACAAATGTCAGGCTGGTAGATCCTACAACCAAATCCAGGTCATCTCTTTCTTCCATTTCTACCACAACATCCTCTTGCGCAGGAAGGCTCTCTAGTTGTTGCTCAGCAGGACTGTGTGACTGTGTTTGAAAGCTCAGCTAAGAGCTGCTTTCAGGGGAAAACTCTGTGTCATTGATGTTGACTTGTACATCTTCTTACTGCTCATGTATCACCTCTGGAGGGCTTGAAACAACCCTGTGGCCAGGAAAAGGCTCATCCGTATTCTTTTTTTTGTCCAATTTTTTTTTTTCAATAAAGCCACACATCTTTAGGTTATGTAGCTTTGAAGCTGCACTACCTCCTATACCATTTAAAGGCTGCATCATTCTTGAATACCCTGTGTTGTGCTGCTTAGCAAAGGCATTTTTGTGATTAGTCTCAGTGTAAGGGCTCATGCACACGACCGTTGTTGTTTTGCATTCCGTTTTTAACGGATCCGTTGCTCTGCATCTGAGTTTTTTTTCTCTTATTTAAGTCCTCTTCCATTCCATTATTGCACAAAACATATCTGTGTGGTTTCCGTATTTCATCCATTTTTTGAGCAAATAAAGAGTTACAGATTTTAGGCACTTCCCATTTTTAACTCCTCCTATATAAGATGGTCATGTGATTGTATTGACAGCATTCTCTTCAGCATGTTTCAGCATTGAGAGCGATTTGTTGGAATACTGTGCTTGGCTGGCATTGTTTTCTGGCTACTGCTATCTGTTGCATTATGTCTGATGATACGGAGGAAGCGGTTCTTCTTTGCTGGCTTTTTTCTCGGAATTTCGGACAGCAGCCAACTATGCGGACTGAGGAACCGAGGAGGAGGCATTGGGTTCACACAATTGTCTCTCAGCGGTGATTGAAGGGCCACTTCCACACGCTATACATGGATCTGCAACAGCATCCTGACAAATTTCATAGGTTCGTATGTCTGTGAGCAGCTTTGATATTTTGTTAGCGTCTTTACGCCCTGGCCTCACATACCAGGACACAAATATGAGGCGCTGCATTTCACCAGAGGAACGGCTCATCGTGACGTTGAGGTAGGTTTTTTTAACTGACTTTGTGTATTAATCTCAGAAAACAGGAGTGTTAACTCTACTCCATCCGTACAACGTGAGTATGCCAGCAGTCGGACATTTCACTCAGGTTTTTCACTATAGTGTCAAATATTTTTCCTGTTAGCTACATGTAATTTTATTTTTTTTACTCAATTTAGATTCCTGGCAATCGCCAATTATTTTCCTTCACCGCATTTTGAGTTCCTGCTGGGCGTCTCAACTATTTCTAGAATTGTTTGTCAAACGTGTGAAGTCATTTGGCAGCAACTCCAGAACACGGTGATGCCCAAGGTAGATGATTGGTTGCGAATAGCTGAGGGCTTTGAATGTGATGCGCAGTTCCCAAACTGCATTGGGGCAAAGGATGGCAAACACAGAAGCCGCCTCACTCAGGGTCGCAGTTCTACAATTATAAACAATATTTGACTTTTGAGATGTGGGAATATGTGGTGTTTTAAAAAGCCTTCACTCGGTTTTTGGCAAAATAAATGTTCAGATTTATTTTAAGCAAGAAAAAAAAAAATGAACAAAACAAAATAAAATTAGAACTATCCCCAGAGGTAGGAGGTAGTAGGCATATTTGTAACTACCTTGGTAGCAAGTAGCTGCTCTCAGTTTCCAGCTCACAATTTGAACTGATGATGAAACCCTAGAACATTCCATAGGTGTCTTTAGGGGGTTGTACGAGTTTAAAAAAAAATACTCATTTATCCAGTTCTCTTCTGGCCCATTGATTACATGTATGTAATGTATAAATATAAAAGTGCTGCCCTGAGTGAAATGTCCGACTGCTGGCATACTCACGTTGTACGGATGGAGTAGAGTTAACACTCCTGTTTTCTGAGATTTCTAAGTTGTGTTATCTAATCTAAGCAAACACCTTCAATTGCTTTTGTCTTAAGATAACACGATGAGTTATGAAATTTGAGTTAAGAGCAGGAGTTCTAACCCTGCTACATCTGTATATGTGGGACTACCAGCTGTACAGTATAATTACATTGCTGATACACATAGGATCTACCCCTTACCTGTTTTTGTGCGATGCTCTGCAGGACTTCTCGAGTCTGTCAGCTCTGTGTTTGCAGGGTAAGGAGGAAAGATCCTATGCCCAACATTTGTCTCTTCAAAGCAAATCCTCCAGCCCTGTGTCTGTGCTGCTGTTGGTAGAAGGGATTAAACTTTTCTAAAGAATCCAGTGGGAGGGGAGACACAGGGCAGACAGCAGCAGATCGGCCAGTGCAGGGGGATGTGTTCAGCACAGTGACGTCTAGTGCACAGACACAGGACAGCTCCCAAGGCTTGTTCACGAAACATTATCAGATCAGGGAAAGAAGCTGACATCATAGTGAAATGTGACCTCAGTGAAATCTGAGAAAGGGGCACTGCAGATCAAATAAGTGAATTGTACACCCCTTAAATTTGGTTAATTAGAAACATACAAAGAACAAAAAAAATATTCTTGGACAACCTCTTTAAGTACACAAGAACCTGAATCACATAGTCTTGAAGGGACACACACACTATAAATTTCCAAAACATAAATGTTACAAATGCACCACAATAAGTATTGCATTAGTCACCTAACAGTTCTGCCCGAGTGCCCTTGCAGAGAGGGGAGGGTGGAACAATGCTTAGCTGCTCATATCTACAGATTGGTAGCACCTAGAGATATGTGCTTTGTCTTGTTTCAAACAATCCAATCCAAATTTTTGACAATCACAGCATTATCTTCACTCCATTGGAAGATATTGCTATTAGAAATCGGGATGGCGGTGAATGCAGCTGAAAGTGAAAGTAAATTCAGATTTTATCACATTTATTCTTGACTCCGTTTTATAAAGGGTTGGCCACTTTCTAGTTACTGTTGACCAATGCCACCTTGTTTGCAAAGTATTTTGTGTTGTCTATACAGAAGGCATGTCCATAAAATGGCTGCTGAAGGAGGATCATGTGACCTGGCAAAACACCTCCATGTGACGTCTCTTCAATTCAAATGCACTGCACCTGCCATCTGCATTTATACGTTTGGAAGTTTAATGTAGGTGCAGAATGTTAGAATGGAGGAGACATCAGATGAGGTGATTTGCCTGGTAACAAGTATTTCTATTCCCTGGCGAATAATTTGCTACTTATGTACAGAATAGGATGTTCTTCTCCATACTGGATTTGATATAAATCAGCCCCGATACCTCTCTCAGATGCATCAACCTGAACTTCAAAAGGTAGAGAATAGTTTGGATTACTCAATATAGGTGCACTACAAAGTGTCTCTTTTAAGTTCTCAATCAAATGTCCACGCAACAAAGTTCCTCCTTTTTAGTAAGATCACTTAGTGAAGCTGCTAAATGAGAAACATTTGGAATAAATTGGTGGTAATAGCCAGCCAGTCCCAAAACTGATCTTTGTTTTTGGAACTGGAGAGTCCTTTACTGCTTTCATCCTAGAATTTCTGGTCTAAGTTTTTCACCACCTTTTACCATACATAGCCAAGATAACATGTATCTTTCTGTGCTATTGTACATTTGTCTGGATTGATTGTGAGTCCTGCTCCTGCTATGGCATTGTCGTAGTGAAAAAAATGTCCAATCAGAACTATAGACAATGACATCATTAAGATAGGCTGCAGAGTATGATCATGTGTAATATCTCTCCAAATGTAAAATATTTATGTATGAAAAATATTTCAACCTGATTTGGTAATTCTCTCCAAATCTAGTGTATGCTTATTTGGAGTAAAGAACACCCGGAGGACTCATCACCAGGATTCAACAAGAGTTATATAAAAAAATGAATAATGGGATTTATTATCAGTCGTCATAAAAGATGATTACTTACAAAAATATTTTAGGAAAGGTTTTAATCTATTGTCCATGAATGAATGTTGAAAGTCCTTGAAGTATCATTGTTGAAGGCCAGGAATCCTCTTCAAGCTCCATGTGTCTTGATCTTCTCCAGCAACAACAACCCCCAACAGACTTGAGAGTGAGTGTAAGAAGACCCCCCTTGTCTGTCCCTGTCAGTCATTTATACCATAGATACAGGCGTGTCTTAGTAATGTATGGGCTTATACATTGTCATATATGGTAGACTTCAAATATAGTTCTGGACGTCCTCATACAGACCTCCCATCACCCTTGTATATCACTATAAATGGTGTCACTGTGTAGTGTAATACATACTTGATATTAAATACCAATTAATATTATATCACATATTATTTAACATAATTTATGGTTTAATCATGGTCTCCATTAACCTTGGAAAGGTAGCAGGGGCATGATGTAATCCAAAAGACATGTGTGTAAATTGAATTAATGCTTTTGGACTGTCAAAAGCTATTTTTTCATGGGAATTCAAGTGGTATCTGTCAAAAGCCCTTGGTCAGATCAAAAGTGGAAATAAATTTGGTACAATCACAATAGGAGCACACCAGGGACTACAGGATGGCACTACTTTTAGCATATTTTCGACCTCCCCTTCTATTTCTGAAGCAAATTTGTTAACTTTTTGTTCTGATCATCAGAAAGTTTCTTACCTCTCTCTGGGAGACAATACAGAGTAAGCTTGCTCAAGAATATTTGGGTGACATTCTGATAGAATATTACAAGCAACCCATTTTTTAAGTAGATTGGCATGGACGATTTTCTTCTTGAATTCTGCCAAGCATAGAGATTTCATAATATACAGGGCTAGTCTGGCGCAGGACTTCAAATGGTCCCTGCAACCTTGCTAGAAGTTTATTATCTGCAGTTGGCAGTAACAGTAAAAGATTTATTATTATTAGCAGATTCATCATACCATTGTTTTATATGTGATTGTGTCGCATTAAAGGGGTTTTCCAGGAATTAAGAAAATGAAAATACTTATATATTACGTTATTATAAATACAGTCATGTGAAAAAATTAGGACACCCTTTGAAAGCATGTGGTTTTTTGTAACATTTTTAATAAAAGGTTATTTCATCTCCGTTTCAACAATACAGAGAGATTAAAGTAATCCAACTAAACAAAGAAAACTGAAGAAAAGTCTTTTCAAGATCTTCTGTAAATGTCATTCTACAAAAATGCCTATTCTAACTGAGGAAAAAGATAGGACACCCTCACATGTATTCCCTCTTAAATTGGCTCAGATCTCACACAGGTATATCACACCAGGTGCACATAATTAGTAGATCGTTACTCTGCATGTTGAATGAGGCTTGCCCTATTTAAACCTCAGACATTTAGTTTGGTGTGCTCCTGACTGTTGAAGTGAGAGTGAGCACCATGGTGAGAGCAAAAGAGCTGTCAGAGGACTTCAGAAAAAAGATTGTAGCAGCCTATGAGTCTGGGAAGGGATTTAAAAAGATCTCAAAAGATTTTGAAATCAGCCATTCCACTGTCCGGAAGATAGTTGAAAGGGATTTTCATAATCTTACTTTTGATACATTACAGATTAGACACATATATTATACAAGCCTCCTCTCTTGTGAAATGCAGCACATCGAATTAGCACATATCACACCCTGCCAGTGCTGGACACAATAGAAGCCTTCCTGACCAAAAGGCTATTTAACATCTCACCTCTATACATTGACAGGAACCTGTGATTTCCTATTTAACTTGTTAGCATGGAGAGAAAAACCTGTTCAATGTAAAATAACCCTTTCATGTATTGTATATAGCAGATGTCAGCATTGTTTAGCAAAGTTTCAACTGTATATTGACAAACACATATTTCCCAATGCCTGCTGAGTTCTAGGAGGATTGGTCCAATTGAATCTGGAAGGACACTATGTTCCCACCCCCAACAAGCCCTATAAACTATGTGCTGGGAAAATAAAGATTTCAGATATTGACAACCTATGTTGAGTCAGGGCTGTCTTATCTCTCTGATCAGAAGCAAATGGGATATTCGTTGTACCGGGAAATAGTCACGGGTGTGGAGGTCTGATGCCTCCATATAACCATCATAAACCTGCCGAGAAAAACCGCTAACAGTTTGGTGTCAGAAGGTGGGATCCGCCAAAGCAGTATCGGGTAAGTGATTCTATATTTAAGATATATATTATTACTGCCCTATACTGTAAGAGTGGATTATTTGAACCCGGTAAGCGCTTCTGATAAGCGTCTCCCAGGAATCTGATATTCCTAAAGTAATAGAGGGATCTGAAATCCCAGAGGAATCTGATATTCCTAAAGTAATAGAGGGATCTGAAGTCCCGCAGGAATCTGATATTCCTGAAGAAAAAAATGGGGTCTGTATTCCCCTAGTTTGAAAAACAGTATTGTGTGCAACGAATATCCTTTGCTAAACCTGTATATAGCTGTATAGTTGCTTAAGCATTTTTAGTCGTTATATATATGTATAAGGTTGAATTTTACTGTATAGACTGTGTATAGATTATGTATAGATTGTATGCGAGTTCATGCTGAAATTGAAGGTATAAAATTGGCCATCAATAGTTTAAAATCTGCCATAGATTCAGGAGTAATATGAGCCTGAATTAGAATACCATCCAGAATAGTTTAAAATCTGCCATAGATTCAGGAGTAATATGAGCCTGAATTAGAAGTAATACCATCCAGAATAGTTTAAAATCTGCCATAGATTCATGAGTAGTTATGAACCTGAATTAGAAGAAATAGGATAAAAAAAAAAAACACATAAACTGATAAGCATAAGGTTTATCAGTAAGTATTTTCGCACTGAACACAAACATAATTATCCTTAGATAAACCTTCAAATTCAGCTGATCTCACTGTATATTTTAGCTAAGTAAAAATGGGCAATTCTTATGGTAAGAAGGATCCCATAAAGAAACAATTTTAAAATTTGGAACTGAAAATCATGTACCCTGAGTCTGCTGCAAATCTCTATGGCGAAACTGTCTCCTAAAAATGAATTGGGGGAAAGTCTAAAAAAAAAAAAAAAATGTGTTTGACCAGAGGTGTTTAGGTCCATTTTATACTGATCCTTGGGTTGATAATATGTGTAAATGGACAGAAGGAATGAAATGTACTGACCCGTTGCCAAAAGAAGGGTCTTTTTCAGACTTTCATATGGCCATGATCAAGGGCCTATGTCTGAATGACATAGACACTTTTCCATGGTACAAAGGAGACCCTCATTGGAATAAAATGTATATGAAAACTTGTGGCCAAGCATGGCTATCTGTGCAGAAGTTTTGGACTGACTTGTGCAGTTCGAATACAAAACAACAAAGTAGAATCCCCATTGTGACTCCAACTCCTGTCCCACCCCCATACGTGCCATTGTATCCCGTAGCAACAAAATTAACAACAGAATCAGATGATGAGATGTGCGCACACTTGACTCTGCCACAGGTTCCTGACTTTACAGAACCTGAGGAACAAGTTTTGTCTGAGCATGCTAAACAGCCCAGTAGAACAATATATGCAAGGGCATCAAAGATTCAAGGGATGAGCAAAGACACAAAATGGTCTATGCTCAAAGGGAGGAGTAGTATGGGCAGACCTTTCCCAGCCCCATGGACAATGAGTCCATTAATTCTGATGCCTAGATACTTGCAGCAGATACAAGAGGAATATATGACCAAACTGATTGAAAAAATAAAAACATTGATTATGATGATATTTCGCTTTTGTTTCCCTTGCCAACAGGTGCACCAACCCAACCCTCGTCTTAGAGGAAAAGATGGCACTGGATTATCTTTTAGCTTCTAAGGGGGGGTTTCTGTGAGTTTATAGGAGAGGACTGCAGATACCAGGGATAAAGTCCAGGCCCATATAGATCAGGTCACTGTAATTCAGGGCATAGATAGTGCTATTATTGAGAGATAGAATCCTTTCACAGCTTTGGGTGGTTTTAGAGATTTCCTGTTTTCCATAGGTAACTGGTTGAAGGAAATAGGAGTATATCCTCATGTTGTTGTTTTTCTCTTTATCATATATATCCTGGTGAGATGCTCCTGCTGTTTGATCGATCGGATCGCCCAGTCACGTGCAGATAATCACATCCTCATCGCAGCTCCCAGATACACCACGGATCAACCTATGTGTTTGATGGAAAGGATGTCCAACTAAACGTTCATCTCCACGTCACACCTTACCACATCAGGGCTCAGAGTCTACTCCCCGAAGAATCGAACCGAAGGAGGGATCATCATCATGGAGGCAATAACACCCAAGGAGCACCACAATCGACGAGGGCAAGCTGACGAAAATGAAGATTCAGCAAGAGACTCAAAGAACACAGGGGACATATTGCAGAGAGGAGGGAACTGTCGTGGAAAGTTTTATTAAGCATAGGATGACTATGGTAGACTTTCTGTTTGGCTTAGGAATGGTATGTAGGTCTATCGATCAGCACTCTGGTTCCTGCTACCCATGTGAAAGCCGCCACCGTTGGTTTGAGAGGGATCTAATGGCTGCTGGCTCTGAGAGCAATGTTCTTAGTGAAAGCTACCAGCGGGTCCTCATCAGCAACGGTGGGGTATGGCACGCTGATGCCAGTCGCACTGAACCATGGGCGCCCCAACATGAAACATTGGTTGGTGAGACTGGTGTCCATGTGAATGCTATATCACCTTTCTTGGTCGACCCTGTTTTAAAAGACCTTCCTCAGGGACTGATCCCCCCTTTTGGAACCATGTCTAACAGAGATTCACTGTGGGTTAGTGGCATCTTTGTGCCAGATTAAATAGATGCTGTCCGATTAGGGCCACATTTGTTTAAAAAAAGGGCTGATTCACTTGGGAGCATTTGCGCGTGTTCTGGGTGTGGTGGTGGATGGTGAGTGTTTGAGCGCCACCCACCGGCACTCTCAGGAAATGTGCGAATGTATACCTTCCAGGTCTAAAGAAAATTTCTATCGGTCAAGGCATAAGGTGGAATGTACCTGCATATCTGCAACTTTACTGGGCAGCCATGTGCCATAGAGGGTGGGGTTAGCCCAGTAAAAGGTCTAACCCGAATATCCTATCTATGTGTAGAACTTGCATGCCTTATGTTTTTTTCTTACTTTTCTTTCTTCTCTCTTTTCACTATGCAGGAGATTTTTTCCTACTGTGCGCCGAATTACACAGAAGGTTTTTTTCATCTCCTTCATAGTCTTTAGTGTCTTCATGTGTCACACACACACACACACACATATACGTATGTATGTGTGTATGTATATATGTATATATATATATATATATGTGTGTATGTGTGTATATACATGTGTACATACACACATACATACATATACACACACACCCTTAGATGGAGGAAAACATACAGTGATCCCGTTTTTATATATATATATAAAAGTTGGGATCAATGGTTGGATTGAAAGGGATTTTCATAATCTTACTTTTGATACATTACAGATTAGACACATATATTATACAAGCCTCCTCTCTTGTGAAATGCAGCACATCGAATTAGCACATATCACACCCTGCCAGTGCTGGACACAATAGAAGCCTTCCTGACCAAAAGGCTATTTAACATCTCACCTCTATACATTGACAGGAACCTGTGATTTCCTATTTAACTTGTTAGCATGGAGAGAAAAACCTGTTCAATGTAAAATAACCCTTTCATGTATTGTATATAGCAGATGTCAGCATTGTTTAGCAAAGTTTCAACTGTATATTGACAAACACATATTTCCCAATGCCTGCTGAGTTCTAGGAGGATTGGTCCAATTGAATCTGGAAGGACACTATGTTCCCACCCCCAACAAGCCCTATAAACTATGTGCTGGGAAAATAAAGATTTCAGATATTGACAACCTATGTTGAGTCAGGGCTGTCTTATCTCTCTGATCAGAAGCAAATGGGATATTCGTTGTACCGGGAAATAGTCACGGGTGTGGAGGTCTGATGCCTCCATATAACCATCATAAACCTGCCGAGAAAAACCGCTAACAATAGTCTACAAGTGGAGGGCTTTCAAAACAACTGCCAACATGCCCAGGACTGGTCGCCCCAGCAAGTTCACCCCAAGAGCAGACCGCAAGATGCTAAAAGAGGTCTCCAAAAACCCTAAAGTGTCATCTCGAGAACTACAGCAGGCTCTGGCTACTGTTGATGTAGAAGTACATGCCTCTACAATCAGAAAGAGACTGTACAAGTTTAACTTGCATGGGAGGTGTGCAAGGAGGAAACCTTTGCTTTCCAAGAGAAACATCGAGGCCAGACTGACATTTGCCAGAGATAAAGTTGACAAAGACCAGGACTTCTGGAATAATGTTCTTTGGACAGATGAGTCCAAAATTTAATTATTTGGACACAACAGCAGAGGACATGTTTGGCGTAAACCAAACACAGCATTCCAAGAAAAGAACCTCATACCAACTGTGAAGCATGGAGGTGGAAGTTTCATGGTTTGGGGCTGCTTTGCTGCAGCAGGACCTGGTCAGCTCACCATCATAGAATCCACGATGAATTCTACTGTGTATCAGAAGGTGCTTGAAGAACATGTGAGACCATCAGTTAGAAAATTAAAGCTGAAGCGGAACTGGACCATGCAACATGACAATGACCCAAAACATACTAGTAAATCAAGACAAAAACACAGAAATATAGTGGCAAATCTGGGGGAGCTGCTCAACCCCTAACACTGTAGCGTGTTTTTCATTGGGGGAGCAGTCCCACCGCATGTGGACCGCAGCAAACGACTATCCCCAGCAAAAAATATTTTGCATACGGTGGAGGATGTCGGCGCGGTCCACATGCACCACAAAGGCATCCTACACAAAACGGAGCATTGTGCGGATGAAAATATAATCATAAATCACAGAAGAAATGCACCAAACGGATATGCCACTGACTATACTGGCTAGTCATAAATGCAGATATTAAAAGCTGAGACTTTCGCCAATATATTCCTGTCAGGAAGATATCGGAGCCCACATGCACCACGTCACGGCTCTCAGCATGGCAAGGGGTCCTACCACTACGCTACCTATGGGGTGAACAAGGTCTGAAGGTGATGTAATACAGCTCACAGCCAAGCTTCCACACAACCGCCTAGCAGGACAACTAGTGCAATGTGAACAAAGCCAGACTGTAAGCCACACCCATATCAGACCATGTGATAGAGGCTACCAGGTGCACAGGAGAGTGTTTAAATGCCAGGTAAAGGCACATACACTACATATAAAACAAGACAAAAACACAGAAATATAGTGGCAAATCTGGGGGAGATACTAGTAAATCAACCAAAGATTGGCTGAAAAAGAAGAAATGGAGAGTCCTGGAATGGCCAAGTCAAAGTCCAGATTTGAATCCCATTGAGATGCTGTGGGGTGACTTGAAAAGGGCTGTACGTGCAAGAAACCCCTCAAACATCTCACAGCTGAAAAAGTTCTGCATTGAGGAGTGGGGTAAAATTTCCTCAGACCGATGTCGAAGACTGGTAGATGGCTACAAGAACCGTCTCACTGCAGTTATTTCAGCCAAAGGAGGTAACACTCGCTATTAGGGGCAAGGGTGTCCTATCTTTTTCCTCAGTTAGAATAGGCATTTTTGTAGAATGACATTTACAGAAGATCTTGAAAAGACTTTTCTTCAGTTTTCTTTGTTTAGTTGGATTACTTTAATCTCTCTGTATTGTTGAAACGGAGATGAAATAACCTTTTATTAAAAATGTTACAAAAAACCACATGCTTTCAAAGGGTGTCCTAATTTTTTCACATGACTGTATATTCCCAAATACCTTTCATTAGTTATTATGGCTCGATTAGTCTCTTGAACAATCATTAGGAGAAATAAAATTGCCGCCGTCCTATTAGTGCACACAAAATCCTGAGCACACAGAACACTGAGCTAAAGAGCTGCATCATCCTCCTCTCTGATCTGCTTGTCAGGTATTATGATCCTGAATACAGCTGATAAGATCTTCAGCTGAATCTCTGTAGGAATGGAGTTTATAAGGAGACATGAAGTACAGAGAGGAGGTGGGGATGTGGCTGATGAGCAGCAGCACTTGTATGCAGTCTCCATTGCCACATCCCCACATTACCACAGTCTGTCCTCTCTGTACTTCAAGTCTCCTCATGAACTCCATTCCTACAGACATTCATCAGACATACAGTACAGACTAAAAGTTTGGACACACCTTCTCATTCAAAGAGTTTTCTTTATTTTCATGACTATAAAAATTGCAGATTCACACTGAAGGCATCAAAACTATGAATTAACACATGTGGAATTATATACATAACAAAAAGTGTGAAACAACTGAAAATATGTCATATTCTAGGTTCTTCAACGTAGCCACCTTTTGCTTTGATTACTGCTTTGCACACTCTTGGCATTCTCTTGATGAGCTTCAAGAGGTAGTCACCTGAAATGGTCTTCCAACAGTCTTGAAGGAGTTCCCAGAGATGCTTAGCACTTGTTGGCCCTTTTGCCTTCACTCTGCGGTCCAGCTCACCCCAAACCATCTCGATTGGGTTCAGGTGCGGTGACTGTGGAGGCCAGGTCATCTGGCGCAGCACCCCATCACTCTCCTTCATAGTCAAATAGCCCTTACACAGCCTGGAGGTGTGTTTGGGGTCATTGTCCTGTTGAAAAATGAATGATCCCAGTGTTTCTTTATCACATCCAAGGGTCCTCTTGGTCCCATACAGCAGCTCAAAGAGGGATAAACCAGTGGATGCTTGGGGAACCTCCCTGTATGCAAATCACACATCTGGGAACAATTAATCAAATTGTCTTGGATACTGTTGCACAAACCTATACAGTATTCTTTTAAGAGTTTTGTGAAGTGTTCTACTAAATCATCATTTTGGAGATGGTAAGAGGTAGTCCACAAAGCTTTAATTCCTAGAAGATTATGTATTTGCTTCATTAAATTAGACTGAAAGTTTGAGCCTGGATCTATAACAACTGTATGAGGAATATACACATGAAAAAAAAAATATTTAAATAATGATATCCCTTAGGATAACCTGAGATTTTTTAATTTTTGCGTTTTTATTTTTATTCCCTATCTTCCAAAAGTTGTACTTTTGATATCCACCATTTAATATACTGTAGCATACAATGTAGAGGGAAGTGGGAAAAAAATTCCAAATGGGGTGGAATTGGAAAAAAACTCAATTTCTCCACCGTTTTGTGGGTTTTGTCCCTACGATATTCCCTTTCTGGCAACACTGACCAATGCTCTTCATTCTCTGGATCAGTACGATTACAGCAATACCACATATGTCTAGGTTTTTATGTCTAAATAGTGTAAAAATAAGTTTTAACTTTGAAAACATTTTTTATTTTTTACATCACTATATTCTGCCCCCTTTCATTTTTAGCGTTATGTCTACTGTGCTGTGTGGGAGCTAATTTTTTGCGGGACGATCTGTAGATTTTATTGATATCATTTTGGAGTGTATTTGACTTTTTTTATCACATTTTATTACATTTTTTTGGTAAGAGAAACAATGAAAAAAATGGCAAGTCGTCCATTTTGACCCTTTTTTCTGTTACGCCATTTGCCGTTAACGCCCTGGATCAACGACCCCTCTCTAGTAGCTTAAGCCTGTAATATTATTACATTCCAGAAATACATCCAGGCCTCTCTCGAACTTTTTTAGTGAACTCACCATCACCACCTCCTCAGGCAGAGAGTTCCATAGTCTCACTGCTTTTCTAGTTTGTGTACAAACCTTATTTCCTCCAGAGGATGTCCCCTTGTCACAGTTATAGTCCTAGAGATAAATAGATGATGGGAGAGATCTCTGTACTGACCCCTGATATATTTATACATAGTAATTAGATCTCCCCTCAGTCGTCTTTTTTCTAAAGTGAATAACCCTAATGTTGATAATCTTTCAGGGTACTGTAGTCCCCCCATTCCAGTTATTACTTTAGTTGCCCTCCTCTGTACTCTCTCCAGCTCTGCTATGTCTGCCTTGTTCACAGGAGCCCAGAACTGTACACAGTACTCCATGTGTGGTCTGACTAGTGATTTGTAAAGTGGCAGGACTATGTTCTTATCACGGGCATCTATACCCTTTTTTGATGCAACCCATTATCTTATTGGCCTTGGCAGCAGCTGCCTGACACAGTTTTTTACAGCTTAGTTTGCTGTTCACTAAAATTCCTAGGTCCTTTTCCATGTCAGTGTTACCCAGTGTTTTACCATTTAGTATGTATGGGTGACTTGCATTATTCCTTCCCATGTGCATAACCTTACATTTGTCAGTGTTAAACCTCATCTGCCACTTATCTGCCCAAGCCTCCAATCTGTCCAGATCCCTCTCTAGCAGTATACTGTCCTCTTCTGTGTCAATTACTTTACACAGTTTAGTGTCATCTGCAAAAGTTGATATTTTACTATGCAAGCCTTCTACAAGATCATTAATAAATATATTGAAGAGAATAGGGCCCAATACTGACCCCTGAGGTACTCTACTAGTGACAGTGACCCAATCTAGGTATGTACCATTAATAACCACCCTCTGTTTTCTATCACTCAGACAGTTACTTACCCACATTCAGACGTTTTCTCCCAGTCCAAGCATTCTCATTTTATATACCAACCTTTTATGTGGTACAGTGTCAAATGCTTTGGAGAAGTCCAGATATACGACATCCATTGATTCTCCGCTGTCAAGTTAAGAACTTACCGCCTCATAAAAACGGATTAAATTAGTTTGACATGACCGATCCCTCATGAAGCCATGCTGATATGGCGTTATTTGCTTATTTTCCTTGAGGTACTTCAAGATAGCATCTCTAGAAAACCTTCAAACAGTTTACCCACGACATATGTTAAACTAAGGCTACTTTCACACTTGCGCTTGATCGGATCCGTTCTGAACGGATCCGATCATATTAATGCAGACGGAGGCTCCGTTCAGTACGGATCCGTCTGCATTAATAACTTAGAAAAATTTCTAAGTGCGCAAGATGCCTGAGCGGATCCGTTCAGACTTTCAATGTAAAGTCAATGGGGGACGGATCCGCTTGAAGATTGAGCCATATGGTGTCATCTTCAAGCGGATCCGTTCCCATTGACTTACATTGTAAGTCTGAACGGATCCGCTCGCCTCCGCACAGCCAGGCGGACAGCTGAACGCTGCAAGCAGCGTTCAGCTGTCCGCCTGTCCGTGCGGAGGCAAGCGGAGCGGAGGCTGAACGCCGCCAGACTGATGCAGTCTGAGCGGATCCGCTCCATTCAGACTGCATCAGGGCTGGACGGAGGCGTTCGGGTCCGCTCGTGAGCTCCTTCAAACGGAGCTCACGAGCGGACCGACGAACGCTAGTGTGAAAGTAGCCTTACCGGCCTACAGTCTACGGGCTCTGTTTTTGGACCCTTTTTGAATATTGGCACTACATTTTCTATGCGCCAATCCTGTGGAACACTCCCTGTCAGTATAGAGTCCTTAAATATCAGAAATAAGGGTCTGGCTGTGACAGTGCTTAATTCTCTTAGGATACGGGGGTGTATGCCACCCGGTCCTGGCAATTTGTCTATTTAAATCTTTTTAAGACGCCGCTGCACTACTTCCTGGGTCAGACAGGACACTTTTAATGGGGAATTTAATTTTACATTCTGCATTTCATCTGACAGTTTATTTTCTTCAGTGAATCCAGTGGAGAAAAAAATATTTAATAGCTTTGCTTTCTCCTCGTCGCTCTCTGCGACTCCCCCCTCATTACTCAGTAGAGGGCGTTTTATTTTGTAATAAGGATTCATAAAGTGGGCGGCGCAGGCGCGTGACGTATGACTCACACTGCCAGCGCCCGTCCTCCCAGCCTGCCTCCTCCCTCCTCTCTGCTACCTACCGAGCGGCGAGCGTTTGTAGTTGTAAGTAATACACAGCGCTCATTATGCGATTATATACATAACAATTAACTATTAGAGATACGATTATACAGTGAGCTGGGCCCGTGTAGTAGAATACAGTCACTGCACGGGCCCCGCTGTCATTATAAAAGCAGATGCCAGCCCCCAGCCCCTCCTCCCTCACAGCTGATACACCCCCCCACTTTTGGGGGGGAAAAAGTGCGTCTTATATGGCGAAAAATACGGTACTACAGAAAACAGGTATATCTTGCCTAGAACCACAGGATATTTCAGATTAGGCATTGTTCCAGCTTCTAATAACTTTTTTGTATCAGCTACTATTACTGTTTTAGGTCACTTAAAAAGGACCTTTCATGGGTCCAGACATTATGAAATAAGTAGGGGGTTGTGTAGGACATAGTGCAGGCATCTTAGATCACTTACTAGCTTATCTGTCCGGTGCTCCGTTCCCCGATGTGCCCCCCTTTTATTTTTCCTGCCTGGTATGGAAATGAATATCATCGGTGCAGGGAGGAGGAGACTGCCCTGTTTCTCAAAAGGCATCTCCTTCTGCCTGGCTGTAGCGTGGTCCAATCACAGTGGAGAGCGTCAAAGCCAGGGATTAAAAAAAAGCTCACGTTCTCCCTGGCTGTGACGCTCTCCGCTGTGATTGGATGGCGCTACTGCCAGGGAGAAGGAGGCGCCCATTGAGAAACAGGGCAGTCTCCTCCTCCCTGTACTGATGCTATTCATTAGCTTCTCAGTCGCGCAAAGTGAACTGGGGCAACAGCGGGGGAACAGAGTGCCGGACAGACACACTAGTAAACAATATTGCATCCATGAATTATGCCCTACACGCCCCCCTACTTATTTCATAATGTCTGGACCCATGAAAGGTCCACTTTAATTCTTGGGGTAGTAGAAGAAAGTGAAATTAGTGGCTCACTTAGCCTACCCACAAATGAACAGGTGCACGACCCCTCAGCACTCCCGATGCTGATAAAGAATGAAAAGGGGGGTAGAAGTAGTCAATGGGGGAACTCATACTTGGCAAGAATATGGACTGGTGAATGTAAAATATCTCTAAAAACAATTTAATAATAGAAAATAATATACATAAATACATAAAATGGCATCAATAACATAAGATAAAAGTGTCAATAGTATATAGTAGATCACAAAAGGATGGATTCCATATAGTCCTATATAATAGAGGATGACCACATGTGTCTCTATATAATATATTAGAGTAGGACCACCTGTGGGGGGTGCAAACGTAACCGGAGTGGATATAGAAAGTTCCTATATTGAATGGATATATTATATTCCAATATGCACACTCCGTGATGTGATTAGTTGTGACAAAGTCTGTGTCACACAGGAGGTGCCGTCACAGCCTCACCACATACGTATTGTACATGTAAGCAGAGTGTATCAAAGATGTAAACGGGGTGTAGCAAAAATGATTGTTGTACAGTAGTTCCTGCCAGTTGCCGTGAAGACAGTGGCAGTGGTATGCAGTTTAATGTACTTTACCGCTCTGTAGTTGCCTCAGGACTCAGCAATCGGAGGTTGAATGTTTGGCAGTGGAGCAGAAGATCCGGACTTCACTTAGCTTTGTCCTGCAAGGTCCTGTGTGGCGCCCCATGTGGTCTGCAGATCTCACATGTGACTCTTGAAGCGGGGAGGTGTTAAGTTCCGTTTTGGGAATAAGGGTTCCACCGCAGTCTCTGCTTGATCTTAGGGGGCCAATAGCTGTCAGGCTCTCCCGGATGGATAAGATGTCATTCAGATGTTTGTGTAAATCCCTCACTGTTCAAATACCAGACGCGTTTCGGGATAAAGTTACCCCTTCTTCAGTGGCTCTTTAATTCTTGGCAGTGAACCTACCATACAAGAAGTTCCACCATACTTTTTGGAGTAGTTGAACTTACAGGTAGAGCAGTCCCATTCACAACACCCTTCTCAGGAATCATAGGTTCACCCACCTCTGTCTGAGTACCTTCCATCTCAGATACAAGAGTAGCTTGAGCTGCTGAGAGAGGTTTTTCTGCCCTTCTTGAACGTTTAGTCTGCTTGGTATGCTGAGATTGTCTAGGAGAATAAATACTTATAAATCTTCTGGAACGTCCTCTTCCTGCCATATACTGACTATACAATTGCACTTAGTCCAGTACAAACGGCAATCCCACTGCTGCCACCGTAGCCCATTAGTGTGAATAATGCCCTAGTCTGTCTGTAGAAATACCAGTAATAGGATAGAGAAAAATAGGTTTGCTGGCCAGCAAGAGAAGGAAAGCATACTGAAAGACATACAAATACAGAGACAAATTAATGTCAGATTTATCCTCCTAGCACAATGTTTTTTTCAGAAAAGTACTTATATATTTCAGCAAGACAATGCTAAACCACATACCGCATCCATAACTACACTTTGGCTTCGTACGAGAATAGTCCGGATACTGAATAGGCCTGCTTGCTGTCCAGACTTTTCACCAATAGAAAACATCATGAAACAAAAAATCCCTCTCCCAAAACTCCAGCAATTGGTTTCCTGACTTCTCGGACATTGATACATTGTTGATAAAAGAAGAGGTGATGCTACACAATGGTGGACATGGTCCTGTCCCAACTTTTATGATGCATTGCTGCCATAATGGTAAAAGGTCTCACTTTCAACATCTGATATGTGTTCTATGTTCTATTGTGAATAAAACATGGCTCTGTGAGGTTTAACCCCCTTCAGGACACTGCCATTTTTCACCTTAAAGGGGTATTCTCATCTTAATGATCACTGTTAAATCTGTTAATGATTTAACAGTGATCATTTTTCTAAATATATTTAATTAGCTAATTCCCACCCCTTAAAAGAAAATAAACATATACTTACCTGACTGTTGTCTTCCGTCTCCGCTGGTTACGGCCACCGGTCTTCTCAGGAATCGCGGTGGCCGCGCTTGCACAGACGACTTCTTCTCTTCTCCCGGCCGGCCGCGTGCAGTCCCAAAAGCGCACACAAAGGCTGCGCATGTGCTATGGTAATTTCTTCAGGGCCAGTATAGTATAATTGCCAGGAAGAAGTCACCAGGGCGCATGCGCGGCCTCGGCGTGCGCGTTTAGACCAGCGCATGGCCCGGCCGGGAGAAAACTTCAATCAAGATGGAGCCCGTCCCCTGCCGAGTGCCGAAACCAGGAAGTGTACAGCGCACCGGGAGCAGGTAAGTATGAAACGGCGTGTTGATAATACCCCTTTAAGGACCAGGCCATTTTTTGCAAATCTGACATGTGTCACTTTATGTGGTGATAACTTTAAAATGCTTTTACTTATCCAGGCTATTCTGAGTTTGTTTTCTCGTCACATATTGTACTGAAATGTTGTTCAGTGTCCTACTTCTGTGAACAGTGTAGCATTTCTGTGCGAGTAGCAGTGTATGACAATCCTCTCTGTACTGAAGCTGCCTTACGCTTAGTTGCTCTTCCTCTGCACTTCTAAATATAGACTTTTTTTCCTGAATTCCCTGCGGTGTGAAGGAACACCATGTGAAGCTTATCGCAAACTGGGACTACATCAGCAGCATGCCAGAATGAGCATCAGACACGGCTTTTTTATTTATTAGGAAAGGCATGGGCACAGCGGCACGTGCTATTCTTTACTGCTGTAAACAGATCATTGTCATTGTTTAATATGCATTTTGGTGATCAGCCATTTTCACATCTAGAGTTCACTGTATCCAGCATAGCTGGATACTGCCGTTTACCGCTGGAGCCTATTGGTTATAATGGGATCTGGCAGGGATCTGTGCTGGATTTTGACTGGACAAATATAGGTGCTTGCATTAGAGCAGGGTTTCTTAACTCTGATGCTCGGGACCCACCTACCGGTCGGGATTTGAGAATATCCCACAGAATGAATACGGAAACGGAATTCACACTTTTTTGGCGGACCCATTGAAATGAATGGTTCCGTATACGGTCCGGAAAAAAAGAAGAACGGACACGGAATGAAAATACGTTCGTGTGCAAGAGGCCCTAATCAGACTCCCAGTGTTAGGGCTCATTCACAAGAACGTGTGCTTCCCGTTGCCGTATTGAGGCCTGCATTTGCGGATCCGCAATACATGGGCACCGTTCCGTGTGCATTCCACATCACAGATGCAGACCCATTCACTACAATGGGTCCGCAAATCTAGAGATGCAGAACAGTGCGGAACGGAGCACTACGGAGTGCTTCCAGGGGTTCCGTTCTGTGCCTCCGCACCACAAAAAGATAGAACATGCTCTATCTTTTTGCGGAACAGATGGATCGCGGACCTATTCAAGTGAATGGGTCCGCGATTCCCATGCGGCTGGTCCACAGTCGGTGCCTGTGCATTGCGGACTGCAATTTGTGGTCCACAGCATGGGCACGGGCTTCACACAGTCGTGTTAACAAGCCCTTAATCAAAACTCAGACCCCCAATGTTAATTAGACCCTCAATCAGACCTCAGATCAGACCCACAATCAGCCCCAATATAAATAGTACACCTCACCGCTTCCTTGTCCCCCAGTACTAATAAGTGCTCCCATAATTGAAACACACATTAGTATTCACCCCATAAGATGCAGTGACATTTTTCCCCCACTTTGAGGGGAAAAAATGCGTCTTATAGGGTGAATAATGCGGTAAGTTAATAAAAATGTCTCCAAAGGTGTCTGTAATCTTTAAAAATTTGAGTAAAATCTATCCTTCATTATATCTTTTAGAAACTACTGCAGTTTTGGCTACTGCAGGGTTTTTCAAAACCAGACCTTCTTTCTTATTTTTGTAAGGAGTTTGTTTTGCCAGATCAGCGTCATCATTTTGGAGTAGAGATTGTACTTGCCTTCCATTACAGTTATGGTTAAGACCTGGGAACTCTGCTCTTGTCACCATTGTCACTCTATGGAATAACTCCAGATCACCTTTATCAAGAACGGACAGTTGTTAGGAAAGGTTGGTTGGCGCCTGACGGGGTGTTTAAGTTTTGCCATCCACTTATTCAAGTGATTAATGTGCACATTTGGTGTGATGTATTCCTTATGTGACCATTCGTCTACACAAGAGAGGTTCATTTTTCTATTGAAATGCTTTTGGTTTGATAGAGTGAACATTTGTTGTCCTATAGATTTATAAAGAAGCGACACCTCAAATTAAGGCCTCATGCACACAACCATATTTTGGGCCCACGTTTAATCTGTATTTATTGCAGATTGCAGGTGGACCTAATCGTTCCTGTGGGTCAGCAAAAAAATGCGGACAGCACACAGATGTCATCCTTGTATTAAATGTGACCATCTGAAGGGTTAGACTACCTGCGTTCGTTGCGGATCCATCTTGTATCTACACAGACGGATCCGCACCGATAATGCAATCGCTTGTATCCGTTCATAACTGACCCGTTTGCATTATTCATTTTTAAAAAAGTCAATCCTTCTTGACTTACACTGAAAGTCAATGGGGGACGGATCCGTTTTCAATTGCACCATATTGTGTCAGTGAAAACTGATCCATCCCCATTGACTTACATTGTAAGTCAGGACAGATTAGTTTAGAATCTGCGTTTTAGTGACCGTCGAAATAGCGCAACGGAGACGAAACGCAGACAAATTGATGCATTCTGAACGGATCCTTACCCATTCAGAATGCATTGGGGCTGAACTGATCCGTTTTGGTCCGCTTGTACAAGCGGACCCAGAAACGCCAGTGTGAAAGTAGCATTATATTGCCGTTTGTAGACATTAGCCCTGGGTGTCTGCTATGTTAAACAGCAGGCACCCAGCGACAATGGTGTCCACTCCATCTTTAAAGTCCTTACTGCTGACGTATACAGTCGTGCAATGGTAGGAAATCGGTTAAACTACAACTAACAGGGCTGCTTCCATGCATAGTTTCATCTTTCTGATGAGCGAATGAGACCCTATTCTTCTTGTAGGTGGGAGTCCTCAAAATGGAATCGGATATTTAGGTAATATACACGGTGGGCCATTTATATGGATACACCTTAATAAAATGGGAATGGTTGGTGATATTAACTTCCTGTTTGTGGCACATTAGTAAATGTGAGGGGGGAAACTTTTCAAGATGGGTGGTGACCATGGCGGCCATTTTGAAGTCGGCCATTTTGAATCCAACTTTTGTTTTTTTAATAGGAAGAGGGTCATGTGATACATCAAACTTATTGGGAGTTTCACAAGAAAAGCAATGGTGTGCTTGGTTTTAACGTAACTTTATTCTTTCATGAGTTATTTACAAGTTTCTGACCACTTATAAAATGTGTTCAGGGGACTTCCGGGGGCGGGACATCAAGTATGGCCGCATTTTAACAACGTCCTCCTCATCAGCCAAATAATCTGCCACCATCGGCGTCCAACAAGGCGTCAGACATACCTAACTAAGAAGGCATAAACCCTCCAGGACACAAAGATTGGAGGGAGACCGATAACATTGCCCGGAGTCCGCAGCAGTGAGCTGCACAGCACTGGTTTAGGCCGCTGCCTGCACCCGCTCCCTGCCACCCGGCCCCTTCCATCCGATCGTCTGGGCCAGCAACAGAGCAGCACACCAGGCGGGCCCTTTCCCAGGAAGGGGAGGAAGCGCAGGGGCCACAGATCCACTGCCAGAGCCCTGAAGGAAATCCTCACCACCGAGGCCGGCACCCTCCCACCCCCACTGTACAACACCAGAAGCTGGGACATAGTGTATCTGCCAGGGAGACCAGCGACCCCACACAGAACCCTCTCCTGGGGTGAAGAAGGTACCTTACCCGCAATACAGGGACTTGTGAGTACCTCCAAGATAGCGCTTCCCCGTCCATGCTGAAGTTCTCTTCACTTCTCTCCACGTGGTTAATCTTTGAGCCAACAGTGCCATCTAGTGGTGTATTCCTGTATAACACCATCTAATACTAATTCTACTGTTCCTGCAATTCTTTATGGCCAAACCTTGCTTTTTATTCCTATTGGTATAAATATTGTACCGGGTGAACGTACCGTGTGACCGTTAACCCATAAAAGGCAAATTGAGCTACGGATCTCTTACGCCAACTGAAATAGCTCTCCAGAATACCTCTGCAATCAGACGAAGCAGTCCTGACCAATTGGGACCCCAATATCTTCCATGCTGGCACATCTAAACCTATTAATGCGTACAACCGCGCAGAACACTGAGCAACTTCTTACCAATCGCTCACTTTTCCAGCAGTCATAGACCTCCGCATCAAATGCTATAAATTACTCCAGCGGAAGAGAGGCCCACCCTCCTAATGTAAAGATCTGGTTCTTCTAAGGCCCCCTCTTGACCGACCGACCTCACTCTCCCTACATAGGGCACAGGAATGGACAAATTCCTCATGGGACCCCAACCACAGAGACTACAACGCAAGACGCAGCCAAGTCAAATGGCTTCCAAATCTCAACCAACTAAAGTTTCCAATAAACCTACGCTGAGGAATAAACAGACACCTTCATCGTCCCAAATGGAGGAACAGGCTCCTGAGTCGCCACTCTCTTCGCAAGACTCTTCGCAAGAAATGATAACGGATGATATCACGCCACCAAACCTTTCACCTCCACACAGCCCGTCTCCTCAGCCACCCCAGGACAACGCACAGGCTGCGGCAGTGGCCCAAGAAGTGACCCGTCTACTGCTGCCACTGTTTGATAAAAGATTTGACGTCCTACACGCCTCCATTAACTCTGCAATGGCCCAGATCACCGCTAATACACAGAGGATCACAGATCTAGAAAACAGGGTGGTCACAGGAGAAACTAATATGGAGGCGGCGTTGGCCTCATTACGACAGTGCGAAGCCACAGAGACGCTGCTTAGAGAAAAACTGGAAGACCTGGAGAACAGGGATAGGAGAAACAATCTCCGATTTGTGGGAATTCCAGAGTCGGTGACTGGGGAGGCACTAACAGCTTATCTGGCACTAAAAATTCCGCAGGCCCTACAGCTTAACCTGCCAGCTGATCCTATGATAGTAGAGAGGGCGCACAGAATAGGACCACCCAGAGACCAAGGGGGGGGTCGCCCTAGACCCGCAATTGCTAAATACGTCCACTGGGCCACCAAAGAAAAGATTCTCAGAGCTTACCGTAACCAACGACAAATGGTGATAGAAGGCCAGAGAATACTCATTTTCCAAGACTTTTCGGCATTGGTGACACAGAAAAGAAAAGCGTTTGTGGGAATATGCAGCTACCTCCATGACCGTGGCATTCGCTTCCAGCTCCTGTACCCGGCAAGGCTGCGAGTCCAACACGAGGGACGCACGCACCTGTTCGACGACCCAGCGGACGCCAGAAGATTCTTCGGCCAACCAGATGCGGGATGAACATTCGTCACACATTGGGGGGAGAACCTCCTAATTTCAATTGTTCTGTGTTTCTGCCTTTTGAATTGCACTTGAATGCCCTACCAAGGGATGTCACTTGACATCCACTAATGTTTATCTTTGTATTTTACAAGTTGTGTTTTATGTTTCAGACTGTTAACTGTGATGCTCGGGACTTGGGACCCCCTTCTCTACCGCGTAACGCCACTCTTGCTCGCTCGCTGGGACGGGTGGGAGAGGACCTCAATGTGACTGACCCTTCCGATGACTACCATATACCCCCTTGGCCAGATGAGTACCACATTTGAATCCACCACACCCACCTACAACACCTCACCACATTTAAAACTGCTCACATGGAATGTGGCAGGGTTAAATACCCCAACTAAGAGAAGGAAAGTTGTGACACACCTTAAACGGTTTAAACCCGACATTATATTTCTCCAAGAAACGCACTGGAAGAAATCCTCCCAGTCTACACTAAAAGCCCCTTGGCTCTCTGAGTGTCTGACAGCCTCACACACCTCTAAGTCCAGGGGAGTGGCGATTCTGTTCAGACGTGGACTAAAATATGAGATACAAGACTCATCAATAGATCCAGCGGGACGTTACCTCCTTCTGGACGTATTGATAGAAGGTGTACCATACTCCTTACTAAATATATAGGCCCCCAATTCCCCGAGCCCGGCTTTTTTTACCAAAATATCAGGGATACTCACCAATCGAGTGTCACGCAGGCTCATAATGGCAGGAGATTTTAACGCCACATTAAATCCACACTTAGACAGATCACACCATAGACCACAAACCTCACCGGCTTCCCGCGCGATATTACAACTAATGGACCGGTTACACTTATGTGACATATGGAGAACGATTCACGACAACACTCGAGAATATAGCTGCTACTCCAAAACCCATGATTCATTCTCACGAATTGATCTGATTCTGACCTCCACCACTCTGTTGGATAATCTGCTGGATACCACTATACACCCGATATTAATTTCGGACCATGCACCTGTAACAGTCACTATTCAAGCCTTGCAACCGCAAATAAGATCCCGCCTATGGAGGTTCCCCACATACCTTTCTGAGTCAGAGGACTTTAGGACGTACCTCAAGGTCCAATGGACTAATTACTTGGATGACAATGACGTGCATCTCGAAGACACCCCATTGCTATGGGCAACCTCCAAGGCGGTTATGCGCGGGCATGTAATAGCTTACATGGCACACAAGAAAAAGATGGCGAGGGATCGCTTCAACACGTTACATTGCGACCTTCTGTCAGCTCAGAAAGCCCATTCAGAGTCCCTCACACCTCAAACAAAACAGGCGTTCATAGATGCCAAAACACTATTAGATACATTCGTCCAGGGTCAGGCACACTGGTTTACCCGGTGCATACAGAACAAATATTTCCGCTGGGGCAATAGGGCGGGAACCCTGCTAGCCTCCCTAACTAAACCTTTTAAAAGCACTAAACCAATTGCACGAATCAAGTGCCCTGAGACTGGCCGCCTATACTCTACGACAGATGAAATAACTGAGGTCTTTTTTAAATATTACGAGGACCTTTATAGGGCCTCCCCCACAGACCAGGGGAGAAATCGATCCTTCTTGAACTCCCTGTCCATGCCCTCCCTATCTGAAGAACAAAAAACATATTTAGACGCTGAATCACAAAACACCAGGGCCTGACGGCCTAACTGCGGAATATTACAAGATGTTAGCACCAGAGATTATTCCAACCCTGACCACGTTGTACACACAAATGTACAAAGAGGGTGTGGAGGTAGACAGATTTACCGAATCTAGGGTGATAGTGATTCCCAAACCAAATAAGGATCCTGACCTACCACAATCCTACAGGCCAATAACCTTAATGAACCAAGACTACAAATTTTTTGCTAAAATCATTGCAAATAGATTGCAAACCTTTATTCCGACCCTAATCCACCCCACCCAGATGGGTTTCACACAAGGGAGACATGCAGTTAACAATGTCCGCAGAGTAGTAGCAGCCACAGTCGCGGCTCAGGACCCCACACAACCACAAATACTCCTTCTCGGCTTAGATGCCGAGAAGGCTTTCGACAAGGTGTCTTGGTCCTTCCTGCAAACCGTCCTAGATATCCGCAGCTTTGGCAACGGATTTAGGCAATTCATAACTAATACATATACCGATGTCACAACTATGATAACTATTAACGGGAAAAACTCGGGAGTCCTCGACCTCTTTAGGGGTACGAGACAAGGATGCCCCCTTTCCCCAATCTTGTTTAATCTGTCCCTGGATCCGCTCCTATACCATCTTCAATCCACGCATAGTTTTCGTGGGGTGACGATAGGTAACACGGAAATGAGAACGGCAGCATTTGCAGACGATGTCCTGCTGATGATCTCCGACCCCAAAAATTCACTTGAAATTTTATTGGCTGAGATCCAGGATATTGGTACTTTATCAGGATATACCATTAACCTGGACAAAACGGAGGCACTACTAGTGAGCGGACCTGGGAGGCCGATATGGACAAGGGCGTTCCCATTTTCATGGAACGATAAGACCATAACATACCTAGGGGTTTCTATCCCCAGAAAACCATCGCAATTGTATAACTGTAACATAGGACCCTATCTCTCTTCTCTGGAGTCTACCCTGGCGACCTGGAAACATTTCACACTCTCATATGTGGGGAGGACAAACCTTCTTAAAATGTCAGAGTTTCCCAGGCTATTGTATATCCTCCAAATGCTGCCCATCTGCCTTAGGCCTAAAGATGAAAAAAGGATAAACTATCTATATAGGATGTTTGTCTGGAATGGGAGGCGCCCTAGAATAGCTTGGCACATACTACAACAACCAAAATTAAATGGGGGCCTAAACTTTCCTAATATTAGATTATACAATATTGCGGCTCTGATGAGAGTGGTACGAGACTGGCTACACTCTACGTCGAAATACACTCTGGTTACGCTGGACCAAGCCTTTATTCCACATATAGCACTACCGAACCTACTGCATATCTCATTCGGAAATCTCCCTCAAATAGTAAAAACGAATCCTCTCCTCATGACAACATGGCGGGCATGGTGCAGGGCAAGAGTTCTGTGTAAATTACATGCATCATTTTCAGTGCATCTGACACTAGTAAGGAACCCCTCATTTCAGAACGGATCTTCCCACTCAACGTTCAAATGCTGGCAATCGCAAGGCATCACCAACATTGACAAACTTATAAGCACGCAAACACGAATGGTTAAACCACTCCAGGACTTGCAGAAGGAATACCCACACATAGTTTTTCCCTTTTTCCCATACTTACAAGCAAAAAGCTATATCAATGAAGTGATTTCCGCCTTGACGGAACGTGAGTGGAGTCCATACTTTAAAAAATGGTTCTCGAATCCCAATGAGGGGAAGAAACAAATTTCAACAAATTACAAATTCCTCCATGTACCAATTGACTATTCCACATCCACAGTTCCCATGACTAGATGGCAGACAGAGGTACCACAAGCCACCCCATCAGTGATACTCCGGGCACTGGAATTCTCATACAAACATTTACCTGTAGCAAGATACACAGAGATGATCCTACAAATCTGTCATAGATCATATCTGACTCCGAGAAGGGGGTTTAGAATGGGTATATATGACACCACCAATTGCTTTAAATGCGGGACTTTGGACGCTGGACTTTACCATTGTCTATGGGACTGTCCAATGATAAGAAAGTTCTGGGACAGAGTCATCACCTTCACTAACGCACACTTGACCAATTTTACCCCACGCGACCCACTTTGGGCGCTGTTCGGTTATTTGGATAAGGACAAATACAACTGCACCCCGGGATGTAGGAAACTGCTACACTTTGTGGCAGCGGCGGGCACCAAGGCAATTTTGCAAGTCTGGCTTCAGCCCACAATTCCCCCTTTTAAATTATTCTTGGAGAAACTATCTTATATCATGCGCATGGACTGGGTGGAGGCGTCACACCAAAAAGACAAATTAGTAGAACATTTCTTTCAGGTGTGGGAAAGCTTTATTAATATACTGCCGTTACATATCCGTAAGGCCATACACGAATGCTTTTCGGGGACCACATGGTTTCTGCAACAGATGACAGCTGGCGAAGAACCGGTTCTACTATCCTGATTGGGGGGTGGGGGGGGATCATTGAGCCCAAACAGTCCCGAGCATCTCCGTTTTTGTTCTAGTCTTTTCTTTATTTGTCTGTGTCGTTCTCTAATTCACTACTACAGGGTACAATAGGAATGAGACAATATCAGGGCATCTACCCCGGGAGCCCACTGGGGATCATATCAATCTATAATATTAAGGCTCACTCGGGGATGGCGGCTATTGTATCCCACGGAGGCGGACGGCTAATACTGACAGCTTAGTTGGGTTTTTGTCAGCCTCTGTATGTTCACGGACACTACAACTGGTAAATTATTTTGCACTTGTAAGAATGGATACCAATGGTAGCAGTGCGACACTGCCTTTGTTTGTATGTTTATTCTTTAAATATTTGAAAACTTAATAAAAACAGTTATAAAAAAAAAAAAAAAAAAAATTAAAAAAAAATGTGTTCAATGTGCTGCCCATTGTGTTGGATTGTCAATGCAACTCTCTTCTCCCACTCTTCACACACTGATAGCAACACTGCAGGAGAAATGCTAGCACAGGCTTCCAGTATCCGTAGTTTCTGGTGCTGCACTTTCCGTATCTTCACAGCATAGACAATTGCCTTCAGATGACTCCAAAGTTAAAAGTCTAAGGGGGTCAGATCGGGAGACCTTGGGGGCCATTCAACTGACCCATGACGTCACCAGACATCAACACAATTTCTATCCGCTCCGCACGTGTTAACCTCGGCGACATGTCAATGGCTGTAAACAAAGAGAAACTTGTAAATAACTCATGAAAGAATAAAGTTACGTTAAAACCAAGTACACAATTGTTTTTCTTGTGAAATTCCCAATAAGTTTGATGTGTCACATGACCCTCTTCCTATTGAAAAAACAAAAGTTGGATTAAAAATGGCTGACTTCAAAATGGCCGCCATGGTCACCACCAATCTTGAAAAGTTTCCCCCCCTCACATATACTAATGTGCCACAAACAGGAAGTTAATATCACCAACCATTCCCATTTTATTAAGGTGTATCCATATAAATGGCCCACCCTGTACTTTTGATATACCATGAATGTCTCAGATGCTAAATACCCCTTTAAGTTTTATTGCAGCCACATTTCTCTATTTCTCTTTTGTCTCTCTTCCTCTATCTAGCTCACTATTTTGCCATCTGGATTAAACACTTCCAGTAATGTTTGCATTTTCCTCCACTGACATGTCATAGATACAGTATGTTAGGACTTATATATTGTGAAGCATTGACAAATTAATGACAGCCGTATTTCTATCACCTGTTTGTTGGCACTCCACTGAGTGAGGCCTCTTGCACGTGACTGTATGTATTTTGCGGTCTTCAAAAAACGGATCCGCAAAAAATACGGATGACATCCGTGTGCATTCTGTATTTTGCGGAACGGAACAGCTGGCCCCTAATAGAACAGTAGTATCCTTGTCCGTATTGCGGACAATAATAGGACATGTTCTATTTTTTTTGCAAAGTGGAAATACGGAAACATACGGAATTTTTTGTGGACTCATTGAAATAAATGGTTCCGTATACGGTCCGCAAAAAAACCTGAACGGAATGAAAATACGTTTGTGTGCAAGAGGCCTAAGTAATATTAACAATTACGTGATTCCACAGCTGCAAATTCAGTGTCCTTTGAAATTCGCCCTCTTGTTGTCTCCTTTACTGCATCTCTGGAATCTGCCCAAGGCCCCCGCTTTTTCCACAAGAGATGTCAAGTAGATTACCTTTATATCAAAGAGATTCCAGGCTGATATGAACTATGTCGACAGATGCATTTAAGTGTCCCCACTGCTAGATACTAGGGGTATTTGACTTAAAGTTAAAGGTTTCTTCCAAGCTGCTTCAATAGGACAGACAGACAGCATTTTCATGCTGCAGTACTAAGCAAGTTTACTGCAAAAATCATCTCTGTATATCCAACATTAAAATTACTTTACATTTCTCTGGCAAATGACTGCTTACAGGGGTTTTCTGAAATATTTTTACTGATAACCTAGCCTCTGGATAGGTCATCAGTATCTGATCAGGGGCTTCTGACATCCGGGATCCCTGCCGATCAGCTGTTTGAGAAGGCATTGGCAATGTCCAAATTATATCATTAAAAATATCTTAGAACACCCTATTAAACACTTGATTAAAGTAAGTTCAGCATCAGCACCCGGCATACCCGGGCAAATGCCGGGGCCCACAGAAAAGTTGCCAGAAGCAATGAGCGCTTCCATCAATACAGATGGAAGCGCTCATTGCTGGAGCACAAGAAGCTGGGTCCTGTCACTCACCACTCAGCTCCCAGCACTCCTCCCCTCCTTCAGACCGGCGGCGCTCTGAATGGTGAAGCAGGAAGACCGTAGGGTAGAGAGGTATGTGAGTTTCAGGAATGGGACAAGGTGAGTAGTTACTGTGTTTTTTTGTTTTTAATACAGAGGGGTCACAGAGGACTTTATTACTATAAAGGGGGCTGTAAGAAGGTACCTGGAATCATCGTGGATGGAAGGTATGTGTCACTCAGGTTCCTGGCCTCGTTAAAGTAAGAGCCGGTATATTATGTGTCAGCAGCAGCTTTTGCTAATTGACACCTAAAGATTTAGTATGGCTGTGATAGCTAATCCGGGACAGCTCTTACTGGGAGTAGTCAAAGTGCCAGGCATGAAAACCAGCCAGCACTGCCAGGTGTGTGGGTTTACATCCCTCTGACAGTGGCGCTCAGGAGTCTGAGTGCTGTGAACTGAGGGCTGTGCTGGGATTTGAGGTTTGAGCCGGTCTAGAGGACTCAGGCCCCTCTAAAGGCAAACAGGCCGCCTATGGACTTGATGAGGCTGAACGGCTAACAGGGTATGAATTAACACCCAGGAGAAAAGGTGACTTTTTTTGTTTATGGACTTTCCTTGTGTGTGAACAAACACCAAGCCACCTATGTTTTGTGATACAGCTTATCTGCATTTTGTTATACATCAATGTGTGAATAAACACCACTGTTTCATAAAAAAACTGTGTACTTTGCCTCTATACTGCATCCGCTAGTCCTAACTACCAGAGCGAATCCCCACAATTGGTGGAGGATGCGTGCAAGCACAGTGAGGCTGGCGTGAACGCTGATATATTTTGGGGCTTGCATTTTTGGGCACAGTTGTATGTCGTACATCAAACCAGCTGTATTTCAACCCGTGCGACACAACAAAATGGAGGCTGTTGTGAAGGCCCTCATGGAGGCTAATTTGCAGCAGCAAGAGACCAAGCTGCACCAATGGGAGGCTAATAAGCAGCAGCAAGAGACCAACCAGTTGCTGCTACAACACGGGATGGCTTTGCAGACAGCAGGAGCAACCCCAAGCGTCCACGATGCCCAGAAAGCAGTCCGTGCAGATGACACCAGCAGACAACATCGAAACCTACCTGGCTATGTACGAGAAAGTGGCCACCAGGGAAAAGCTGCCCTGAGACCAGTGGGCTGAGGTTGTTGCTCCTTTCCTGGCATCAGAGTCCCAGCGGGTGTATTTCCAACTTGCCGGACGATCAAGCAGCCGACTACCCGAAGGTAAAGGGTAAGATTTTGGGAAGACTGGGGGTGAATATGTTGGTCTGGGCCCAGCGGGTACATCAGTGGTGGTTTGAGCCGCCTGAGCATGCGAGACCCCAGAATTATGATATGCTCCACCTTTTGAAAAAGTGGTTACAGCCTGATGTACTGAGTCCCGCAGCGATGCTGGATAGACTATTGGCTGACATATTCTGGAGGGCGCTGCCACGCCCTCTCCAGCACTGGATCAGCCAGGTGTCTCCTGGAAATGCCCTGGAAATGGTGGACTTGGTGGAACGCAAGGGGGGTTCTTTTGGGAGGAGGGCAGGCAAGCTCCAGAACTCCCCAGCCCAGGCCCACCGGTATGAGCCAATGAAACCACCCCGGGAGGTTCCCCCTATGGGCCGGACTCAGTTAATCTGCTGGCGGTGTCAGGAACCTGGCCACACCAGGGCTGAGTGTCCTCATCAGGTTGAGCCCATGGACACTAATTGTAGTTATCGACAATGGCTATATGCTAGGAAACTGTGTTCCACAGGTACCCCAGAGGCTCTAGACCACTTGTGCCAGGTGGAAGTGGGAGAAACTCAAGTGGAGGCACTGCTGGACTCAGGGAGCTTGGTGACCCTGGTAAGGGCTACCCTGGTGCGGTCCGCTGAGTATACTGGGTGGAAAGTTGGGGTGATGTTCATTCCTGGAGACTTGAAAGACTACCCCACTGCGCTGGTGTCTCTAACCACGGTGGACGGCAGGTAGGTCCACGAAGTGGCAGTCGCCACAAATATCCACTATGAACTCATAATAGGAAGAGACTTTCCAGGTTTCCCTGCTCTATGGCCGGTTGTGAGAGTTTGGCCTCGTTCAGGGGGACGGCCAGAACCCTTGGAACATGAGGCTGAAGGGCCAGCAGTAGGGGTGACCGCCACTTCGGTGGAAGACAGGAGACAACCCCGCATGGGGTAATGGTGCGAGATGTGGAGGAGTTGCCACCGGGTCCTGGGTTGGCAGATCTCAACATCTCGGGAAGAATTTCGGTACAGCCCAAAGCCGAGACCCAACCCTATCCCGGGGCTGGGAGAATGTGTTAGTACTTGATGGTGTATCCCAACAACCTGGGGCCAAGTAGATATTTCCCCATTTTGTGGTCCACCAGAATTTGCTATATAGGGTAAAGCCTGTGAGATCGGGTTTTGGTTCTGGTACCAACAGTGGACAGTAAGTTACTGGCTAGGTGGCAGGGACCCTACGAGGTACTCGAAAAGGTTGGAGAAGTAAACTACAAGGTACACCAGCCAGGGCGACGGAAGCTGGAGCAGGTGTACCATGTGAATTTACTCAAACCGTGGAAGGATAGGGGGACCAGTACTGACGATAGCCCGCGGCCGAGTTTTCTAGGGGGAGAGGTTCCGCTCCCTAAGTCTGATGTAAGGGAAGCAGTTGCCACAGTGAAGATTGCTGCAGCCTCTCCTCTAAACAGACTCAGGAGGCCAGGGAGTTGGTCAGCAGGAACACGGATGTGTTCTCAGACCTCCCTGGACGCACTTCCATAATCCAGCATGACATTGTCACTGAGCCTCAGTTGAAACCATACCAGGTACCCAAGGCTCGGCAACAGGCCATCTCTGAGGAAGTACAACTAATGAATGAATGAATAACTTATATAGCGCTACAATTGCAAACTAAATCGCCTCAAGGTGCTTTTGCAGCCCTTGACCGCCTGTGCTTTCAGAAGAGGTGGGTCTTGAGCTTCTTCCTGAAGGCTAGATGGTTTTCTTCTGAACGGATCTCCGCAGGTAGAGTGCTCCATAGCCGGGGTCCTTGGACTGCGAACCTTCGTTCGCCTTTTGATTTGTAGCGGGTCTTGAGGATATGGAGGAGGATCTGGTTAGCTGACTAGAGGGGGCGACCTGGGGTGTAGTGCTTTATTTTTTTGCAGAGGTATTGGGGTTCTTTCCCTTGTATACATTTATGGGTGAGGCTGAGGGTCTTGAATTTGATCCGATCCTTCACGGGTAGCCAATGGAGGGTCTTTAAGGGCGAGGTAATAGATTCCCAGTTTTTTTTCCAGTTATCAGTCTGGCGGCTGTGTTCTGGACAACTTGTAAACGTGAAATTTGATATTTGGGAACTAGACGTCATCGAGGAGTCTAGAAGTGAGTGGGCCAGCCCTATAGTGCTGATACCAAACCGGACGGGTCGTTGCGGTTTGGTAACGATTTTAGAAAATTAAACAAGGTATCTAAGTTCAACGCATATCCCATGCCCTGGGTAGACTAGCTGATTGAGAGGTTAGGACAAGCCCGGTATTTTTCAGTTTTGGACCTCACCAAAGGGTACTGGCAGGTACCCTTAACGGAGGGTGCCAAAGAGAAAACGGCCTTCATCTCACTGGAGGGGCTGTACCAGTATAAGGTGTTACCCTTTGGTCTGCATGGCGCCCCTGCCACTTTCCAAAGGCTAATAGACATTGTGCTGAGACCACATCGTCAGTACGCTTCGGCTTACCTGGACGATATTGTCATCCACAGTACCGACTGGGAAAGTCACCTGCCCAAAGTGAAGGCTGTAGTAGACTATCTTTTCGAAAAGCTGGACTAACTGCTAGCCCCCAAAAATGTGCTATAGGGTTAGAGGAGACAAAAAACCGGGGGTATGTCATTGGGCGCGGAGTGATCAAACCCCAAGTAAACAAAATAGAGGCGATAAGAAATTGGCCCCAACCTGTCACCACTAAACAAGTGAAGTCGTTACTAGGAATGATAGGCTATTAAATGAGATTTGTTGCCCACTTTGCCACTATAGCCGCGCCCTTGACAGAGCTCTTGAAGAGACGAAAATCAATGATGGTTTGCTGAGATGAGCGGGGGGAAGAGGCTTTTTCCACTTTGAAGTCGTCCCTGTGCGGGTCACCGGTTTTTGTGTCGCCAGACTTCAAAAGGGAGTTTGTTGTACAGACAGATGCCTCCGAAGTAGGCCTCAATGCTGTACTCTCTCAGGAAGTAAACGGGGAGGAGCATCCCATTGTCTTTTTAAGCCGCAAGCCGCAAGCCCAGAAAGTGCCTGGCTATCAAGTGGGCACTCGAGTCTCTCCGTTACTATTTTTGGGGGAGAAAGTTCTGCCTGTTGACTGACCACTCTCCTCTCAAGTGGATGAGCCAGGCCAAAGAGAGAAATGTCAGAGTCACCAGGTGGTTCCTGTCCTTACAGAACTTTAAGTTCTTCATGGAAAACAGGACAGTCCGGTTGCAGGGAAATGCGGATGCCCTGTCCCGGGTATACTGTATAGCAGGTGTTCACCCCCTCAGGATTGAACAAAGAGGGGGGTATGTAAGAATATCGTGGATGAATGGTATGTGTCACCGAGGTTCCTGGCCTCGGTGAAGTAAGCCGGTATTTTACGTGTCAGCAGCAGCTATTGTTAATTGACACCTTGAGATTTAGCATGGCTGTCATAGCTGATCTGGATGTGCTGTCACAAAAGGCACTGACAAAATGCATCAAATGCACATGTGTTTGTGACTCTCACTGTGTGTCCGCAAGGCTTTACAGGTTGCAGGTCTCTGATGTTGCCATTCCTTATTAAACCTAATTTTGCCTTTTTCATTGAGACTGATGTGTCTGCATGCAACCACTCTGTACAAGGGGAAAGGTATGTACTTCTTTGTTTTTTTGGAGGAATAGCAAGTCCTCTCCAATTCTCTACAACCTTATCATCTTCTGGGTAAAGGGACTCCTTATTTTCTATACCGGTTTCAGCTATGACAGTATCATCACACACTGTTTGTGGTAACACCTAGGAAATATTGTCTTTTGCAGCTGATATTCTCATACCTCCTTCTATGTATGATAAGTGATGGATGAGAAACTTGTCAACTCGCATTGGCAAGGTTTCATGTTTGAGAACAGAGTGCTTCAAGTTCTTAAACTGCACTTCTACACTAGCAGAACTTGCTGTGACATTAAAAGTTTTGAAGAATGGAACCAATATTCCAGTCCAGAGTGGCAGGTAACAACAAAGCCAAGTGATATGAGGAACAATTTCAGGTAAAAAATGTAAGTTGCCTCTATCACCAGCGAGAGAGAGCTGTTGTTGCATTTTGACAACCAGCTACCAGAAGCTTTCTAGGCCATTACATAGCCTATTGTAAAAGGTCTGATTACGCATGGGAAAAATATGATGATTTGACAAATGGTATGGCAGTGGTAAATTCACATACCAAGATCTGCCCCCATGCTCTTCTGTACACAAGAGTAGTGACAGTCACTATGTCGCCCAGAAGAAGGGACCATGTGTGGCCCCGAAACGTTGGCTGTTTGACGCATGTGACGATTGAAAAAAAAGTGCTTTACTTCTGGCACATATCATCCAGTGCTGGTGACTTTTATTGTGGACTGTTTTCCGACACAGATTATTAGCTGCTTGTAGTTCCCAATTACCATTGTTAAGCGTAGGTAGCAAAGGTTTTAGCTTGAGATAATATCCTTTTTTATGCACTTCCCATGGACAGGTGCAGTTACCGTTTAATGAAGACTGTGAAAATGTCAGAACTTAATTTGGATATCTCTATGTTTTGGTTTATTTGTTCTTCATTTGTCATTGATTTTTATGAAAACTTTGATATACAGTTTGTAAAATGATTTGTAGAACAAAAAGGTTTAAGACACATTTTACTATTCTACTTCTTGATAGTTACTGATAGTTATGCTTCAGCCCTGTTAATGGAGTTCTGCAGCCTCTGGGATCACGGCAAACACCGACAGGCCTTTCTTGCAAACAAGTTGGGAGACCCGGACTTCCGGGGGGTATTTTTCGTACACTGGTTCGCCTTTTACGGTGACTTGGTCCCACTTCAGTCAGACTGGATGCAGGAAGTGAAGGTGGAGCCTGAGAGGAGGAGTCTTCACTCCCTTGGCTCACACTGCAAAGTTCTTGGTGGGCAGGCTTAACTTTTCCCGCTTTTAGGGGGGCGTAGTCAGCATTTTTGCGCTCCTGAGGGCGTTTCTGTGTTTTCCCACTTCTGAGGGTCATGAAGAAGCTGCGCCATTACAGAAATATGGTGGTTTAACCCTTGGAGTGCTGGTGCACACTGTTTAGTGCTTTCTGGCACCGCAATAGAAGCAATAAAGTACATTTTCGGCGTTTTAACACAGTTCTTACATTTTGTAGTAGTGTTAGACACACATTTTGATCCTGTTTGTGACGCCAAAAATGCAAAGGCCAGGATACGGGTGGATAATATTCTGTATTTGTCGTGACGTCAATTGCAGCGTGCGCAGGGTACTATCCCAGGGCCCTTCCAAGTGTTATAACGCACGTCCCAGATTAGGAATGCTAGAGTGGTGTAATCATCTATAATGTCTCTGTAGGGTAGTGATAATTGTGTCGCGGTGTCTCCTACCTGGGTACGGCCGGACTCCTGGCTCACTTGTGATAAATTTGAGCGTAGTGATAGTAGGAGTAATAGAGGAATTTTGCAGAAGAAAAGATGTCCAGACCTTTAGATGAAGTTCAAACATTGCTTTACTTGAAATAACTTGCATCCAAACAGTATACAGCTTTGGTCTCTTGGTCCCAGCAGGTTTTGGCAATGATTGGCATAAATGAATACTTCTGCTTTTAAATGTGGAGCTTGCAGAATAAACGTCTGCTTGGTAGCTCTGTAACTGTGGCAGCATTAGCTTCTGCACTTATCTGTAACTGCTGCTGTATGGGGACAGACTAGCTGAGGAGGATATGGCTTCTCCTAGGTCACTGGACCTATCTCACAGATGGTTTCTCAGGGAATGTAGTCTGTAGTTTTCTGCTTCCTTTCATCCAGCAGAGCTGAAGGTGCTCTTGCTGGGAATATGACCAAGTCTCAGCCGAGACTAGGTCCTTGCTATCTTCCCTATGCAGGGGATCTCCTGGACACTATAACACAGCCTTCTTCTAGCAGGAGAGACTCTAACTTCCTTCTCCACCCATTCTGCAGGAAGTGGGAACAGCCCACTCTCTCCACAGAGGGGGAGCTGAGCTGGAATAATCCATTCCAGCTCAGATACACTAAACTGTGACTTGCACTTGCCAATGTGTTGCTGCCACCTACTGGTAACCAGGAAAATTACATGAACAATTGCATTTGACATGGTTTTGTATGCACATTTGTGGCGGACATAAGCAAAATCACATCCGATAACAGTATAAAGGCTCATAGAAGATAGTAGCGGAGTAGAGCCGTGTAGTAACACAACTCTGGGGTGTTACACATCAGTTCCCCCAGTGCCATCAACAACCCCCCCCTACCCCAGTGCCATCAGCTCTGTTCCCCCAGTGCCTTCAGCTCTCCCCCACCCCAGTGCCATCAGCTCCGTTCCCCGAGTGCCTTCATCTGTCCCCCATCCCAGTGCCTTCAGCTGCACTGCCCCAGTGCCATCAGCCCCTCCATGCCATTCATTGCCATTTCCCTCACTCCCCCAGTGCCATCAGATCAGCCCCCCCATGTCCCCCAGTGCCATCAGATCAGCCCCTCCATGTCCCCCAGTGCCAACAACAGATCAGCCCCTCTATGTCCCACAGTGCCATCAGATCATCCCCTCTATGTCCCCCAGTGCCATCAGATCAGCCCCTCCATGTCCCCCAGGGCCATCATATCATCTCTTCCATGTCCCCCAGTGCCATCAGATCAGCCCCTTCATGTCCCCCAGGGCCATCAGATCAGCCCTTCCATGCCCCCCACTGCCATCTGCCTCTTAATGCCATCCATTGCCGACTGTCCCCCTTCAGTGCCTTGTCCCCAGTGCCAGTGAAACAAAATACATTTCCTGTAGGGGCGCCACTCCACAGATATTTCCTCTTCTTCTCCGCGCACTGCACTGGATCCTGATGTCACACAGCGTCAGGTCATGGTGCGCGCTCACGTGCACTATGACCTGACGATGTGTCAGGATCCAGTGCAGCGCAGTACGGGCCGGCGGGTGACCACGGAGCAGTAAGTAATAGCAAGCGCTTCACTCCCACTCCGTGGTCGCATGACACAAATGAATCCTTGATGAAAAAAATTTGCATCAATGATTTTTTTGTGTCAAATTGCTCAATTCAATCGAGTAATCATTTCAGCCCTATTTACCACACATGGCCTTTTAAGGTCTGTCTACCAGTCTCCTCTCCCGTCCCCTTCCAAGTTTCTCCCAGCATCCTCCAGATTTTCCTCCTACTTCTCCCATATACCCCCAAAACATTGATCTTTTATTCCTTGAAAGCTCTCAACCCCCATTCTTGCCAACGCCCATATCAGTTATCTGAGAGTCTGTGGCCTGCCCAGAAACTGAATCTTGGTCAACCAGTTATTTTAGCAATTTATGACACTTCTCCACTATTCACACATTTTGGGTGCCCTTTGTTCTCTGCCAGTCAGCATATGTAAGAGATACAGGATCCTACAAGGCCTTTATCTGTGAGAATCAGAGTAAGACAAAAGGAGCTACAGGGAGTGCAGAATCATTAGGCAAGTTGTATTTTTGAGGATTAATTTTATTATTGAACAACAACCATGTTCTCAATGAACCCAAAAAACTCATTAATATCAAAGCTGAATATTTTTGGAAGTAGTTTTTAGTTTGTTTTTAGTTTTAGCTATTTTAGGGGGATATCTGTGTGTGCAGGTGACTATTACTGTGCATAATTATTAGGCAACTTAACAAAAAACAAATATATACCCATTTCAATTATTTATTTTTACCAGTGAAACCAATATAACATCTCAACATTCACAAATATACATTTCTGACATTCAAAAACAAAACAAAAACAAATCAGTGACCAATATAGCCACCTTTCTTTGCAAGGACACTCAAAAGCCTGCCATCCATGGATTCTGTCAGTGTTTTGATCTGTTCACCATCAACATTGCGTGCAGCAGCAACCACAGCCTCCCAGACACTGTTCAGAGAGGTGTACTGTTTTCCCTCCTTGTAAATCTCACATTTGATGATGGACCACAGGTTCTCAATGGGGTTCAGATCAGGTGAACAAGGAGGCCATGTCATTAGATTTTCTTCTTTTATACCCTTTCTTGCCAGCCACGCTGTGGAGTACTTGGACGCGTGTGATGGAGCATTGTCCTGCATGAAAATCATGTTTTTCTTGAAGGATGCAGACTTCTTCCTGTACCACTGCTTGAAGAAGGTGTCTTCCAGTAGGACTGGGAGTTGAGCTTGACTCCATCCTCAACCCGAAAAGGCCCCACAAGCTCATCTTTGATGATACCAGCCCAAACCAGTACTCCACCTCCACCTTGCTGGCGTCTGAGTCGGACTGGAGCTCTCTGCCCTTTACCAATCCAGCCACGGGCCCATCCATCTGGCCCATCAAGACTCTCTCTCATTTCATCAGTGCATAAAACCTTAGAAAAATCAGTCTTGAGATATTTCTTGGCCCAGTCTTGACGTTTCAGCTTGTGTGTCTTGTTCAGTGGTGGTAGTCTTTCAGCCTTTCTTACCTTGGCCATGTCTCTGAGTATTGCACACCTTGTGCTTTTGGGCACTCCAGTGATGTTGCAGCTCTGAAATATGGCCAAACTGGTGGCAAGTGGCATCTTGGCAGCTGCACGCTTGACTTTTCTCAGTTCATGGGCAGTTATTTTGCGCCTTGGTTTTTCCACACGCTTCTTGCGACCCTGTTGACTATTTTGAATGAAACGCTTGATTGTTCGATGATCACGCTTCAGAAGCTTTGCAATTTTAAGAGTGCTGCATCCCTCTGCAAGATATCTCACTATTTTTGACTTTTCTGAGCCTGTCAAGTCCTTCTTTTGACCCATTTTGCCAAAGGAAAGGAAGTTGCCTAATAATTATGCACACCTGATATAGGGTGTTGATGTCATTAGACCACACCCCTTCTCATTACAGAGATGCACATCACCTAATATGCTTAATTGGTAGTAGGCTTTCGAGCCTATACAGCTTGGAGTAAGACAACATGTATAAAGAGGATGATGTGGTCAAAATACTCATTTGCCTAATAATTCTGCACTCCCTGTAGATACATACTAATGCACCTACTCGTCTCTGATTCACACATATAAATCCTTCATAATCTATAAAATATAATGCAACATAATGCATATATTATTTCCAAAACCTGTATCTCTTACATATTCCCACACTAGAGGGTGAAAAACTTGCATAGGAATGAGCCCTCTAGACATAATATAAATAAATCCATAATGATAACTTGACATGAGTGTCTGATATTTTGGGGGTTGTGCTGATACCTTTACTGTTGGAAGTGATAAGAATTACTGAGACAGACTTAACCTGACAACCATCAATATAATTTCATGTTCTGTGAAGTTAAATTTGTACCATCTAATATTATTCACAGATACCGCAATGTATTATTTGCTCCATCAGCCACCTTATAAGACCTCGCACCACACAAACAAGTTTTATATTCAACACAACAAAGTCCACACTCTCTGCTCTTTAATACACTTGTGACCACCACCACCACTATTATGCGAGCTCACACTGTTCCTTTGAGGCTCCTTCCGGACGACTGCTAGGATCTCACTTGACTGTGCTTGTTTCTTTTTTCGGTGCCACTCACACCATTATGTCCATTTCACAGTTTTCAGTCCATCAGAGCCGTCTTATCGGATAGATTTTTGTTCACTGATGCACTGGTGTTGGAGCAGTCATTATTCAGGTTGGAGCAGAAATGCAAACATATTCACATATGACACATCACCTGTGGTACAAGATAACAGGACACTGGTGGCTTCAGGAATTATTACTAAACTAACCCAAATTAGAGTATTGTACTACCAGCCAATTGCTATGGTTGTCCATATCACCTTTGTCTCAGCACCTCTATATCAGTTCCAAGTTATATCATAAAAATACAAAAAGCTATTTATTAAAGAAAGAGAGCTCACTTTGAGAAAATACCTTTTTGGAGAGACCTTGTGATATTTAGAAAACCGATAATGTAGTGTAAATGTACAATATAATATTGTGTATGACGTTTCATATACTTGACTAACAAACTACTGTGTATTTACCGTATTTTTTGCCCTATAAGACACACCAGCCTATAAGACGCACCTAGGTTTTTGAGGAGGAAAATAAGAAAAAATATATTTTTAACCAAAAGGTGTGCTTTTGGTGGGTTATGAACTAATGGTGGTCTGTGCATGACACTATTATGGGGGATCTGTGGATGGCACTGTCATGTGGGGGATCTGTGGATGGCACTGTTATGGGGGATCTGTGGATGGCACTGTTTTAGGGGATCTGTGGATGGCACTATTATAGGGGATCTGTGGATGGCACTGTCATGTGGAGGATCTGTGGATGGCACTGTTATGGGGGATCTGTGGATGGCACTCTTATGGGGGATCTGTGGATGGCACTATTATGGGGAGGGGCATATGTGGATGACACTGTTATGGGGTGCTGAATCTGTGGGTGGCATCTGTGGATTGCACTGTTATGGGGGGGGATCTGTGGATGACATTGCTATATATGTGTCATCCACAGTTCCCCCTCATAACAATGTCCCCCAATATACCGACCCACCACAGTATTTATAAATATTAATCCTTAACCTGTTAATAAGTTTAACTAAAGCTGCGGTCTCCCCTGTATCATTACTGTACTTACTAACAAGCTTCCATAGCATGCAGAGCAGACGGGAGGAAGTGGGAGGAGCAGGCGCGTGACTTCAGTGAGTGACGTTACTGCTGCCGCCTGCTCTGCCTGCTATGGAAGCTTGTTAGTAAGTACAGTACTGATACAGGGGAGACCGCAGCTTTAGTTACTGTGGTGAGTGGCGAGGCCCGGTGTAAGAGTACAGTGACTGCACCGGGCCCTGCCCCATCGCAGACTGCGATGTAAAATGGAAGCATTCGCCCCATAAGACGCAGGGGCATTTCTCCCCCCCTTTTGTGGGAAAAAAGGGCATCTTATGGGGCGAAGAATACGGTATAGCTCTTGTGTGAGCTACAGACAACAGACAATGTATTCATTAAGACAGACCTTCAAAAACACACATAGATGACCAAACAAGTTAAAATAAAAATCCCAGATGCCGACGGAGAATCAGTGTCAGGCTGTTTTATCAGCACCCCGATCCCCCCTTGGTGCAAGGTCCCCTGTCCCCATACTTCTATCAATACTATTATTATTATTATTACAGTACTCCAATACCCTACTAAGAAAGAAGAGTAATGATACAAATCAAGAAATATTACATTCTTCAGATATACACTCCCCCTTTATTGGGAGTATCTCTGATATTGATTATGTATGTTTTTTATGTTTTTTATTTTTATAAAGATGCCTTGGAACTAATGAATATGATGATCTGGTGTATTTTTCTTTATACATTTTTTTCATATATGTTTTTTTATACATGCTTTTTATTATATTTTTATTGTATTTTTCATTTAGCGATATAGTATAAATCTAGGAATGGATTATCTTATCTTATTCTACTCTATTCTAGTGATAATCCTATTCTATTATAACTCTGTGACACATAAAGGTGATATAGACTTATTTTGAATAGGGAGTACAGAAAAAGATAAAAAAAAACTTTTTTTTACTGCACTAGGAACTCTAGCACAACATTCAAACCCCTTTTGAATGAATATGGTATATTTTCACATATCTCCATGTTGCTGAGAAATAAATGTATATGGGAATGGAACAACCGATCATATTTACATTTCCGTTAAGAAAAAAAATGTGAACAACTATAACGCAACGGTACGGCAAGAATAATTCTATGGTGTCACTGACTATCTGACTGTGGGATCCACTTCACCTTTTCTATTTAACCCGGTGAGGGAATTAAAGGACTGCAACAGGGGGTAACGGGTGACCACTGAGGGAGAAGTCGGGAATTGACTTCGAAACGCGTCTGGTGTAAAAGATAGGATAGAACACCCGTATACACCGCTCTGAGAAGGAATATACCGGGCATTTAAAGTGGAAGCGCTTCCATTAGTATTATCAAATAACGATCTGCCCGCGCAAGCAAAATACACGGAGCCGATACACACACGTGGGATGCCGAACTGGAGGCAACGCGTGGGACGCTAATTGCAGGCAAAGCATCCAGCCTTCACCAACATCGAGAGCTCCAGGCGGACACCAGGACAGGCAAGCGGCCAGCACACCCGTGTACAGTGGTACGCCACTGTTGAACATCGGGGAGCACAGGCCTGCTATTATTCTATCTGCCAAATGGACGTACTGAAAAATACATGCTGAGATAATTTCTGACTGTCCCTGCTGGTCCTTGGTGAATTGCATCGGCAGAAGTGGTGATATCTGATTAGTGCATTGATCAGAGCAGCGGTATTTTGCTATTGACCGGGATTAAGCATGTTGAGCACACGGAAATAACCGATGGAACTTACTGTTACAAAATTACAGCTATATGTGTACACCTTTTGAACATATTTTGAGCAAGCTGATATACAGTACTTACTTCTTGCTCAGTTCTGGTCTTTGCTGCCACCCTGTGGTAATATATCTTCTCCACAAACAACATCTGCAGCGTTATATATTGAACTGATGGCAATATTATAAATACCACATGGTGGTTATACAGGACAGAGCACATTAGAGACAGATTTGATGTGGACTAATAGTGCATCTATAGATTGTGCTCCTTTTCTATACTCTCCATATTGTTTTAAACAGTTTACATTCTTCTCTCCCTATCAGGTGATTACAGTGTGAATTGTCACAGAACTAATACCTACATATTACAGGGGGGTTATCCTTTTCTATTTTATCCTATTTTATCTTATTTCATTGGAATGTATCTGATTCATGGGTGTGTTTCTGTACTTTTATTATTGATATTAAATTAGTTATATGTTTAACCCTCTGCGCGACCTCAGATTTAGAGGGCCAGTCTCTATATCCATACTATCTCTTACATATGCTGATTGGCAGAGAGCAAAAGGCACCCAAAATGTGTGAGGAATGGAGAAGTGTCATAAATTGCTAAAATAACTGGTTGACCAAGATTCAGTTTCTGGGCAGGCCACAGACTCTCAGATAACTGATATGGGTGTTGACAAGAATGGGGATTAAGAGCTTTCAAGGAATAAAATATCGATGCTTTGGGGTATATGGGAGAAGCTGGAGGAAAATCTGGAGGAGGCTGGGAGAAACTTGGAAGGGGACAGGAGAGGAGACTGGTGGACAGACCTAAAAAGGCCATGTGTGGTAAATATGTACTGTAAGGTTTAAAGAGTTGTCTGTTGTATAAGTTTTGTCCTCTTGGATTGGTGAAGTAATTGTAATTATTGTCATGTGTGTATAAGTCTCCCTCTAGGTAAAATAATTTATTTTTGTTCCACCGTAACTCCATGCTCCTCAATAATAATACTGTAATATCAATTTTCCACACTATACAATATATCTTTTTTTATATGTTCACTCTTGTGTCTCATTTATTGCATCCAACCTTGAATCAGACCCAGTAAAAGGGTGTATTGTGTATAGTATATATTTATATATAATAATTTCTAACAGCCGAACTTAAAACATAAGTTCGCTCAACACTGCTAGAAAAATCTAGCTAAGACAACCATTTGGCAAGTGTGTTCTAGATTTATACTAAGACACATCAATTCAGTTTTGTTTAGTTGGGTTTGAAGTGAATTTAAAGCTGTGTCTCCCTTTAGGAGAAAGCAACCATGCCTTGCTGTCACGGAAGGTGTACAGGAAACAAGACAATGCAACATGCATATATGACTCACTGGATCCAAAGCTGAGGAACCAAAAGGGAGACCCCTGCACAAAACCTGGCACTTTCCCTGGCTGCTCAGCCTATGCAAAAATCCCAGAGGTGGATGGTTGCATATCCACGTACCTCGACTATATAACACCTGAACACCCTACAATAGTGAGGGGACACGACCACCGGCTCCCTACACCAGACACTGAGGGAGTCAGGGTCACCTGGGATCCAGTACCGATAAATGTACAGCACTTAACTTTGTAGCAGACTGGGAAACAGGATCAGCATGCACACACTCCAGGAAGAAGTATAAGCCGCCCAGTAATGCATTATGGGGAGGAGTTTAAAGGGAAGCAATCAGTCCAACTACATGACAGCTGAGAGAGGCTAACGAGATGAGGAACTGAACACTACAACAAAGAAAACTCAAGGAGGAGGTTCTGAAAGGCTTCTGTCAGAGCTTCTCAGCTGTCTGGTTGTGACACTTGCTAAATGGCAGGACAATGGTCCAGAGTAAAAATCCTAGGATCATACTAGGAACATCCATGCTGATAAGAGTCTTTCATGCAGTCAATCCAGGTAAACCCAAGATGAAAGGGGCTGGGCAAGCCACATATATTGATAACCCCCAACAGGCAATGCAATGAAGAGGAAGTAGCACGCAGATGGAGTGCCACCTCCTCTTCAAATAACTGATTGGTGGGTTACAAGGTGTTTGACCCCCATCAAACTGATATTGATGACCTAGCCTGACGATAGGTCATCAATGTATATGGCTTGCACAGCCCCTTTAAAGGGGTTCTCTAGGAATTAGGAAAATGGAAATACGTAAATATTACTTACTATAAATATATTCCCAAATACCTGTTATTAGTTATAATGGGTCGTTTTGTCTGGGGAGCAATCGGGAAATACAATGGCCGCCATCCAACTAGTACACAGACAACCTGTCCTAATCACACAGCAGGACAAATTACTTCAGATGTCATAATTAGAGATGAGCGAATTTCATGTTATGAAATTCATTCACGCTTTGTTTGGTGGTAAAAGCAGAATTGCTCTTCAGGAAACGCATCTGATTGGAGACAATTTACAATGGATGAGTAAAAATTGGGTGTCCTATGCGTTGCATTCAATCCATTCCTCTCACTCTAGGGGTGTGAGCATGATTGTGCACAATAGTATTAGATTTGAGCATATGCAGGATTGTGTGGATGCGGATGGTAGGTACGTGTGTGTGGTGTGTAAGGTGGATGGGATTCGGTTGGTGCTGGTGTCTGTGTATGTGCCCCCACCATTTGCTTCCCCATTGATGAGAGAGATTATGGAATTTGTGGCAGACTTCCCTGGGTTGCCGTGGCTTCTGGTTGGGGACTTTAATTGCACGCTGAATGACTCCCTAGATAGGTGTAGGGTGGAAGGAGCAGGGGGTTCACCGGGGAGCGGGGCCCTCAGGAATATTATGTGTGAAATAGGTGTACATGATGTATGGAGATTGCGTAACCCTGATAAGCGTGCATTCTCGTGCAGATCAGCCACGCATCATTCGCTATCGCGTATTGATTTGGCCCTTGTTAATGACGTAATGCTGCCGCTGGTGAGGGATGTGGTGTATCATCCTCGGTCGTTGTCTGACCACTCTCTGGTGCAGATTGACTTGTGCCTGGGGGTGCTCAGACAGGGACCTAGGCTGTGGAAATGTAACTCACATTGGCTGAATGTGTTGGAGGATTTGTCGGGGATCTCTCTGGAAATTAGGGAATTTTTTGCTATTAATACTGGGACAGCTTCGATACCGGGGGTCTGGGACGCCATGAAAGCATTCCTGAGGGGAGTCCTGATGAAAGAAATTAGCAAGCATAAATCCAGGTCTAGGGAGGCGGATGTCAAGGCGCACGTTCTAGTGGCTGAGGCTGAGAGAGAGTTTGGTAGACTCCCCACCCTGGTTAATAGTGAAGCGCTGGCGGTAGCTCAGGAGCAGTTGAGGTGTCATTTAGTACAGGCCGCAGAGAGAAAGAGGAGTTTTTATCGTCAAAGATCCTTTGAAGAGGGTGAAAGGGTGGGGCATCTGTTGTCGGTGGTCTCGCAGGCCCAGCGTGCCTCCTCTTGTATTCAGGAGCTAAGGGATGACATGGGGAATGGTAGGCAGGACACAAAAGGAATATTAGATATTCTGAAAAGTTTTTATATATCTCTGTACGCTTCCACTGGCTCTAGCTCTGAGGAGGCTCTGACTGATTTCCTGGTGGGGGCACAGTTACCGGTGCTGTCAGAGGAGGATAGAGAAAGGCTGGAGGAGCCGATAGCTCTTGAGGAATTGGAAGCTGCGCTTGGGGGTATGGCGAATGGTAAGGCGCCTGGTGCTGATGGCCTCCCTGTAGAGGTATATAAAAAGTTGCAAGGGATACTACTTCCTGAATTACTTAAGGTGTTTGAGCACTCGTTGGAGGCAGGTTCGCTACCACATTCGATGCAGGAAGCTATAATTGTGGTTTTACCTAAGCCTGGGAAGGATCCAAAGATACCGGATTCTTACAGACCAATTTCGCTTCTCACAGCTGATGTTAAGCTCCTGGCGAAGGTGTTGGCGAACAGGCTGTCCAGGGTGATTCTGACTATCGTGCACCCGGATCAGACGGGTTTTATGCCTGGGAAGTCGACGGCTATTAATCTTCGTAGGTTATATGCTAGCCTAAATATTCCGGCGGATAATTGTGGAGACAGGGCCTTGCTTGCTCTTGACGCCGCCAAGGCGTTCGATAGTGTGGAGTGGAGCTACCTGTGGGGGGTTTTGAGCAACATGGGATTTGGTCCGCGGTTCGTTCAGTGGGTAAAGGTCCTATACTCTAGTCCCAAGGCGAGAATCAGAGCAAATGGAGGGTTGTCAGACTGTTTCGCACTCGCCAGGGGCACCAGACAGGGATGCCCATTGTCGCCCTTGTTGTTTGCTCTTGCAATAGAGCCGCTTGCGGCCTATATCCGCTTATCAACAAATATAGAGGGGTTCAGGTACGGCGAGTTGCATAATAAAGTGGCCATGTACGCGGATGATACTCTGCTCTTTATGGGTGACACGGGTACATCCCTGGATGCGGCCATGGTGTTGATTGACAAATTTGGAGGCTTTTCTGGGCTTCGGATAAATTGGCAAAAATCCTCTTTGATGCCGATTGATGGGCAGGCCCTGGCAGGTAGGCGTGTAGATAGTTTGGTTCCCTGGGTGGATAAATTTAAATACTTGGGACTGTATATAACTCCTAGACTATCGGATTTTGAGGATCTTAATCTGTTTCCGTTGCTGGCTAACTTTAGGTTGAAGGTGAGGTCATGGTGTAGGCTTTTTCTTTCGGTGGTGGGTAGAGTGAATCTATTGAAAATGGTTATGATGCCCCAGTTGCTATATGTACTGAACAATGCTCCCGTGTGGATACCCCTGGACAGATTTAAGAAAGTTCACTCTATATTTAGGGATCTCATATGGAAGTATGGTCAGGCCAGGATTAAACTGGAGACATTGCAGTACCCTAAGTCTGAAGGCGGCCTGGCTGTTCCTAATGCATGGATTTACTTTTTAGCTTCCCAGTGTCAGCATTTCAAGGGTTGGATTAGCTTCCAAGTGCCGGACATGACAGGGCAGATATTGCAGAGTTGGTTGGGCAGTCGTGACCTCATGGGTATTCTGGAAGGGTCAGGTATGCATGGTGGGAGGGGAAAAGTCCCTCTGGTTAAACTTATGAAAAAAGTTTGGGCAAAGGTGAAGCAACTGAGAGGTGTAGGTGGAATCAGTGAGCTTTCCCCTATTAGAAATAATCACCTATTGCCTGAATTTTTTGCCATGACAGGACTTCGGAATTGGGAATCTTATGGAGTGATGAGAATTGGCCAATTGATGGAGGGCAAGTTATGCAAGTCGTTTCAGAACCTGCAGCAGGAATTTAATATCCCTAGGGGATGGTTCTATAAATATCTTCAATTGAGGCATGCCCTTGAGGTCACGCTGCGGAAAGGGTGTGTGATAGCACAAATGGAGACGGTTCATAAGCTTGTTCTCTCGGCAGGAGGGGGGAAAAGAGGGCTGATATCACAGGTGTACGCTCTTTTACTTGATAAATTCTTAGAGGAGTTCCCGCTCTTAAGAATGAAGAAATGGGAGGCTGACTTGGGAGGTATGTCTAAGGATAAATGGGAGGATATACTGGAAGGAGTCCCCAGGGTGTCCTTGAGTGAACAGGGCAAGTTGTCCCAACTATTTATCATACATAGAGTATACAAAACGCCGGTGTTCCTAAAAAAGGTTGGAGTAAGAAGTGATGATAAGTGTCCTAAGTGTATGGAAGAGGGGGCGGATTTGTTGCATATGCTGTGGTCTTGCCCAGTTATTGGTGTTTATTGGGATGCTGTCAGGAATATGATTAACAGTAAAATGTCTTTGCAAATTCAAAAGGACCCTAAGGTGTGTGTGTTGGGGTATGTGTCTGAGATTGGAGGGACTGAATCGGTTAAGGTGGCTGTGGGGAGGTTGTTGTATGTGGCTAGGAAGTTGGTGGCCATGAGGTGGATCCAGGGAAGTCCGCCCACATTAGAAGAGTTTGAACGGAAGGTGCATGACATGTTGATATTGGAAAAAGGGGTGTTTGTGAAGAGAGGGTGTTATCAGAAATTTGATAAATTGTGGAGTGAATGGCTATCTCATACTCATGTGGTTATATAGACCTTGGATGGCTCATGACGAGTTAGTTGGGTGGGGAGGGGTTTGGGATGGGTGAGGGGGGGGGGGGGTTGGGAACTTGGGAGGGGTCTTGGGGCTAGTTAGGACAGGTACAAATTTTTGTCTCATTACCGGATTCTACAAATGTACATGTTGTATACAGATGCCTGGTATAAACATATGTTGGTATTTATATGGAAACTGTTGTATTTCGATTCCACATGGTGGATATGATGAGGAAAGACTGTATTGTTTTTATGATGTCCTACGGCTATTGTTTCAATAAAAACGATTTGATTAAAAAAAAAAAAAAGCAGAATTGCATTATGGATTCAGTTACCACGGACCATAAAGCAATTTTATGACGGAATGCCTTTAGAGGCATTCGGTTATTCATTCCGTCATAATAGAAGTCTATGGTCTGCAAAACGGATCTGTCTCATTTCCGTTATGCAGGAAAGGGCTCAGGATCAGGAGAGGACTCCCCTGCATAACGGAATTGGGAATATATTTCTAATAAAATGAAAAAACTTATTATTTTATTAATTCCTGGAGAACCCCTTTAACCCCTTAGTGACCACCCATATGTGTTTTGATGGCGGTCACTAAGGGGACAGGCTGGGCCTAAGGAGTGCCGATCCGGGCTGTTTAATAGTGATGAGCAGCAGGGGATATATTTGAATTTGTGATATTTCACGAATAGTTGGGCGAATATTTGTCATATATTCGCAAATTTGAGATTATTTTCTTAATTGCGAAAAATCAGCAATGTAATATTTGTGTAATGCGCGCAAAATACAGACGTGGGTCACTTTTGCTACATTTTCAAAGCTGCTAGAAGTTTCCTGAGACTGGAGAAAATGGTTGGCACGGCAGAACATTAAAAATGGCTTTATATGCAGTTAGAGTGCTCCAATATATTCGCAATTGCGCTAATCGGCACTAATGATGTGAATATTTTGGTGCAATACGTGAAACTTCACATTCTAGCAGGTCTGCATGTATGTATGTCGAGCAAAACCTATCACACTACCTAGAGTAACACACTGCACTGCAACAGCTACACAGGATATAACCTACACTGACTATCTCCCACTAACTATCTGTAACATATACTGTATATAAGCACAGAGCACAGCAATGATACTACTGTCTCTCTCAGAACTTAAAAAAACTGTAGAAAATGGCTGCTGGGGAGGTTCTTATATAGTAAGGGGTAGGCAACTTTCCTATTGGTTCCTAGGGATGTTGCTAAGCTTAGACAAAGACATTGCAGCCTTCTCATTGGCCCACAAGCAAGAAGGGAGGTTACTGATGAAAAAAAATCCAATAAAAAAATAGTTTTTCAATGAAAAAAATTGCAACAAAAAAAAATTCTTCCCCATATGTTTGATATTGCCGTGTCTGTAACGAACCGGACTACATAAATATCATGTAACTTATCCCCTACAGTGAATGCCGTAAAAATAAAATAAAAAAAAGACAGAATTGCTAATTTATTCTTAGTTGCCTCAGAAAAAACGTAATAACAAGCGATCAAAAAGCGCCATTTACTCCAAAATGATACCAATACAAAATACAAGTCGTCCCGCAAAAATAAAGCCCTCACACAACTCTATAGAAAAAATTATGGTTCTTGGGAAGCGGCAATTGCAAAAAAGTTGTAAAATGTAAAAAAAAACTATATGTATTTGGTATCACTGTAATCATACTGACCCAGAAAATAAAGATATTATGTTATTTATACCAAAAAATGAACATCGTAAAATTTATAACGAAAAAACGCAGTGGCAGTATTGCTGTTTTTCCCATCTCCCTCCCAGAAAGAGTTAATAAAAGTTAATCAGAAAGTTATGTTGTGAGGAATATGGATTAATATTTACTGTTTGCTGACAGATAGTGGAGGTAGTGAACTCCACAGGAGGGCCCTGCTTCAAAGCCCCAGCCCTGATTGTCATTTGATTCACCTTTTGGCATGTTCATCAGTGTACATGCAAAATAAGTTCCCATCCCCCAGCCATCTGAGTGTCAGCTGGCAAGGAAGAAAGCCCCAGGGGTCCAGGCTTCAAGGAGGCCCCAGGTGGAGAAGGTCACACCTCAATCAACCAAGTTGGAGGCAAGCTAAATCCTGCATGAAAACTCCCAGCAGGAGGTATCAGCCCTTGCCAGGATCAAGGATACCTTCCAGACATGTTGGCACCTACATTTCATAAGGAATTATGAATCGCCAGGCCATCGCAGGCGCAAACCACATACATATTTGTGTCCCGGTGGCCACGATGTACGGGGGCATGCCAGGGAAAGGAGATATCCATATCTCCCCACAGAAACCAAATACCGGTACCATGTTTGGACTTTACTTGTAGCCGGAACCCAGGCGGATCAATTGGGCCCGGAACCATCTTCCTGCGACATTCTGGTCTGGGGCTATGAGCCCTAAGGGGTTTTATAGGTCATTTACTCCCAGCACCACAGAAGGAGGGATGGACCCTACCTATAGGTGGGGTGGGGAGGGGAGCGGCCGGCTACAGGTTATAAGTCCATGCTAGCCAGAAGGCGGTGTCTTTTCTGAAGGGGGTCACATCGTGCCAATGTGTTTGGAGAGACCAGGAACCAGCTGACCTCACTGCCCCCACGTGACTGCAGCCAAGGGCTATTCCACCCTTATGACCCAAAGGAACTTCCATTTACCCGGTAACTGACTTTTACTTTGCTTAAGGCCTCATGCACACGACCGTTGTGTGCATCCGTGGCCGTTGTGCCGTTTTCCGTTTTTTTTCGCGGACCCATTGACTTTCAATGGGTCCGTGGAAAAATCGGAAAATGCACCGTTTTGCAGCCGAGGCCGTGATCCGTGTATCCTGTCCGTCAAAAAAATATGACCTGTCCTATTTTTTTGACGGACAACGGTTCACGGACCCATTCAAGTCAATGGGTCCGTGAAAGAACACGGATGCACACAAGATTGGCATCCGTGTCCGTGATCCGTGGCCGTAGGTTGCTTTCATACAGACGGATCCGAAGATCCGTCTGCATAAAAGCTTTTTCTGATCTAAGTTTTCACTTTGTGAAAACTCATTTCCGACAGTATATTCTAACACAGAAGCGTTCCCATGGTGATGGGGACGCTTCTAGTTAGAATACACTGCAAACTTTGTACAAGACTGCCCCCTGCTGCCTGGCAGCACCCGATCTCTTACAGGGGGATATGATAGCACAATTAACCCCTTCAGGTGCGGCACCTAAAGGGGTTAATTGTACTATCATATTCCCCTGTAAGAGATCAGGGCTGCCAGGCAGCAGGGGGCAGACCCCCCCCCTCCCCAGTTTGAATATCGTTGGTGGCACAGTGTGCCTCCACCATCGCCCCCCCTCCCTCCCTCTATTGTATTAAATCGTTGGTGGCACAGTGTGCCAACCACCATCGGCCCCCCTCCCTCCCTCTATTGTATTAAATCGTTGGTGGCACAGTGTGCCAACCACCATCGGCCCCCCTCCCTCCCTCTATTGTATTAAATCGTTGGTGGCACAGTGTGCCAACCACCATCGGCCCCCCTCCCTCCCTCTATTGTATTAAATCGTTGGTGGCACAGTGTGCCAACCACCATCGGCCCCCCTCCCTCCCTCTATTGTATTAAATCGTTGGTGGCACAGTGTGCCAACCACCATCGGCCCCCCTCCCTCCCTCTATTGTATTAAATCGTTGGTGGCACAGTGTGCCAACCACCATCGGCCCCCCTCCCTCCCTCTATTGTATTAAATCGTTGGTGGCACAGTGTGCCAACCACCATCGCCCCCCCCCCTCCCTCTATAGCAGTAACATTGGTGGCAGTGTGCGGTCTCAACAGTAGAAGATTCATACTTACCTGCTTGCTGCTGCGATGTCTGTGAACGGCCGGGAGCTCCTCCTACTGGTAAGTGACAGTTCTTTAGCAATGCGCCGCACAGACCTTTCACTTACCAGTAGGAGGAGCTCCCGGCCGGACACAGACATCGCAGCAGCAAGCAGGTAAGTATGAATCTTCTACTGTTGAGACCGCACACTGCCACCAATGTTACTGCTATAGAGGGAGGGGGGGGGGCGCGATGGTGGTTGGCACACTGTGCCACCAACGATTTAATACAATAGAGGGAGGGAGGGGGGCCGATGGTGGTTGGCACACTGTGCCACCAACGATTTAATACAATAGAGGGAGGGAGGGGGGGCCGATGGTGGTTGGCACACTGTGCCACCAACGATTTAATACAATAGAGGGAGGGAGGGGGTGGGGCGATGGTGGGGGCACACTGTGCCACCAACGATATTCAAACTGGGGAGGGGGGGCTGCCCCCTGCTGCCTGGCAGCCCTGATCTCTTACAGGGGAATATGATAGTACAATTAACCCCTTTAGGTGCCGCACCTAAAGGGGTTAATTGTGCTATCATATCCCCCAGTAAGAGATCGGGTGCTGCCAGGCAGCAGGGGGCAGTCTTGTACAAAGTTTGTAGTGTATTCTAACCTGAAGCGTCCCCATCACCATGGGAACGCCTCTGTGTTAGAATATACTGTCGGATCTGAGGTTCACGAAGTAGCTCATATCCGACAGTATATTCTAACATAGAGGCGTTCCCATGGTGATGGGGACGCTTCAAGTTAAAATATACCATCGGATTGGAGAAAACTCCAATCCGATGGTATAAAAGAACTCCAGACTTTACATTGAAAGTCAATGGGGACGGATCCGTTTGAAATGGCACCATATTGTGTCAACATCAAACGGATCCGTCCCCATTGACTTGCATTGTAATTCAGGACGGATCCGTTTGGCTCCGCACGGCCAGGCGGACGCCAAAACGACTTTTTTTTCATGTCCGTGGATCCTCCAAAAATCAAGGAAGACCCACGGACGAAAAAACGGTCACGGATCACGGACCCACGGACCCCGTTTTTGCGGACCGTGAAAAAAAACTGTTGTGTGCATGAGGCCTGACCCTGTTGTACCCATATAACCCACATCTGTAACCTCAGACCACTGTATATATTCTCTGTGTATATTGTGTCATATCTAGTGTGCCCTTACGGCGATTAAATATATAATTTAATCTTGTGCTGTCTGGTATCTTGATCACGAACCCCTACGTCCGTGTTTTGGCCTAGTTATAAGCTACCGCGGGTTGGTTTCTCACCCTATATAATCCCTTTAGCGGACCGGGCTTATATCAAACGAGAAGCTGGTGGCAGATACCCGGGCTGAGACAGCGCTGTTTTCACTGCGGCAGTAAAAAGGCTCTCTCAGCTTGTTGCCTCTCTGCGCCCGCGTGGACAGGAGGTGTGTGTGTAAAATGTACCAACCTGACCTTACCTGCTCCTCTGGAGGGCGTAACGTCACGTTTTTGGTAACCCGGGACTATACCGCATCTCGTGAGCTCAACGTAGGCGACGTCAAGCAGGCACGAGGTGTGGTATTCGTCACATATGTGTACCCCAAAATGGCACCATTAAAAACTACAACTTGTCCCACAAAAATCAAGCCCTCATAAAGCTATATAGACGGAAAAATAAAAAAGTTATAGCTCTTGGAACGCAACGATGAAAAAAGAAAAAACGCTTGGTCAGTAAGGTCCAAAACAGGCTGGTCAGTAAGGGGTTAAGGGCTTTTCAGTCCTCCCTGAAGAGGTGGGGGTAATGTTACAAGCAACAGGAATTTCCCTGTTGCTCCATGTTCACCTAGTTACTAACTGTGCTTTGTTTCTTTGTCCGTTACGTTTTTTTGCTGATAGGATGCGGACTCATTCATTTCAATGGGTCCATGTGCTGTCCGCATCAGTATGTCCGTTCCGTAGCCCTGCAAAAAAAAATAAAAAATAGTACATGTCCTATTTTTTTCTAGTTTGCGGACAAGGATAGGCATTATTATAATGTATCCGCAAAAAAAAAATAATGGATGCCATACGGACGTCATCCGTTTTTTTTTTTGCGGACCGCAAAACACATACGGTCGTGTGCATGTAGCCTAAGCCTCATTCACATGTCAGTGTTTTGGTCAGTGATTTCCATCAGTGATTGTGAGTGAGTCAAAACCAGGTGCAGCTCTACACACAGAACAGGTGCAGATCTTTCCCTTATACCTGATGTCTGTGGAGGCTCCAATCCTGGTTTTGGTTCACAATCACTGATGGAAATCACTGACCAAACACTGACATATGAATGAGGCTTTACGGATTGCTGAGCCTATATATATCCAGGAGTTAAGAGAGATCCTTTTACAGTGACCGATGTTACGTGCAATTATCAACCATATGCTACACGGATCACATATCCGCACAAAGCATCACTGTTTCTGGGCAGCAGTTCCCTGTTTACACAAGATCTGCTGCACAGAAACAATGATTTTTGTGCTGGCTAAAAGTACTCAATCCTCACCTGATGAATTTGCTCATTCATTGGGTGATTGTGTAGTACTCCAGAGCGGGCACTACAATTCCTACAACCTGCTACTGTCTGTAATGCCTAATCAATGTGTGACACCACTATGCCGTTTTTTTTCCAGGTTTGTTCGGAAAGTGCTATGTAGCTGTTATTTAGTGTATTTTATGCACTGTGCCTGGTTTACCAGCAGGTGACAGTGTGTCTAGCAGTGAGATATAGGTAGAATGGAACTAACCATTACATTCTCTCCTTGTTGTTGGTCCTAGCCAGAGGCTAAAGAAGTAGTGCAGTGCAGCCCTGGCATAGAAGCCCAACAGGGAGCACAGCAGGAAATCTACAGCCCTAACCCAGGGGTTGTAAGAGTTGTAACTGAGACCCAAAAGTCTATCAATCCGGGCAAGATACCAGACAAGAGGGAGCATTCAGCACAGTGGTAATAGAGGAAAAAACCTGGTTCAATTGCCAGTGCACCCTAAAACCTGCTGGAGCCAAGAGCTACTGTTATTCTGTATGAGCTGCTATCTGTTTATGCCAGTATCTCGTAAATCAACTCAATTACTCATTTCAGTTCCTACAAATTACGAACTTTCTGTGCAGGACTATGACATCCATAGTCACTCTACCGCTCAGCATCCTAACTCTGGAACTAGTAGAGTCTATGGGGACGGGCTTGCTTTTGCGCGCCACAATTGCTAATACCTTTACATGGGCCTTTCTTTCCAGATACTTTTGCATCTTTTTTTGTATTCTGGAATATTTAGCTCCAGGGTCTTACTTGTGTAAGCAATTGCTCTCTCAAGCAGGGCGGTGGTGGCAGATGCCTCTGCAGACACAGGAATAAAGTCCAAATTGATGCTTTATTTTTTATGGCACTCTGGCAATTTACAGGCAACACCAGTTATAAGTCACTAGGTACGGTGACGTTCCAGCACCACAAAGCAAAATAAACTCCTGCCCGTCTGGGCTCTAACTAATACAAATTTGTTTCTAGCTCACCTATTGAGCGCAGGTCACACACAGAGAATCTGGTGTCTCTAGCCAGCAAGGCATCCAGCTTCCTAGACTTTTCCAGGCATATCTCTCCCAGACTGACAGCCTGGGATGTGCTTTTATTTCGCCCTAATGATCCCAGCTGGCTACACCTGGGGATCCCTCAGGCTAGGGGAAAACCTGCCCTTGAATTGGGGTGGACTGGGGAGGTCCCACCACCAAACCTACCTTCCCAGTCCAAATAAAATCCAGCCCTTGAACTTTTAACAAAACTGTCTCAGCAACCTACACCTTTCTCAAACTACTTTAGCTTTTCTGGATTTTACTTACCTCACCCAATTGAGGAACCTGGGTGAGATATACAGGACTTTTCCATACACTTTACCACATTTGCTAACTCTTGGGATTTGTTTGCAGCTTTATTTTTGTGTGGCTATCTTATAGTGTGAAGCCTGTATTATCATAGTAGCATTTGTTAGCGATGATCTGGCAGTGTTAGGGTACTTTCACACTTGCGTTTTTCTTTTCCGGCATAGAGTTCCGTCACAGGGGCTCTATACCGGAAAAAAACTGATCAGTTTTATCCCCATGCATTCTGAATGGAGAGTAATCCGTTCAGTTTGCATCAGGATGTCTACAGTTCAGTCGTTTTGACTGATCAGGCAAAAGAGAAAACCGCAGCATGCTACGGTTTTCTCTCCGGCCAAAAAAACTGAATACATGCCTGAACGCCGGATACGGCATTTTTTCCCATAGGAATGTATTAGCGCCGGATCCGGCATTCAGAATACCGGAATGCTGGATCCGTCGTTCCGGCATGCGCATGCGCAGATCGGCAAAAATGTGAAAAAATGTACAAGACGGATCCGTCTGTCCGCATGACAAGCGGAGAGACGGATCCGTCCTTGCAATGCATTTGTGAGATGGATCCGCATCCGGATCCGTCTCACAAATGCTTTCAGTCAGCGGCAGATCGGTGGATCCGGCAGCCAGTTCCGACGACGGAACTGCCCGCCGGATCACACTGCCGCAAGTGTGAAAGTAGCCTAATACTGTCGCGGATTACCCGATGAACGAACAAATGCTCATTCATCAGGCAATCCCAATCTTTCAACAGGTTCAAAAATCATTGTTTGCTAAGGGCAGATTGTGTTGTCTAATCATGATCCGCGGCCGGCAAGTAACTATTTAATATGGGGACAAAAGATCGCTGTTTCCCATACTCTGGAAAAGATCACTGCATGTAAAAGCAGCGGTCTCCTCAAGCTAACGAGCAGGCAATTGCCAGGAAGGAACGCTTTCTTCCTGACAATGACCTGCATAATCTGTCTTATACAGGTCCTTCTAAAAAAAATTGCATATTGTGATAAAGTTCATTATTTTCTGTAATGTAATGATAAACATTAGACTTTCATATATTTTAGATTCATTACACACCAACTGAAGTAGTTCAAGCCTTTTATTGTTTTAATATTGATGATTTTGGCATACAGCTCATGAAAACCCAAATTTCCTATGTAAAAAAATTAGCATATTTCATCCGACCAATAAAAGAAAAGTGTTTTTAATACAAAAAAGTCAACCTTCAAATAATTATGTTCAGTTATGCACTCAATACTTGGTCGGGAATCCTTTTGCAGAAATGACTGCTTCAATGTGGCGTGGCATGGAGGCAATCAGCCTGTGGCACTGCTGAGGTGTTATGGAGGCCCAGGATGCTTCGATAGCGGCCTTAAGCTCATCCAGAGTGTTGGGTCTTGCGTCTCTCAACTTTCTCTTCCCAATATCCCACAGATTCTCTATGGGGTTCAGGTCAGGAGAGTTGGCAGGCCAATTAAGCACAGTAATACCATGGTCAGTAAACCATTTACCAGTGGTTTTGGCACTGTGAGCAGGTGCCAGGTCGTGCTGAAAAATGAAATCGTCATCTCCATAAAGCTTTTCAGCAGATGGAAGCATGAAGTGCTCCAAAATCTCCTGATAGCTAGCTGCATTGACCCTGCCCTTGATAAAACACAGTGGACCAACACCAGCAGCTGACATGGCACCCCAGACCATCACTGACTGTGGGTACTTGACACTGGACTTCAGGCATTTTTGCATTTCCCTCTCCCCAGTCTTCCTCCAGACTCTGGCACCTTGATTTCCGAATGACATGCAAAATTTGCTTTCATCCGAAAAAAGTACTTTGGACCTCTGAGCAACAGTCTAGTGCTGCTTCTCTGTAGCCCAGGTCAGGCGCTTCTGCCACTGTTTCTGGTTCAAAAGTGGTTTGACCTGGGGAATGCGGCACCTGTAGCCCATTTCCTGCACACGCCTGTACACGGTGGCTCTGGATGTTTCTACTCCAGACTCAGTCCACTGCTTCTGCAGGTCCCCCAAGGTCTGGAATCGGTCCATCTCCACAATCTTCCTCAGGGTTCGGTCACCTCTTCTCGTTGTGCAGCGTTTTCTGCCACACTTTTTCCTTCCCACAGACTTCCCACTGAGGTGCCTTGATACAGCACTCTGGGAACAGCCTATTCGTTCAGAAGTTTATTTCTGTGTCTTACCCTCTTGCTTGAGGGTGTCAATGATGGCCTTCTGGACAGCAGTCAGGTTGGCAGTCTTACCCATGATTGCGGTTTTGAGTAATGAACCAGGCTGGGAGTTTTTAAAAGCCTCAGGAATCTTTTGCAGGTGTTTAGAGTTAATTAGTTGATTCAGATGATTAGGTTATAGCTTGTTTAGAGAACCTTTTCATGATATGCTAATTTTTTTAGATAGGAATTTTGGGTTTTCATGAACTGTATGCCAAAATCATCAATATTAAAACAATAAAAGGCTTGAACTACTTCAGTTGGTGTGTAATGAATCTAAAATATATGAAAGTCTAATGTTTATCAGTACATTACAGAAAATAATGAACTTTATCACAATATGCTAATTTTTGGAGAAGGACCTGTACAGCCTTTAGAATTTAAACCCAGTATCTCTTCTTACTGAGCCACTGGCAATTCTGGATAGCAGCTTTCCTGAATCTGATGGACAGTTTCTTGCACCTTGATTGCCTAATTAGCTCCACTCTTAGGCCCCTTGCAGACGAGCGTGTGTCATGCTGCGAGTCTGCAGCACAGCTCCTGGCCAGAACTTCCAGCACATAGCATTATATTGATTTATGGTGCTATGTAAGCCTTACAGTTCTGGAATATATTAGATGACACTGACATAATGCTGTCAGTGTTATCCAATACATTCCAGAACTGTAAGGGTTACATAGCATTATCACTCACTATAATGCTGAAGTGGATACAATACTTCTATTTATTGCCACATAGAGGACAGATAAGTCGTATCTGTCCTCTATGTGGCAATAAATAGAAGTATTGTATCTACTTCAGCGAGTGCCGGTCCTCTTCTCTATATAGCTGCGGGACGCCGACCCTGGACACGTGCACCGCACATGAATATTGGAGTGCCGGCTGTCTTACTCTCTGGTCAATATAATGCTATGTGAGTTCAGGCCGCGGCGAGACACTCGCTCGTCTGAAAGGGGCCTTAGACTTCCTATTTAAGCCAGGCCTAACCGCCACTTTCTCCTTGTCAGATTATTATATGTCTGACCTCTAGTCCAGTTACTGCTCCTAAGCTTCCTGCAAACTCTTGTGCTTATCTGTTACTGAACTTTGACTACACCTCTGCCTCACACTACAACTATTACCATTCATCAGTGTACTGAACTTGTACTGTTATCTGACTACACCTCTGCCTCACACTATAACTATTACCATTCATCAGTGTACTGAACTTGTACTGTTATCTGACTACACCTCTGCCTCACACTACAACTATTACCATTCATCAGTGTACTGAACTTGTACTGTTATCTGACTACACCTCTGCCTCACACTACAACTATTACCATTCATCAGTGTACTGAACTTGTACTGTTATCTGACTACACCTCTGCCTCACACTACAACTATTACCATTCATCAGTGTACTGAACTTGTACTGTTATCTGACTACACCTCTGCCTCACACTACAACTATTACCATTCATCAGTGTACTGAACTTGTACTGTTATCTGACTACACCTCTGCCTCACACTACAACTATTACCATTCATCAGTGTACTGAACTTGTACTGTTATCTGACTACACCTCTGCCTCACACTACAACTATTACCATTCATCAGTGTACTGAACTTGTACTGTTATCTGACTACTCCTCTGCCTCACACTACAACTATTACCATTCATCAGTGTACTGAACTTGTACTGTTATCTGACTACACCTCTGCCTCACACTATAACTATTACCATTCATCAGTGTACTGAACTTGTACTGTTATCTGACTACACCTCTGCCTCACACTACAACTATTACCATTCATCAGTGTACTGAACTTGTACTGTTATCTGACTACACCTCTGCCTCACACTACAACTATTACCATTCATCAGTGTACTGAACTTGTACTGTTATCTGACTACACCTCTGCCTCACACTACAACTATTACCATTCATCAGTGTACTGAACTTGTACTGTTATCTGACTACACCTCTGCCTCACACTATAACTATTACCATTCATCAGTGTACTGAACTTGTACTGTTATCTGACTACACCTCTGCCTCACACTACAACTGTCACCATTCATCAGTGTACTGAACTTGTACTGTTATCTGACTACACCTCTGCCTCACACTACAACTATTACCATTCATCAGTGTACTGAACTTGTACTGTTATCTGACTACACCTCTGCCTCACACTACAACTATTACCATTCATCAGTGTACTGAACTTGTACTGTTATCTGACTACACCTCTGCCTCACACTACAACTATTACCATTCATCAGTGTACTGAACTTGTACTGTTATCTGACTACTCCTCTGCCTCACACTACAACTGTCACTATTCATCAGTGTACTGAACTTGTACTGTTATCTGACTACACCTCTGCCTCACACTACAACTATTACCATTCATCAGTGTACTGAACTTGTACTGTTATCTGACTACTCCTCTGCCTCACACTACAACTGTCACCATTCATCAGTGTACTGAACTTGTACTGTTATCTGACTACACCTCTGCCTCACACTACAACTGTCACTATTCATCAGTGTACTGAACTTGTACTGTTATCTGACTACATCTCTGCCTCACACTACAACTATTACCATTCATCAGTGTACTGAACTTGTACTGTTATCTGACTACACCTCTGCCTCACACTACAACTATTACCATTCATCAGTGTACTGAACTTGTACTGTTATCTGACTACACCTCTGCCTCACACTACAACTATTACCATTCATCAGTGTACTGAACTTGTACTGTTATCTGACTACACCTCTGCCTCACACTACAACTATTACCATTCATCAGTGTACTGAACTTGTACTGTTATCTGACTACACCTCTGCCTCACACTACAACTATTACCATTCATCAGTGTACTGAACTTGTACTGTTATCTGACTACACCTCTGCCTCACACTACAACTGTCACCATTCATCAGTGTACTGAAATTGGATGGTTATTTGATTATGTTTTGCTTTAGTAAACTCGTCATCCAGATTGTCACAGCCACTGGTCTCCTACCTTGTTTTCCGGACCTTGACGATTCTACAATCATGGTAAGCTATCATGTTAATAGTATTACACATGAATTCAGAATAGGGTCAGTTCAGTATTGCTCTATTTTCTGTTCCTTGCCATTCATCCACTATCTACCTGTATGCCATCCATCTTCCATCTACTCAGTTGCTGGTTGATCCCCTCCATCCATGACACTCATGACTTGGTTCCTGTCATCTGTCAGTGATTTTATTTTAGTACTTTTTTTCTGTCACTATGCATGGACATGTATACAAGCCAATGAGAGGACTCATTGTGGTGAGCTGACCTCCAATCATTTTTTATGAACTATATAAGTAGTGAAGTGTATTGTGTCTGCCTGTCAGTATTCTTCTACAAAAAGCACTCAAGGCAATCCAGAAAATCAAAGTAAGAAAAAAAAATGCTGTTTATTTTAATCCAGCAGAAGAACAAAGTAAATATTCCAAAAAGTATATATGGCCAATGTTTCAGTCCTTTCTGGACCTTGTTCAAGGCCAACAGTGAATATCTATACAGTTTGTGTATATATACAAAACTGTAGCCTGCTCTCCCTGAAACCTTTTGGCATCCGGAGAGGTATAGGGTGGACTCTCACTGTTATTGGAAGCCGTTTGACACCAGGTAAGGTGCAGAGTGAGCTCAGCATGCATGTTGGTACCTGCGTTCCCTGTAGCAGATTGTATCCAGCATGCAGGTGGAACCGACACTCCATGAATTTTATAGTGGCTGTGAGGGCTCATTACAGGTAGCGTTTAGTGTTAGGTTCCCGTCTTACAGAGATCGCCAATGACGTTTGGCAGAAGGGCAGACGGGCCAAATAATTTTGTATAAAATATATTTGCTAAGAATCTCAAATTTACTAAATGAGCATATGATTACTGATGGCCTTTCGGTTCACCCAGCGGGCGGTTCGCGGTGAACTTTGCGCGTTCGCGATCCGCCAAACATGCGAAGATATGGTGATGTCCGCGCGTGCCATATTCTTTTACATTGCGCCGAGCTTTGACCCATGACCATCCATCAGGTGGGACAGGACAGCCAATTGAGACGTTTCAGCACATGGACACACCCCCACCCTATAACAGAACCCGATCTGGCAGCCATTTTACATTATGTATTCAATATGGGAGAGAGAATATGGATCGCACATCCTCATTACTATGCTTTTGATATAACAACTGTTTAAAATTTAAGCATGATAAAACATGTCTATACAGCACTATTATCAATATATTGCTATGCACTATTAGGAGGCATTAGTATACAGTTTGATCAAAGAGCATAGGCCCACTTACCATGACAAGGTTGCCTCTATCAAGTGGGGACCTACTCTAACTTTGGCGCGGCACTGTGCGGCGACCATCGTGCCCCTGCACCGCTCCAGCAGGCAACAGGACCCAGCCGCCACAAAGCAACCTCACTGTGCAGCAAAGCCACCTAGGCCCTGGGCCCCATCACTCCACCAGCACAGCACAAAAGCAGTGATGGCCACCGTCCAGCACCGCATAATGTGAACAGATCAGCACTCCTCCCCATTCGGCTCAGGTGCTTTTAATTAGCAGAAGTCTGCATAGGGTTTATAAATTCCTACCACCTCTCAGTTGGTGTCCCTGAGAGGTGAACAGGTGATCTCTTTGCACCTGTTCACGTTATGCGGTGCTGGACGGTGGCCGTCGCTGCTTGTGTGCTGTGCTGGTGGAATGATGGGGCCCAGGGCCTAGGTGGCTTTGCTGCACAGTGAGGTTGCCTTGTGGCTGCTGGGTCCCGTTGCCTGCTGGAGCGGTGTGGGGGCACGATGGTCGCCGCACAGTGCCGCGCCAAAGTTAGAGTAGGTCCCCGCTTGATAGTGGGCCTATGCTCTTTGATCAAACTGTATACTAATGCCTCCTAATAGTGCATAGCAATATATTGATAATAGTGCTGTATAGCCATGTTTCATCATGCTTAAATTTTAAACAGGAAATAGTAGTGGATTGTAGTGGCTCACTCCTTAGTAGTTACAGGGTGGTGCTGCAAGCTCAAATAGAGGGAATCACCCCACCCTCTGTTAAAAAGTGAATGTAACAATAGAAAAATGAGCGAGCACTCATACACTTGGCAACCAAATTGACATATGCAGAAAATATTTATTATTAAATCCCCATAAAATTCAAGTAATAAAAATGATAAAAACAGTGTATTATAGCAATGACATACAAAAACTACATTCACATAAACTATAGTAGATATAATAGTATAGTCGATTATATTGAATGATAAAATATATGATAATAAAATGTTCGATACTAATCTATAGTCGATAAATTCACTGATATAAATCACACACCAAAAACTTCAAGTATTGTCCAGGTCTTATATATGCTGTTATTGTGAAGGGGGAGGTATTTCCTCTGTGAATCTATCCCAGATTGGGAAAATGAGTGTCACTTTGAATGTTGTAGGTGTATTTCCCCTGGGAACGTAATGTATTCATAAAATGTCCACAGGAATCCTGATAATGTTAGAATAAAAAGTCTCTTATCGTATTTCCTTTTAAAGTCGAGGTAAACTTAATAGTTTAACAGTTGTTATATCAAAAGCATAGTAATGAGGATGTGCGATCCCGATTCTCTCTCCCATATTGAATACATTTTACATTATGTGTTTTGCCAGTGTAGGGAGAAGTTGCATTTTGGAGCAGGGACAGGCTGTTAGGAACTTAGGGATACCAAACTCTAGCTTATAGGAACACGCTAGTAACGTTGAGCTATCGATAGGTGTGATACACCAAGGCGTGTGATATACTTATAATATACTTTCTAACATAGAAATTATATTATAGTGCATTTGTATGCTTCCAGAAAATACTGATTAAGCTTCCACAAAATAGTGATTGAGGTTTTCCATATACTTGCGTCCACAAAATTACTGCTTGAGGGTGATATACCAGCTTCAACTAACAACTGATTAACCACCTCCCGACTGCCTAACGCACGGATGCGTCCGGATTGTGGTTGATTTACTCCTCCTGGACGCATCCGTGTGTCATCTCGCGATAGCCGAGATTTCCTGTGAACGTGCGCACACAGGCGCGCGCGCTCACAGGAACGGAAGGTAAGCGAGTGGATCTCCAGCCTGCCAGCGGCGATCGCTCGCTGGCAGGCTGCAGATGTGATTTTTTTAACCCCTAACAGGTATATTAGACGCTGTTTTGATAACAGCGTCTAATATACCTGCTACCTGGTCCTCTGGTGGTCCCTTTTGTTTGGATCGACCACCAGAGGACACAGGCAGCTCAGTAAAGTAGCACCAAACACCACTACACTACACCCCCCCTGTCACTTATTAACCCTTTATGAACCACTGATCACCCCATATAGACTCCCTGATCACCCCCCTGTCATTGATCACCCCCCTGTCATTGATCACCCCCCTGTAAGGCTCCATTCAGACGTCCGTATGATTTTTACGGATCCACTGATACATGGATCGGATCCGCAAAACACATACGGACGTCTGAATGGAGCCTTACAGGGGGGTGATCAATGACAAGGGGGTGATCACACATATAGACTTCCTGATCACTTCCTTGTCATTGATCACCCCCCTGTCATTGATCACCCCCCTGTAAGGCTCCATTCAGACGTCCGTATGATTTTTACGGATCCACGGATACATGGCTCGGATCCGCAAAACGCATACGGACGTCTGAATGGAGCCTTACAGGGGGGTGATCAATGACGGGGGTGATCAGGGAGTCTATATGGGTGATCACCCCTCTGTCATTGATCACCCCCCTGTAAGGCTCCATTCAGACGTCCGTATGTGTTTTGCGGATCCGATCCATGTATCCGTGGATCCGTAAAAATCATACGGACGTCTGAATGGAGCCTTACAGGGGGGTGATCACTGACAGGGGGGTGATCAATGACAGGGGGGTGATCAGGGAGTCTATATGGGTGATCACCCCCCTGTCAGGCTCCATTCAGACATTTTTTTGGCCCAAGTTAGCGGAAATAGTTTATTTATTTTTTATTTTTTTTCTTACAAAGTCTCATATTCCGCTAACTTGTGTCAAAAAATAAAATCTCACATGAACTCACCATACCCCTCACGGAATCCAAATGCGTAACATTTTTTAGACATTTATATTCCTAGACTTTAGGGCCCCTAAAATGCCAGGGCAGTATAAATACCCCACATGTGACCCCATTTCGGAAAGAAGACACCCCAAGGTATTCAGTGAGGGGCATATTGAGTCCATGAAAGATTTAAATTTTTGTCCCAAGTTAGCGGAAAGGGAGACTTTGTGAGAAAAAAAAAAAAATCAATTTCCGCTTGTGCCCAAAAAAAATATTTTCTATGAACTCGCCATGCCCCTCATTGAATACCTTGGGGTGTCTTCTTTCCAAAATGGGGTCACATGTAGGGTATTTATACTGCCCTGGCTTTTTAGGGGCCCTAAAGCGTGAGAAGAAGTCTGGGATCCAAATGTCTAAAAATGCCCTCCTAAAAGGAATTTGGGCCCCTTTGCGCATCTAGGCTGCAGAAAAGTGTCACACATGTGGTATCGCCGTACTCAGGAGAAGTTGGGGAATGTGTTTTGGGGTGTCATTTTACATATACCCATGCTGGGTGAGAGAAATATCTTGGCAAAAGACAACTTTTCCCATTTTATTATACAAAGTTGGCATTTGACCAAGATATTTATCTCACCCAGCATGGGTATATGTAAAATGACACCCCAAAACACATTCCCCAACTTCTCCTGAGTACGGCGATACCAGATGTGTGACACTTTTTTGCAGCCTAGGTGGGCAAAGGGGCACACATTCCAAAGTGCACCTTTCGGATTTCACCGGTCATTTTTTACAGATTTTGATTGCAAACTTCTTCTCACGCATTTGGGCCCCTAGAATGCCAGGACAGTATAACTACCCCACAAGTGACCCCATTTTGGAAAGAAGACACCCCAAGGTATTCCGTGAGGGGCATGGCGAATTCCTAGAATTTTTTTTTTTTTGTCACAAGTTAGCGGAAAATGATGATTTCTTTTTATTTTTTTTCCTAACAAAGTCTCATATTCCACTAACTTGTGACAAAAAATTAAAAATTCTAGGAACTCGCCATGCCCCTCACGGAATACCTTGGGGTGTCTTCTTTCCAAAATGGGGTCACTTGTGGGGTAGTTATACTGCCCTGGCATTCTAGGGGCCCTAATGCGTGGTAAGTAGTTTAAAATCAAAATGTGTAAAAAATGACCTGTGAAATCCGAAAGGTGCACTTTGGAATATGTGCCCCTTTGCCCACCTAGGCGGCAAAAAAGTGTCACACATGTGGTATCGCCATACTCAGGAGAAGTTGGGGAATGTGTTTTGGGGTGTCATTTTACATATACCCATGCTGGGTGAGAGAAATATCTTGGCAAAAGACAACTTTTCCCATTTTATTATACAAAGTTGGCATTTGACCAAGATATTTATCTCACCCAGCATGGGTATATGTAAAATGACACCCCAAAACACATTCCCCAACTTCTCCTGAGTACGGCGATACCAGATGTGTGACACTTTTTTGCAGCCTAGGTGGGCAAAGGGGCACACATTCCAAAGTGCACCTTTCGGATTTCACCGGTCATTTTTTACAGATTTTGATTGCAAACTTCTTCTCACGCATTTGGGCCCCTAGAATGCCAGGACAGTATAACTACCCCACAAGTGACCCCATTTTGGAAAGAAGACACCCCAAGGTATTTTGTGATGGGCATAGTGAGTTCATGGAAGTTTTTATTTTTTGTCACAAGTTAGTGGAATATGAGACTTTGTAAGAAAAATAAATAAAAAAAAACATAATTTTCTGCTAACTTGTGACAAAAAATAAAAAGTTCTATGAACTCACTATGCCCATCAGTGAATACCTTAGGGTGTCTACTTTCCAAAATGGGGTCATTTGTGGGGTGTTTGTACTGTCTGGGCATTGTAGAACCTCAGGAAACATAACAGGTGCTCAGAAAGTCAGAGCTGCTTCAAAAAGCGGAAATTCACATTTTTGTACCATAGTTTGTAAACGCTATAACTTTTACCCAAACCATTTTTTTTTTACCCAAACATTTTTTTTTATCAAAGACATATAGAACAATAAATTTAGCGAAAAATTTATATATGGATGTCGTTTTTTTTACAAAATTTTACAACTGAAAGTGAAAAATTTCATTTTTTTGCAAAAAAATCGTTAAATTTTGATTAATAACAAAAAAAGTAAAAATGTCAGCAGCAATGAAATACCACCAAATGAAAGCTCTATTAGTGAGAAGAAAAGGAGGTAAAATTCATTTGGGTGGTAAGTTGCATGCCCGAGCAATAAACGGTGAAAGTAGTGTAGTGCAGAAGTGTAAAAAGTGGCCTGGTCATTAAGGGGGTTTCAGCTAGCGGGGTTGAAGTGGTTAAGGGGTGCGATATACCTGCTTCCACCAAATATTTATTAAAGGGTTTTATATACCTGATTCCACAAAATACTGATTGAGGGGTTCTATATATCTGCTTCCACCAAATACTGATTGAGGCCTGCGATATACCTGCTTCCACAAATACTGCTCTTCTCTAGGGACTTTGGCACAGGGTCATTTTGAAAATGACAGGCAGAGAAAGAGGCAGGCCATTCCGCAGGGGTGGTAGGGGTCAGGCAGATGCACCAGGCCGGAGCCTAAGTGGTAAATTGGAGAAGGTGTGCGATTATGTCAAAGGACGCACCAGAGTTGGTTGAGTGGCTCACTCAGCCTTCCGCTTCTGCACCCTCCTCACCCTCTGTATCTGCACCCTCCTCACTCTCTGCTGTGTGCACCCCCAAAGACACCACCACCATACCCCTCTACTCGAGTCAGAGGAATTATTTTCCCATCCATTCCCAGACCTTACCGATGCGCAGCCATTCTTGGCATCGGATCAGGAAGAGGAGGTAGCAACGGCCGCCACCCAGAGGTCTGGCGACAGTACCTAGATCAGCCGAAGGAAGGTGGTCCCCGCTGTTGCTGCCTACTCCGAGATCTCTAATGTCAGTGGTGGTGATGGTGACGATAAGGACGCATTGATGGACGTCACGTGGGTGCCCACAAGAGAGGGAGGGGAGTTCAGAGGAAGAGACGGAGCAGCAGATAGGGAGGAGAAGCAGGCATAACTAGCAGTGCACAGGAGGCAAAAAGCAGACTGAAAATTTATCTGGAGTTAGCTATCCACCATGCATGCTCACATCTTGCGCTCCCAGGATGCCGGCACATGACTCCGCAGTGTGGGGCTTTTTTTTAACGTGTCAGCTGCTGACAATAGTGTTGCTATCTGCAGCCTGTGTTGTCAATGCAAAAGTCGCGTAAGCCCAACACTCGCCTAGGGACGACCGCCTTAAGAAGTGTAGTGTCCCACTAGGTAAAGGTGGGCACTACACAAGGGTTAATATGTCTATTGCATTAATGTAATGTTTACTGTTCATTTCCCTGTATTATCTGGGTGTCAGGCCTGTCAGGGTGTAGTTTAGCCTCCAAGACGCTAGAGGGAGCTAGAGAGCACTAGGTATATATAGGTAGGCCCAGACAGGGGAGAGTTAGTTCATTCCAGGTGGCTAGAAGTGAACATAGTCAGCCTGAAGCTCCTGAGTCTAAGCTTAGCTCAGTAGAGTCACCCCAGAAGAAGAATCTACCTCCTGGGAGAAACCTGCAGCTTCCCGCACCACAGGAACAGAACAACCAGCTCAGAGAAGTAAGCTGAGAGGCAGAGGTACTTTAAAATAGAAGCAAGGGTCAATACTGGAGGAAGAAATACTACCAAGGATTAAAGCCAGCATTTAGGCATCCGGGCCTTGGCATCCGGGCCTTGGGATCCAGCCAGCTAGAATAGCTGAGGGGATAGTGCAGCATAGTCCTGCGAAGCATTAACTGTTTACCCTCCAAGTAACTTGCAAGATTTATACCTGCCATATTGTGAAGTAAACCTGCTGAGGCATTTGTGATTTAAGGGACTGCATCATTATCAACTGTCTGTACAAAGTTGGACTGTTTTCCAAGTAAAGCAACGTTTGGTTCACCATACCATCTGTGTACTCTATTACTACTCCTATAAATCAGTGTGCCACCGTTACAGGCACTGGCGTCACGATCCTTAAAGGGACCTTGCCTCAGGCACTCAAAATACCTGCAACATCCAGGGCACCTCACACACCATCAGGTCTGGTCCCTACATCCAGAGTGTGCCCCAGAGGAACTTGTGTCTACCTCTCCTTCACTGCCGCATGCCTGCCCAGGGTTCCCCTCCAAAAAGTGAGTAACCCTCGATTGCCCCTCACCGTGACCTCACTATCGCAATACCCTGCAGGTCTGGCGTGCTGCAGAAGACACCTGGCCTCCTATCACTGAGCCCAGTGTCACCATCAGTGTGGGGGGAAAACTCCACACTAAACACAGGAGGGAAGGGGAACAGTAACTGGGCCTGGAAACTAGGGAAGGAACAGGTCACCTCCTAAACAACCCTAATCCGGGCCCTAACTACCTATTAGTATGACTAGACCTTGAAGGTATTCATATGCTGTATACCTAGCCCCTTATATCCATATAAGGCCCTGGAATGAGGTTAGGACCAGAGACAACCCATTCCTCCCCAGATGGACAAATGGACACAGACACAATAAGATCCGCAGTGAACTTGTCAATTTAACCCACGATTTGCCAGTCTCTCCGATCTCCTGGTACCTGCCACGGGAACGTCTGTGACACCCAGTGGGAGCAACGCCCGTCAGAACCCACAAAGCCTCTTCTCCTTCTCCTCTCTCCTCCCATTTGTCCTCCACTCCACCTTCCACCATGCCATCATCGCATTCATTTGGCACAAGGCAGGCTTCCGTGGCCCAAATGTTCAAGTGTAAAAGAATTATGACGCTGGATAATCCTCTTGTCCAATGGCTGACCCCTGGCTTGTCGGAACTGCTAGCCTGCTAACTACTGCCACATAAATTGGTGGACTCAGAGGCCTTTAGAAAATTTCTGGCCATTGGCACACCGCAATGGAAGATCCCTGGAAGGAAATATTTCTCCCACAAGGGCATCACTGAACTATATGGCCACGTTCAGCGGCAAGTTAATATATCTGTGGCACACAGTGTTGGTGCCAAGATGCATCTAACCACAGACACGTGGTCTAGAAAACCCAGGCAGGGAAGGTACATAACTGCCCACTGGGTGAATCTTCTAACAGCTGTCAAACATGTAACCCGTGGCATCCATGTGGATTTGGTGTTACCGCCACGGATTGCATGCAGGCCTGCCTCTTCTTCTTCTCCTACTCCACCCTCCGTCTCCTTCTCGGCTGACTCCGCCTTTTCCACAGCTACCGCCTCTTCCGCTGCACCACCCAAGTTCCACAGAACCTATTTGACGTGCCAGGTAAGATGTTGCCATGCTGTGCTGCGGCTGTTGTGCCTGGAAGCCAAGAACCACACTGGTCCTGCACTGCTTTCAGCTCTGCAGTCACAGGCCGATCAGTGGCTAATCCCGCTCAATTTGACAGTTGGTAAAGTGGTGTGCGACAACAGTGCCAATCTGCTGAGCCTGGGGTCCAGGACATCTTGTGGCAGGCCAGGAAAATCTTTGGCCATTTTAGAAGATCTTACATGGCCATGGCTCACCTTGCTGACGTTCAGCGGCGACACCACTTGCCCGTCAGACGTCTGATTTGTGACTGCCCGACGCACTGGAACTCCACCTTGTATATGTCTGATAGGCTGCTCCAGCAGAAATTTGCCGTGAACGACTACCTGTACGAACTCTGCGGCAGAACAGGTTCTGGGGAGCTTGGTTTCTTTTCACCACGCCAGTGGCTGCTCATGCGCGACGCATGCAGACTTCTACGGCCATTTGATGAGATCACCAAACGCAGCCAGAGCGCCATCAGCTCCTTATACCTTTTTTCTGGAGCGTGCATTGCGTTGTGTCATTGATTAAGCTGTCTAGGAGCAGGAGCTGGAAGATGAGGAAGTTGCAATGCTGAATGAATTCCCAGGGGGGCTACTCCATCTGAGACAAGTAAGCTGGAGTCTGAAGAAGAGGAGGATGGTGGCTGGGGAGGAGGAGGAGCAAGAAGAGCAGGCTTTAAACTTTTCAGGGATCGCTGGTGTTGTCCGTGGCTGGTGGGAGGAGACCGAGGATGACATTCTCCTGGGCGATGAGCAGGAGCCAGGAAGCTCCACCACTTCCAATTTAGTGCAAATGGGGGCTTTCATGCTCCAGTGTTTAAAGAGGACCTGTACTGGGTGGCAACGTACTTAGACCCCCGGTACAAACACAAAATGGCAGACATGTTACTAGCATCACAGAGGGCTGTCAGAATAAAGCATTTCCAGGTGAGATGCTGCATTCTGCTGTTGCAGGCACTGGCAGAGGAATTTTCACCCACAGCGAAACAGGTGCGGGTAACAATCATACCGCGCCTGCAAAAAGAGGGCGGTTTGAAGATGTGTTGGTCACTTCGGATATTAGATCATTCTTCAGCCAACCCCCAGATCCAGCCTCAGGGAACATCTAGACCGACAGGTGTCCGACTACATCGGGTTAACATCCGATATGGACGTTCTGAGAAGCGAGGAACCCCTTGACTACTGGGTGTGCAGGCTTCACCTGTGGCCACAATTTGCCAGGGAACTCTTGGCTTGCCCCTTATCGAGTGTCCTGTCTGAAAGGAGGTTTAGCGCAGCAGGGGGGATCGTGACTGATAAGCGCACTTGCCTAGCTCACGACAGTGTGGACTACCTCACATTTTTTAATATGAATGAGGCATGGATCTTGTTGGAATTCAACCCCTGTGATGACCACGTGTAATGGAATTTCCTCATGCCAGCCCACACATATCCGCCACCACACAGAACAAAGAATAATCCTTGCCTTATGCACAGTCAGGTCCATAAAAATTGGGACATCGACACAATTCTAACATTTTTGGCTCTATACACCACCACAATGGATTTGAAATGAAACCAACAAGATGTGCTTTAACTGCAGACTGTCAGCTTTAATTTGAGGGTATTTACTCAAATCAGGTAAACAGTGTAGGAATTACAACAGTTTGCATATGTGCCTCCCACTTGTTAAGGGACCAAAAGTAATGGGACAACTGGCTTCTCAGCTGTTCCATGGCCAGGTGTGTGTTATTCCCTAATTATCCCAATTACAATAGTAACATAGTACATAAGTAGAGTTGAGCGAACACCTGGATGTTCGGGTTCGAGAAGTTCGGCCGAACTTCCCGGAAATGTTCGGGTTCGGGATCCGAACCCGATCCGAACTTCGTCCCGAACCCGAACCCCATTGAAGTCAATGGGGACCCGAACTTTTCGGTACTAAAAAGGCTGTAAAACAGCCCAGGAAAGGGCTAGAGGGCTGCAAAAGGGAGCAACATGTAGGTAAATCCCCTGCAAACAAATGTAGATAGGGAAATGAATTAAAATAAAAATTAAATAAATAAAAATTAACCAAAATCAATTGGAGAGAGGTCCCATTGCAGAGAATCTGGCTTCACGTCACCCACCACTGGAACAGTCCATTCTCAGATATTTAGGCCCCGGCACCCAGGCAGAGGAGAGAGGTCCCGTAACAGAGAATCTGTCTTCATGTCAGCAGAGAATCAGTCTGCATGTCATAGCAGAGAATCAGGCTTCACGTCAGCCACCACTGCAACAGTCCATTGTCATAAATTTAGGCCCAGCACCCAGGCAGAGGAGAGAGGTCCCGTAACAGACAATCTGGCTTCATGTCAGCAGAGAATCAGTCTTCATATCATAGCAGAGAATCGGGCTTCACGTCAGCCACCAATGCAACAGTCCATTGTCAGATATTTAGGCCCAGCACCCAGGCAGAGGAGAGAGGTCCCGTAACAGACAATCAGGCTTCACGTCAGCCACCAGTGCAACAGTCCATTGGCATATATTTAGGCCCAGCACCCAGGCAGAGGAGAGAGGTCCCGTAACAGAGAATCTGGCTTCATGTCAGCAGAGAATTAGTCTGCATGTCATAGCAGAGAATCAGGCTTCACGTCACCCAACATTGGAACAGTCCATTGGCATATATTTAGGCCCCGGCACCCAGACAGAGGAGAGGTTCATTCAAATTTGGGTAGCCTCGCAATATAATGGTAAAATAAAAATAAAAATAGGATTGAATGAGGAAGTGCCCTGGAGTACAATAATATATGGTTAAGGGGAGGTAGTTAATGTCTAATCTGGACAAGGGACGGACAGGTCCTGTGGGATCCATGCCTGGTTCATTTTTATGAACGTCAGCTTGTCCACATTGTGTTTGTCTGTAATGACACCCCCTGCCGTGCTGAATACACGTTCAGACAAAACGCTGGCCGCCGGGCAGGCCAGCACCTTCAAGGCATAAAAGGCTAGCTCTAGCCACGTGGACAATTTAGAGACCCAGTAGTTGAATGGGGCCGAACCATCAGTCAGTACGTGGAGGGGTGTGCACACGTACTGTTCCACCATGTTAGTGAAATGTTGCCTCCTTCTAACACGTTGCGTATCAGGTGGTGGTGCAGTTAGCTGTGGCGTGTTGACAAAACTTTTCCACATCTCTGCCATGCTAACCCTGCCCTCAGAGGAGCTGGCCGTGACACAGCTGCCTTGGCGACCTCTTGCTCCTCCTCTGCCTTGGCCTTGGGCTTCCACTTGTTCCCCTGTGACATTTGGGAATTCTCTCAGTAGCGCGTCTACCAACGTGCGCTTGTACTCGCGCATCTTCCTATCACGCTCCAGTGCAGGAAGTAAGGTGGGCACATTGTCTTTGTAGCGTGGATCCAGCAGGGTGGCAACCCAGTAGTCCGCACACGTTAAAATGTGGGCAACTCTGCTGTCGTTGCGCAGGCACTGCAGCATGTAGTCGCTCATGTGTGCCAGGCTGCCCAGGGGTAAGGACAAGCTGTCCTCTGTGGGAGGCGTATCGTCATCGTCCTGCCTTTCCCCCCAGCCACGCACCAGTGATGGACCCGAGCTGCGTTGGGTGCCACCCCGCTGTGACCATGCTTCATCCTCATCCTCCTCTACCTCCTCCTCATCCTCGTCCTCCTCGTCCTCCAGTAGTGGGCCCTGGCTGGCCACATTTGTACCTGGCCTCTGCTGTTGCCAAAAACCTCCCTCTGAGTCACTTCGAAGAGACTGGCCTGAAAGTGCTAAAAATGACCCCTCTTCCGCCTCCTCCTCCTCCTGGGCCACCTCCTCTTCCATCATCGCCCTAAGTGTTTTCTCAAGGAGACATAGAAGTGGTATTGTAACGCTGATAACGGCGTCATCGCCACTGGCCATGTTGGTGGAGTACTCGAAACAGCGCAACAGGGCACACAGGTCTCGCATGGAGGCCCAGTCATTGGTGGTGAAGTGGTGCTGTTCTGTAGTGCGACTGACCCGTGTATGCTGCAGCTGAAACTCCACTATGGCCTGCTGCTGCTCGCACAGTCTGTCCAGCATGTGCAAGGTGGAGTTCCACCTGGTGGGCACGTCGCATATGAGGCGGTGAGCGGGAAGGCCGAAGTTACGCTGTAGCGCAGACAGGCGAGCAGCAGCAGGATGTGAACGCTGAAAGCGCGAACAGACGGCCCGCACTTTATGCAGCAGCTCTGACATGTCGGGGTAGTTGTGAATGAACTTCTGCACCACCAAATTCAGCACATGCGCCAAGCAAGGGATGTGCGTCAAACTGGCTAGTCCCAGAGCTGCAACGAGATTTCTCCCATTATTACACACCACCAGGCCGGGCTTGAGGCTCACCGGCAGCAACCACTCGTCGGTCTGTTGTTCTATACCCCGCCACAACTCCTGTGCAGTGTGGGGCCTGTCCCCCAAACATATGAGTTTCAGAATGGCCTGCTGACGTTTACCCCGGGCTGTGCTGAAGTTGGTGGTGAAGGTGTGTGGCTGACTAGATGAGCAGGTGGAAGAAGAGGAGGAGGAAGTCAAGTAGGAGGAGGTGGCAACAGGAGGCAAAGAATGTTGCCCTGTGATCCTTGGCGGCGGAAGGACGTGCGCCAAACAGCTCTCCGCCTGGGGCCCAGCTGCCACTACATTTACCCAGTGTGCAGTTAGGGAGATATAGCGTCCCTGGCCGTGCTTACTGGTCCACGTATCTGTGGTTAGGTGGACCTTGCCACAGATGGCGTTGCGCAGTGCACACTTGATTTTATCGGATACTTGGTTGTGCAGGGAAGGCACGGCTCTCTTGGAGAAGTAGTGCCGGCTGGGAACAACATACTGTGGGACAGCAAGCGACATGAGCTGTTTGAAGCTGTCTGTGTCCACCAGCCTAAATGACAGCATTTCATAGGCCAGTAGTTTAGAAATGCTGGCATTCAGGGCCAGGGACCGAGGGTGGCTAGGTGAGAATTTACGCTTTCTCTCAAATGTTTGTGAGATGGAGAGCTGAACGCTGCCGTGTGACATGGTTGAGATGCTTGGTGACGGAGGTGGTGGTGGTGTTGGTGGTACATCCCCTGTTTGCTGGGCGGCAGGTGCCAACGTTCCTCCAGAGGCGGAGGAAGAGGCCGAGGCGGCAGCAGCAGAAGAGGCCGAGGCGGCAGCAGCAGAAGAGGTAGCAGGGGGAACCTGAGTGACTTCCTTGGTTTTAAGGTGTTTACTCTGCAGTTCATGCTTTGCATGCAGGTGCCTGGTCATGCAGGTTGTGCTAAGGTTCAGAACGTTAATGCCTCGCTTCAGGCTCTGATGGCACAGCGTGCAAACCACTCGGGTCTTGTCGTCAGCACATTGTTTGAAGAAGTGCCATACCAGGGAACTCCTTGAAGCTGCCTTTGGGGTGCTGGGTCCAAGATGGCGGCGGTCAGTAGCAGGCGGAGTCTCTTGGCGGCGGGTGTTCTGCTTTTGCCCACTGCTCCCTCTTTTGCTACGCTGTTGGCTCGGTCTCACCACTGCCTCTTCCTCCGAACTGTGAAAGTCAGTGGCACGACCTTCATTCCATGTGGGGTCTAGGACCTCATCGTCCCCTGCATCGTCTTCCACCCAGTCTTGATCCCTGACCTCCTGTTCAGTCTGCACACTGCAGAAAGACGCAGCAGTTGGCACCTGTGTTTCGTCATCATCAGAGACATGCTGAGGTGGTATTCCCATGTCCTCATCATCAGGAAACATAAGTGGTTGTGCGTCAGTGCAGTCTATGTCTTCCACCGCTGGGGAAGGGCTAGGTGGATGCCCTTGGGAAACCCTGCCAGCGGAGTCTTCAAACAGCATAAGAGACTGCTGCATAACTTGAGGCTGAGACAGTTTCCCTGGTATGCATGGGGGTGATGTGACAGACTGATGGGGTTGGTTTTCAGGCGCCATCTGTGCGCTTTCTACAGAAGACTGGGTGGGAGATAATGTGAACGTGCTGGATCCACTGTCGGCCACCCAATTGACTAATGCCTGTACCTGCTCAGGCCTTACCATCCTTAGAACGGCATTGGGCCCCACCATATATCGCTGTAAATTCTGGCGGCTACTGGAACCTGAGGTAGTTGGTACACTAGGACGTGTGGATGTGGCAGAACGGCCACGTCCTCTCCCAGCACCAGAGGGTCCACTAACCCCACCACGACCATGTCCACGTCCGCGTCCCTTACTAGATGTTTTCCTCATTGTTATGGTTCACCACAACAACAAAAATATTATTTGGCCCAATGTATTGTATTCAAATTCAGCTGAATATAAATTTGAGGCCTAGTATTTAGGCGCTGGGTGACCGGTATGGATTTACTGACAGAATTAGACTTGGAAATGCACAGTAGCGTGTGTGTGAAGTTATTCTGAATGACCCTATGTGCACCTTGAATATTATATACCCTTTTAGGGATAGATTTCAAATAGCTCTGATATAGCAGAAACCACTAAATTATGAAATTGCTAAATTGGGAATTGTATTTCAACCCAGAACAAAAAATGTGCTTTGACGGACACTAAATAACTTGCCCAGCCAGAACAGTACAGCGGTAACGACAGATTTAGCGGGATATAAATTTGAGGCCTAGTATTTAGGCGCTGGGTGACCGGTATGGATTTACTGACAGAATTAAAATTGGAAATGCACAGTAGCGTGTGTGTGAAGTTATTCTGAATGACCCTATGTGCACCTTGAATATTATATACCCTTTTAGGGATAGATTTCAAATAGCTCTGATATAGCAGAAACCACTAAATTATGAAATTGCTAAATTGGGAATTGTATTTCAACCCTGAACAAAAAATGTGCTTTGACGGACACTAAATAACTTGCCCAGCCACAACAGTACAGCGGTAATGACAGATTTAGCGGGATATAAATTTGAGGCCTAGTATTTAGGCGCTGGGTGACCGGTATGGATTTACTGACAGAATTAGACTGGGATATGGCCAAAAAATAACCACACTATTGCTGGTTAAATGCACTTGGTGTGACAGCTTGACCAACCACACTACTGAGGGTTAAATGCACTTGGTGACAGGCGCAGCTTGCCCCTGATGTAGTATATGGCCAAAAAATGAACAGACTATTGCTGGTTAAATGCACTTGGTGTGACAGCTTGACCAACCACACTACTGAGGGTTAAATGCACTTGGTGACGGGCGCAGCTTGCCCCTGATGTAGTATATGGCCAAAAAATGAACAGACTATTGCTGGTTAAATGCACTTGGTGTGACAGCTTGACCAACCACACTACCGAGGGTTAAATGCACTTGGTGACGGGCGCAGCTTGCCCCTGATGTAGTATATGGCCAAAAAATGAACAGACTATTGCTGGTTAAATGCACTTGGTGTGACAGCTTGACCAACCACACTACTGAGGGTTAAATGCACTTGGTGACGGGCGCAGCTTGCCCCTGATGTAGTATATGGCCAAAAAATGAACAGACTATTGCTGGTTAAATGCACTTGGTTTGACAGCTTGACCAACCACACTACTGAGGGTTAAATGCACTTGGTGACGGGCGCAGCTTGCCCCTGATGTAGTATATGGCCAAAAAATGAACAGACTATTGCTGGTTAAATGCACTTGGTGTGACAGCTTGATCAACCACACTACTGAGGGTTAAATGCACTTGGTGACGGGCGCAGCTTGCCCCTGATGTAGTATATGGCCAAAAAATAAACAGACTATTGCTGGTTAAATGCACTTGGTGTGACAGCTTCACCCTGATGTAGGCTTTAGCCAAAAAACAACCACACCGTTGAGGGTTAAATGCACTTGGTGACAGGCGCAGCTTGCCCCTGATGTAGTATATGGCCAAAAAATAAACAGACTATTGCTGGTTAAATGCACTTGGTGTGACAGCTTCACCCTGATGTAGGCTTTAGCCAAAAAACAACCACACCATTGAGGGTTAAATGCACTTGGTCGCAGCTTGTGCTGGCGCACCACAAGACACAAAATGGCCGCCGATCACCCCAGAAAAAAGTGACTGACAAACGGTCTCGGCAGCTTAAAAACAGTGAGCAATTGAGTATCAGCAGCTCAATGACCCACAGCTGCAGATCGATCAATAATCAAGTCCTTTGGAGGAGTTAATCTGCCTAATCTCGCCCTACTGTCGCAGCCGCAACCTCTACGCTAATCAGAGCAGAGTGACGGGCGGCGCTATGTGACTCCAGCTTAAATAGAGGCTGGGTCACATGGTGCTCTGGCCAATCACAGCCATGCCAATAGTAGGGATGGCTGTGACGGCCTCTTGGGGCAAGTAGTATGACGCTTGTTGATTGGCTGCTTTGCAGCCTTTCAAAAAGCGCCAAGAAAGCGTCACAAAAGCGCCAAGAAAGCGACGAACACCGAACCCGAACCCGGACTTTTACGAAAATGTCCGGGTTCGGGTCCGTGTCACGGACACCCCAAAATTCGGTACGAACCCGAACTATACAGTTCGAGTTCGCTCATCCCTATACATAAGGCCGAAAAAAGACATTTGTCCATCCAGTTCGGCCTGTCATCCTGTAAGTTGATCCAGAGGAAGGCAAAAAAAAAACCTGTGAGGTAGAAGCCAATTTTCCTCACTTTAGGGGAATAAAAAAATTCCTTCCCGACTCCAATCAGGCAATCAGAATAACTTCCTGGATCAACGATCCCTCTCTAGTAGCTATATCCTGTAATATTATTACACTCCAGAAATACATCCAGGCCCCTCTTGAATTCCTTTATTGTACTCACCATCACCACCTCCTCAGGCAGAGAGTTCCATAGTCTCACTGCTCTTACCGTAAAGAATCCTCTTCTATGTTTGTGTACAAACCTTCTTTCCTCTAGACGCAGAGGATGTCCCCTCGTCACAGTCACAGTCCTGGGGATAAACAGATGATGGGATAGATCGCTGTACTGACCCCTGATATATTTATATATAGTAATTAGATCTCCCCTCAGTCGTCTTTTTTCTAAAGTGAATAACCCTCATTTTGATAATCTTTCAGGGTACTGTAGTTGCCCCATTCCAGTTATTACTTTATTTGCCCTTCTCTGGACTCTCTCCAGCTCTGCTATGTCTGCCTTGTTCACTGGAGCCCAGAACTGTACACAGTACTCCATGTGTGGTCTGACTAATGATATGTAAAGTGGTAGAACTATGTTCTCAGCACGGGCATCTCTGCCCCTTTTGATGCAACCCATTATCTTATTGGCCTTGGCAGCAGCTGCCTGACACTGGTTTTTGCAGCTTAGTTTGCTGTTTATTAAAATTCCTAGATCCTTTTCCATGTCAGTGTTACCAAGTGTTTTACCATTTAGTATGTACGGGTGACTTGCATTATTCCTTCCCATGTGCATAACTTTACATTTGTCAGTGTTAAACCTCATCTGCCACTTATCTGCCCAAGCCT